>NC_090934.1:953422574-953725605 GCF_040938575.1 Ambystoma mexicanum | reverse complement strand
CTCCGTGGGGTGGAGTCTCCTCCACACATCTACCAGTCCCAAGTCTCCTAGCAATGTCCCGAGCGCCTTGGCCGCCGGCGACATTTTCCCTTTGGTGTCAGCGGACCGGTCGATTTTGGGATCTAAGACGCAATTGAAGTCCCCACCCCACACCATCGCACCCCCTACCATGGGGCCGAGTTTGCCATAGAGGGATCTAAAGTAGGCTGCAGTATCGTGATTGAGGGCATACAGGTTGAGGATGTGTACTTCCCTGTTCTCCAGGAGTCCTGTTATCGCCACCATTCTACCCTCCGGGTCCACTATCGAGTCGAGCACCCGGAACGGCACGTGCGGCGCCACCCAGGTGATGACCCCTCTAGCATACGCCGAGTACGTGGCACCCACTACCTTGCCCTTCCACTTCCTCATAACCACCTCCAATTTCTCCCTGGTGAGGTGGGTCTCTTGTAGCAGGGCTACGTCTATCCGCATCCTCTTCAGGTATAGCATTACTTTGTTTCGCTTGAGGTAACTATTGAGGCCTCGGACATTCCAGGTAACTATGCGAAGACTATCCGATGCCATCGGTTTGGTCTGTATTCAGCCCCGCCCTCCCCACAATACCCCCTTGGTCTAACACTCCGCCGGCTCTTCCGCCCTTGATCCCCATCCCCCCTCCCTGTTTCCCAACTACACACCACAGCAAACAACCCCTCCCATCCCAACAAAAGCCCAGCTCCATCCCTGGATCTCAGGCCCACCCGCGTCTGGCCTTATCCCGTTTACAAGGAATAGGACCCCGCGGGGCGTCGCCAATCTAACAGCGACCTAACTAACTAGATATATTACTATAGGGGACAAAGGAAGCCTCTTGGAGCTCCCAATCAAGTAACCACGGGTAGGCACGCCCAATGGGCCAGCCAGTCAGCACCACATCATACGCATCACATACCGTACAAATGACTATAGTCAAGTCCCAATGTCTCGGCCCCATTGCCCGAGGTGGCCCGGCCTTAAGCTACTTATCTTCCGTAGTCTCTGCCTGGATGCCCGATTCTTGAGGACTGCCCAGCGCGTCTAGCCAGTCTATCGCTTCAGTTGGTGTTTCAAAGAACAGGGATCTGCTTCTGTAGAAAACTTTCAATTTGGCCGGGTAGAGTAGCATGTAGCGATGGCCAGCTTCACGAAGTCTCCTTTTCACCGCTCCGAAGTGCATCTGACTCCGCTGTACTTGTAGCGTGTAGTCAGGGTAGGCCGTGATCTTGGCCGATCCTCTGTCAATCGTTCCCCCTTTTCGAAAGAATTCAAGAATCTTTTCGCAATCTCGGTAGTTCAGACTTTTCGCGATCACCGGCCGCGGGGGGGCCCCAGGAGGCGGCCTCCTGGTTAGGGCCCTGTGAGCTCTCTCAACTGCAAACCCCTGGGTCAGTACCCCGCCGGTAATCTCCTGCAAAAACATGGATTCCACAATTTCCGTGGGGTCTGGCCCTTCAGTTCCTTCAGGTAGGCCCACGATACGAATATTGTTGCGTCTGGCACGTCCCTCCGCCTGCTCCGCTCTGTCCTCCAGGTTGCCCACCCGTTGCACAAGGGCGTGTAGTTCCTTTTTATGAGCAGCGCAGTCTGCCGTGTTCGTGGCCGTCTCCTTCTCGATGGTCCCCGTGCGCTCCGAGACCGCCCTCACATCCAGCCTAAGCAGATTCACCTCCTCCTGGACGGCACCAATCTTGAGGTTTAAGCCTTCCTGTAGCTCTTTCATGGCGAGGCCCAACTTGGTCTCCCATGACACTTTTAAGTCCGCAATCGCCGCCAGCACCTCCTGTATCGTGCCAGGTGACTCCACGGTCGTCACAGGGGTCTCTTTGTTCTTGTCTCCTTCCGCCCCTGGGGGGGACTTGGCGTAAGCCTCCATCGTGGGCTGTTTGGCCTTGGGTTTCACACCCCTCGTGGTCATATTGTTGTATGAGTCGGGCGGGGGCCCGTCCCGCCAGGCACCGAGGGGGAGTCACGCCACACAATGCCCAAAGCCTGACCCACCACACCATGGGGCATCCAACACGCCCGGAGCACCCCAACCACTAGGCCCACGGTCTTGTCGTCACAGCCACATCCGTTCGGCTCTCCCGCTCGCTGGGCCACCGTGCGTCCTAGACAGCGCTCATGTGTTTTAGTCTCCAAGCAAAGGGGCCCAAGGGTCCTGCACTCGTGATCGCGACACTGACTTCATGATCCTCGGTGTTCGCAACGTGTCGCCGCCATTTTGTCTTGTCCGCCTGCTCAGGGCTCGTCCCAGTCAATCACATTTATTTCGGTTTCTAAGCCTTCCAGACGTCCCCAAACTTTCACCGGGTGTAGTGGTGGCATTCACACACCTGGACATCGATTTCCAACGTCGGCCGGCCCCCGTGGACGTACCCCTCCATCAGGATCAAAACAGGATCAGCGGAGCTCCTCCAGAGTGCGACCTCTTACATGGCCGTCCAAGCCACGCCCCCCCGCTTCATACACTGTTATCTTCAGTTTTCATTATACAATGTTGCCGCTTGCAACCTTGGCTTCACCACAGACTGGTCTGATATCAGTCTCCCCAACTCACCACCTGTGCTGACTTCACTGGCATTGCTTTGTTGTAGGAGCAAAGAACAGTACCACACCGGCAAACGATTCTCCTCGCCTTGACTATCGACGCGTGAGAGCCTGGGTACCTCTGACACATAACCGAGCATTCTTCAACCTCGATTCCTGGTCTTACGTTTCTTATTCTCCAAGGTTCCTGAAAGTAACGGTCTTCCAATGAAAAGGTCATGGGCACATCCTTCCTTGAAATCCTCTACGGTTTTGCCGTAGTTTGCCTTGCATTAAACTGCCATTCTAGACCTGCTGCTTCCTCGTGTGGTTTTCCTTGCTCAGAGTGTGCTTTCGTGCTCCGCCTTTTATCCATTTGGGAAAGTGTGGTGAAAGTCAGGTGATTGTAATCGTCAGTGATCACCTGACCCTACCTGACCATTGTATTGGGACATGTCAGGTATACGGCTTGGGTGTTAGTCCCTTTTCTCTCACAGTGAGCTGTCCGTGAGAATGTGTTCGTGTTGGAAAGGGGGGGGGGGGTTGAGTTCCTAAGTATCCTGCCTGGTAGGATGGGGTAAAGGTGTTACAGGGAAGGGGATACAGCGTCTCACCATCCGGTGTCCCACTTCCCCTCCCCGAGGGCCCCTCACCCAGGTGATCCTCCCACATTGGTCCACCCGCAGCAACTGGATCCAAAAGCAATGGCCGTGTCCTGACCACCTGGATGACAGATCCCCGGGAACTAGCGGTTGAGACATCTTCAGGTTTCTCACACCCTGCTCTAAGAGAAATTTCCCTACCTAAACCAAAGCTAAGGATCAGTTTGTGTCGGGATGTCAAAATCAAACGGTCCTTCTGACCTTTATACTAAAACTAAATGATAAAGTTGAAAAGAGAAATTTCTTTAACCGTTTGAAGTTCTTGCAAAAGTGTTCATAAAAGAAGAATAAGTGAATCCAACATAACAGTTCTTTATATTGGGTGAACTCTTGCTCCTCAATGTGTGTTACTTCCCCTGGGATTCTCTTCCTTGAAGTTTCAACACAAAAAGTTATATCAGCACAGAAAGTTATTTACATCGGAACACCTCTTGTTCCACAATGGGATTCCCTTCCCGGTGGTTTTGCTTCCTTGAATACAACACAAAAAGTTCTTTACACCGGAAGAGTTCTTGTTTCATATTGGGATTCCCTTCCCCTGGGTTTTAACTTCCTTGAGGACAACAGTGCCCCATATCTTATTCAGTCCACAATTACATTGTTACAGACAAGGCTTCCTAGATTTGTAATACTTTTGTCAGGACTAGACTTTTCTTTTTATGCTTAACACAGTTCTGATATTTCTGTTCTTAGAGGTTCTTAAAACATTTGTCGTTGCCTTGTTAATCTCCGTCAGGGCTTCTTGCTGATGCACATTTGTAGTTTCCCTCGTATACTCTTCTGCCAGGACTCTCTGTTCTTTCACACTTATATCTTGCCTGGCACACTCTTCTGCCAGGACTCCTTATTCTTTATTCTTGCACACTTGCAATTTGTCTGGTATACTTTCCTACTAGGACCTTTGTTTCTTACACATTTGTAACTCACCTGATATACTCTCATGCCAGGTTTTTTAGTTCTTGCACACTTGAAATTACCTGTTATACCTTCCTAACAGGGCTCTTATTCTTGCACACTTATTTATTTATTTATTGTGCATTTGTTAGGTGCTTATACAAAGTAAATTGTTTTTCAAACTGCCCGCAGGGCAACTGGGAAGGAACCGTGATTGAGAACAATTAATACACTGGGGGATAAAGACAGAACTACTAGGCCTTGTGAGCATTCAGAGTGTTCAAGTGCAGAGAGAGGAGAGGGGAAGAGGGAGTGGTGGGTAAGTGTTGGAGTGTCCATGTTTATAGTTCAGCAGTAGATGTAAGTGCCTAATGTAGGAAGTGCTAGAGAGCGTTCAGCTGCAATAAATAGGTAAGTGTGGGCCTACAGTGGCATAGGCCAGTGGGTGCCAAGGCAAGTGCTGTGGGCAGGTGGAGCCTGAAGGCAACTGGGTGTGGGGGGGCAGGGCCCCAAAGGACACATACAGGCCCTGGTCACCAATCTCAGCAACTGTGGGATTAGCAGAGGCGGGAAGAAGGGAAGGAGGAGGTCAAAAGGAGAGTCTTGAGGAGCTTCTGGAATTTGAGGAGATCCGGCTCAAGAGGAAGGGGGAGGCTGTTCCACAGGAGGAATCCAGCTGAGGAAAGAGATCGGCCACTGGCCCACTGTTTAGCGAAATGCTTGACACATAAAGAGTTGGTACCAGAGGAACTTAGAGGTCTAGAGGGATAGTATTTAGTAAGAGCAAGTTGCAGATAGCGTGGTGTCTGGCCCCAGACAGCCTTGTGGATGATGCAGAGGGATTTGAATTTGATACTTGCAGCAACTGGGAGACAAGAGTTTTGAGGGCAAGAGAGATGTGGTCCCTGGGCTTGAGGCCAAGGATGTCTTGCTGCCCTATTCTGGATTAGTTGTAGCGAGGAAGAGAGTAGATTCAAGGGAAGGCTACTGCAGTATTCTAGCCTAACCAGAACAAGGGCTCTGGTAACATTGCACTTCTGGGGGAAAGTGAGAAAAGGGAGAATTCCTTTCAGGAGGAAGTATTGAAAGTGAGACTTCTTGGCAATGTCCTGAATGTAAGGGAGGAAGTAGAGCGAGGAGTCAAAGAGGACTCCAAGGTTTCTGGCTTCAAATGAAGGAGAAAAATAATGAGACCACAGAAGATGGCCAGAGCGAGGGAAAGAAAGAGGGAGCAGGGGTCCCAATAGGGAGGATCGCAGTCTTGCTGGCATTGAGGCAGATATCGTGTTGTTACGCTCACCTTGTCTCTGCGGGGGCGTCAAATGCGAGCAGAGTCAAATGGTCCGTTCTCCAGCATGGTTGAGCTCCACTCCCTAGCTGTTTTGCTCAGGTCCCCTTGTCTCTGCTTGAACTGGCCTGGAGTCAGCTCCTGACGGGAAAACAGAATAGCAAGGGAAGGGTCCACCGGGGACTGGCAATTTCCCCGGTGAACCCTTCCCTTGCGTCCCCAGATAGGAGTCCTTCTGGTTACCCAACGCGGTGTTTGCTCACCAACTCAACTGAACTTCTGCGTGCCCCTGCACTCCACGCAGGAGCGTTATGGAGACCTCAGAGACTGACTTATTAGCCCAACTACTGGGAGAACTAAGGGCTGAAGTGCATTCCACCCGTCAAGAGACTAATGCTCTCAGGAGAGAACTGATTGTGGCAAAAGAACGTACGGATGATCTCGCCAGGCAATTACTTCAAGCTCAAGCTGGGCACACACCTTTATCTGGACTCGGGGGAGCTTCTGCCCAAGCTCAATCAAGTAATCCAGTGCAAGTAATTTTACCAGGGACAGTTCCTTTAGCACCGCCAGAACGCTTTGCGGGGGACCCAAAAAGGTTTGCCGTGTTTATGAACCAGTGCCGCCTGCATTTTTTATGTAGACCTGGAGCCTTTCCGAATGATCAAGCAAAGGTAGCCTTTGTACTATCGTATCTCAGCGGCAGTGCAGCCGATTGGTCTATTCCACTAGTTAACCAGGATGACCCCCTTCTTCGGGATTTTCAGGGTTTTCAACTAAGCATGGAAAGACTATTTGCCCGACATTCCCAAGGCCAAGCTTTGGATAACAAACTTTTGTCCTTGCGTCAGGGTAACCTGGATCTGCTGACCTACATCGCAACCCTCAATAGGTTGGTAGTAGATACCGGATGGCCAGAGGTCAAGCGGATAACGCTATTTCATCGTGGCTACGAGGTGAACTAAAAGACGGTTTGTCACAAGTAGTGAACCCACCTCAAGACTGTGCTGAATACATAGACCTGGTTGTCCAGTTGGATCACAGACTTCAGAATCGGAAGGCTGATCGGACTAGATTCGAGAAAATCTTCATTTACGGCAATATTTGGATCAATACCTCGCTAATGGTTTCATTCGCCCGTCCAAGTCTCCGGCAGCATCGTCTTTATTCTTCGTTCCTAAAATGGAAGGTGACCTTAGGACTTGTATTGACCATCACGCATTAAACCAAATAACGGTAAAAAACCGATACCCGTTGCCCCTGATCCCAGAACTACTGGACCCAGTAAAGGATGCTCGAATCTACACTAAGTTGGACCTCTGAGGGATGTATCAGCTGGTACGAGTGAAAAAAGGTGACGAATGGAAGACTGCCTTCCGTACCAAATACGGATTGTTCGAATACCAGGTGATGCCTTTCGGGCTTTGCAACGCACTGGCAGCCTTCCAGTATTTTATGAACGATGTCCTTCGCGAACTCATAGACGTCTGTGTTGTTGTATACATAGACGACATCTTAGTATACTCTTCATCTGAATCAGACCATGTGAAGCACGTTCGTGCTGTACTAGAAAAACTATGCCAGCATAAATTATATGCAAAATTGGAAAAGTGCATTTTTCATACTTCGGAAGTTGAATTCCTTGGATTTATCCTGACCGCAAATGGAGTTCGAATGGATTCACGAAAGGTGGATGCAATCCTCAAGTGGCCCTCACCTACCTCGATTAAAGGGGTACAGAGTATGCTTGGATTTGCAAACTTTTACCGCAGATTCATTCCTGATTTTTCACATCTTGTACACCCCATCACGGCTCTTTTGCGGAAAAATAAATGCTTCCAGTGGACAGAAGAAGCTGAAAAGGCCTTCCAAGACCTAAAACAGAAATTTACTTCAGCTCCTGTTTTAAAGCACTCACGTCCAGAACTTCCGTACGTGGTTGAAACTGATGCATCCAGCTTAGCCATGGGAGCTGTCCTTTCCCAAAAGGATCCTGAGACTGGGCAACTTCACCCGGTGGTGTTCTGGCTACGGACATTTTCAGCACCAGAGTTAAACTATGCAGTTACCTACAAGGAACTACTGGCCATCAAGTCAGCTTTCAAAGCCTGGCGGCATTATCTTCTCGGAGCTCGACACACAGCACCGTAATCACGGATCACAGGAACTTACAATATTTAAAGACAGCCAAGGCTCAATCATCACGCCAACTTAGATGGGCCTTATTCTTTGCGTAATATAATTTTGTGATTACTTACCGACCAGGTTGTCGAAATGGCAAAGCAGATGCCTTATCTCGTATTGGAATGGGAGAAGCATATTCAAATGCAGAACCAGTACCCATAATTTCGGAGAGAAGAATTCTTGGAATAACCACTCTACAGACTCTGGACGACATCCATAAAAAGATTCAACAGCTTTTTGACCCTGCAGCCTTACAAAGCTGGTTGAACAAAGGCAAAGATTATTCAGTCACCGATCACCTACCATACTATCAAGGACGTCTTTACCTACCAAATAAAGAATTACAAGAACATGTTATCTCCAATTACCATGAGTCTTTGATAGAAGGGCATCCTGGGATCGCTAAAACCGAGGCCAAGATCAAAAGACAATTCTGGTGGCCTACTTGGCGGAAAGACATTAAGTCATTTGTACTGTCTTGCGGTATTTGCGCCCAAAATAAGACCCAGAAAAGGAAACCAGCAGGCCTATTACAACCTTTGGACATTCCGCCTATGCCTTGGCATACCTTATCCCTTGACTTTATTACTGACCTTCCCCCATGTAATGGGTATAGCACCATCCTAGTTATAGTGGATCTTTTTTCCAAAATGGCTCATTTCATTCCATTAAAGGGTCTACCTTCAGCCTCGACCTTGGCCAAGGAATTTCTAGAACATATCGTCTGAATACATGGATTCCCCTCTGTATTGGTTTCCGACCGGGGAAGTCAGTTCATTTCTCAGTTTTGGAGGAAATGCTGTCAATTGGCCCAAATCGACGTTAGACTATCAACCAGCCACCATCCTCAAACCGATGGTCAAACTGAGAGGACCAATCAGATACTAGAGCAATACCTACGGTGCATGTTACACCAAACCGAAGGCAATTGGAAAGAAATTTTGTGGATATCCGAATATGCATACAGCAACTCATTGCACTCAGGAACAGGACAAAGCCCATTTTATACTATATATGGGCGACATCCTCGAACCTCTGAACTCGATTCGCCCCAACACTTAGAGATGCCCGCCGTGAACCATCTACACGCCACTATTACACAAGCTTTTAAAAAGGCAACTGAACATTTGAAACAGGCTATAGAGAGATACAAGAAAACCGCGGATCAACACAGAAGAGAAGCTCCGAAATATCAGATAGGAGACCAAGTTTGCCTGGCTTCAAGACACATACCTTTAAAGGGGACTCGAACCTTTAACCCCAAGTATTTGGGACCTTACACTGTTAAAGCCATTATTAATCCCGTGACCGTCAAATTGGAGTTACCGTCAAATATGCAAATTCACCCAGTCTTTCATGTTTCACTTCTAAAGCCAGTACAACAAGGGACAAGGCTAACTAAACCACCTAACCCCATCCTAATAGATGGGAAACCATAATTTCAAGTAAAGAATATTTTGGACTCAAAAATAGTCAAATCAAGACTTTTTTATCTGGTTGACTGGAAAGGTTATGGTCCACAAGAAAGGTCATGGGAACCAAGTGAAAATATTCATGCACCTCGATTGGTGAAAAGGTTCCACCAGAATTTCCCAGACAAACCGGGACCAGTGAGGAGAACAGCCTTAGGAGGAGCCTTGGGGGGGGAGTGCTGTCATGATGCCTGCCCCCAGACATCCGGAACAGGTCCATCTGTCCAGGGAACAGGCACCCAAGAAGACACAGGAATTCCCAAAACCCCACCTAGGGGCTATATGGGTTCAGTCCTGGCACCATAGGCGCCAGGCTCATATTGCCAACTTTAAACTATGCAGGTCATCCTGCAAAGAATTCATGTACAGGCCATCATGAGGCCATGAAGGGACTACTTTCCTTTAGGAACTATTTTGCTGCTTGGGTGTGGTACTGTAACGTCTTACCTGCGAACTCATTTTTTGATGCTATTTAAACCACGCCCGAAGAGCAGCACACGCTTTGCGTTATTCTGCATCTTAGCAGCGTAACGCTCACCGTGTCTGCAGTCCAACATTCAGTCTACAGCCCCACCTGTCTTGTGTCCGGAGCCGATCCTAGAGAAAAGGAAAGAAGAAGAGAAGGTTAGAACAAGGAGATTTCCATTCGGTCATCATCTTTTCCTGGAGCAGCCGCACCTGTGGATAAAGGAAAAAGACATTAAAATAAACCATGTCGCATTGCCAGCTGCAGCGCCGCGCCATACTCCCCTGTCTTGGGAGCATCTCCACGACCCGACGCAACACCCGTTGAATCGCCGCCCGAAATTTCAGCATCTAAAAAGACAAGAACAAACAAAAGGTGAGCGGGGTTCCACCAAAGACATTCTTTTACTTACCGCAAGATACTTACTCAGAATTTTACCGCTCGAGGCAGTGCTGGTCATCATCCTACGTTAGACATTTTCGGCAAGGCGCCGCACCTGCAAAGAAGATAGAGAACTATTGGTTAATTACATTTGGAATAATATTACTTGCTAGACAGTGCTTGGTACAAACTGATTCTTACCTAAGCGCTACCTTCATCCATCGAGGCAAACTCACTCCTTGGATCAGGCTGCAAAGGAAAAGGTATGAAAGGAGCAAGAGTGAATTAACAGACATTTGAACTCTAAAAGAACTATACATTCGGTTTACACCCTACTTACCTCCGAGTCATTTTGTCTGGACCTCTGCCAAATACCTTCGGATCAGTGAAGTAACTGAACTTCTACGCGCCCCTGCACTCCACGCAGGATGGAGAGTTCATCCTTCCAAACAATAAGGTGAGACTTTATGAAGGGGAATACTTGACGTTTTCAGGGAAAATAGTGTTAGTGTAACCTCTCTACCACGGGTGGCTAATCCCCTTTACTGCTTTTAGGTAAATATTCTTACGGGCCAGGCAGACGAAACTGAGTGGGCAAGTGCGGTCGATCATCACTTCGCTACGAGTCACACTGGTGGAGACCGCAGCAGTCCAGCTTCGTTCGGTGCCCCTGTGGAATCCAGGTGAGCGTAACATCGGCTTTCCGACTGGGCGCGGTCGGTTCTTCGGTCCTGCAATCTGTGATCCAGTTGCACTACCAGATCTATGTACTCCGCACAGGTTTCAGGAGGGTTTACCACTCTGGCCAGGACGTCTTTCATCTCTCCTCGCAAGCCTCAGTAGAAGAGTGTAGTTCTCTTCTCCTCGGGCCAATTGGTCTCGGCTACAAGGCGATTGAAGGTGGCAATATAAAACAGCAGATCTTGATTGCCCTGTCAGAGGGACAGTAGTTTGTTGTCTAAGGCTTTGTCATGGGTACTAGCATTTGGACCCACACCTCAGTAGCACAAACACCTGGGGAAGAGCTGAAGACACAATTAGGGGCCAGATGGGTAAAGGCTTGGCATGCAAAACATACATTGAGGAAGTCCTAACATATACATCATTCACATAAGCTTATTCTGGCATAGCCTTTATTTTCTAGTCACTTCCTGTACTCCCAACAGGGATGCCAGTGTGACTTTCAAGAAATGCAGAGAACTGTTTAGCACACTCTAGTGTTTGGGTGTGGCGGCCTATATAAGCCACACCCAGGAACTGGCCCATGCTTCGTGTGCTTTCTGTAGCTTCGAGCACACGTTCACCGCAGCCTGGATCTCCAGTGGATACTTACCTGTTTCTGCTTCCTCGCAACCCAAACATCCAGTACATACTTACCTGTTTCTGCATCATCGCGATCCGGACATCCAGTGGATCTCTCACTTGCTTCTTCTTCTTGATCGAGGCAAGTTTCTTCTTGCTCTTCTCTCCAGCGCTACGGACCCGATCGAGGTAAGTTTCTTCCCTACTCTTCACACCAACGCTTCGGACCCGATCTATAAAAGAAGAGAAAACAAGCCTGAATTAGTAAGCGCACACGTTCAATTAACCCTTCAGTCTCCCCCGCGACCAAAGGAACTTACCTCCGTAAGCGAGTCTGTTGGAACTCTTCTTGCTGCACCAGCATCCAGCTCGCAGCTCCATGCCCGAAACCTGCGACGACAAAGAACACAAGATTACGCTCAGCATTTCCACAGCCAACAACTCACCTTTTTTGTAACTCGCGTGCAAGGCCAGTGAAGAAACTGGCCCCATTGGACTTACCTTCTGCTTGTGGTTGAACTAACCTGCATCTTCTTCTTCGTGGGCTCCTGGAATCAAGCCTGTGTCTAACCTTACGAACAATTGCCAGTGCTGTAACTGAGTACGTATCACAGACTGTGTATTCATCAGAACCTACCTGAACCTAGTGAAGCAACTAGTTCCGGACCCCAGACTATCGCGCCCCTGGAGATGCAGGATGGAGAGCACGCCACACTAATCCAAAAGGTGAGCCATGCACTAAGCAAGGGAATACACTACACTAGGGACACTGGGAGGGCGGAGGGAGGTTAGAAAGGCCTCATTATGGAAAACCCTCTAAACACCCATTCTTTTGGCAGTTCAGCTTTCCAGCCCAGGGGTATGAGAGGAAGAGACCGGAGGAATCCATTGCTCCTGCAGAGACCCAGGGGAGCGTGACAGGCTTGTCCTCTGGTGTGGCGGGCGAAGAGCTTCTCCATTTCATGTTCGAACCCAACAAAATTATGAAGCAAAGGATTGTCTCGATTTACCAAAGGAATCGACCAGTCTGCAGCACTGCCACTCTGGTACGAAAGCACAAATGCAACCCTTGACTGGTCATTGGGGAAAGCTCTGGGTCGACACAAAAAGTGCAGAAGGCTCTTGTTCATGAAGACTGCGTACTTACTGGAGTCCCCTGTGAAGCGTTTGGGCGGGGCCAAAGGTACTGCGTCGGGGAGCTCCACTTGCAATGGTGTAGGTTGCAGGATCGAGGAAGAAGCTGAATCAGGTAGCGGGGCCTGGCCCGCCTGCGTTTACAAGAGCTGTCTAGCTAGGCCATTAGTACATTCCCGGTTCACTATGAACTCCCTTCTCAGGGCGTTGGTTTCTTGTCGTGCTGCGTGCACCTCAGCCCACAACTCCCACAACAATTGGGCTATCTGGTCTGTGGACTCCATGGCGCCCAGGCGGAGTTTTGGGAGAGGCTTTGTGTTCTGTTACGCTCGCCTTGTCTCCGCGGGGGCATCGAATGCGAGCAGGGTCAAATGGTCCGTTCTCCAGCGTGGTTGAGCTCCACTCCCTAGCTGTTTTGCTCAGGTCCCCTTGTGTCTGCTTGAACTAGCTGGCCTGGAGTCAGCTCCTGATGGGAAAACAGAATAGATATAAAGGAATGGCGCCTTCCCCGGTGGACCCTTCCCTTGGTCGCGGACCGCTGCGGATACCGAAGATCACTGGATAAGCGTCGGGTAAGCTGGAATCTGCACGTGTTCGCAGAATTGCTTTCAGATACCAGCAGAGAGCGTTCTGTTGCCCTGGGCAGTTCAACGCGAAGCATCTGACAAGGCCTGGGCGGGGTTTACATAGCCAGGCCCGGCCACACCCAAGATCTTGGAGCACGTTCTGCTAGCCACGCCCATACTTGCCACACCTTATTCTAGAAGAATGTTCAGGCCTGCAGACTGCCGGTGTTAGTTGTTGAAGGCTTCATACTATGAGCCTGGTGCAAAAAGCGCCAGGACAGGGTCCATGTGGGCCTTCCTTGATCTTTCCGATTATTAATCCGGACCGGGTGTCTTTTGAGCCCCAAAGTCCCGAGGGTAGGATTGCATTGTCTCTCGGAGGTGCTGGTCATGACACGTTGGATGTGCACCAGGACTGGATGGCGGATAGGCAGTCCGGGATGATAGAAGAAGTAAGAGGGTCAGCAGGAAGTTTGAAGAAGTGTTAAGTGTCATCAGCATAGCACTAGAAGTTAAGGGAGAAGGTGCAAATGAATGAGGAGTACCAGTGAGCAACGTAAGTGTTGAAGAGCCAGGGGGAGAGGTTGGAGCCCTGGGGGACACCACAGATAAAGGAAGAGGTAGGGGAGGAGAAGGTGCCCAGAATAACCTGTGGCGGAGGGTCACTTAGGAAGTGACTGAACTTTCAATTGCCTGGTATACTTTCCTGCCAGGGCTTTTTATTCTTGCACATTTGCAATTGCCTGGTATACTTTCCTGCCAGGTGTGAGAAACCTTAAGTTTCTCACCCGCCAGTCCCCAGGGATCTGTCATCCAGGTGGCCAGGACACAGCCATTTCTATTGGATACAGTTCCTGGGGGTGGACCAATGTGGAAGGATCACCTGGATAGGGGGTCCTCTGGGAGTGGAAGTGTGACAACAACAGGTGAGACATGGTACCCCCTTCCCTATAACACCTTTTCCCCATCCTACGCAGTAGGATATTCAGAAGTTCTGCCCCCTAACCCTTTTTCCAACACAAACACTTTCTTACACTGTGACAGACAACGGACTAACACCAGAGACGTTTATCTGACTTGTCCCATCACATGGGTCAGGCAGAGTCAGGCATTTGACCTGACGACTCTTTATCCTCAGGGATAAAAGGCAGAGCACGAGAGCACACTTCGAGCAAGGCTGAATACACAAGGAAGCAGCTATTCTGGACCGGCAGTTCAAAGGGAGGAGAAAGGAGGAGAGACATGTAGGGACGACAAGGAGAGAATTGCCCCTGCCTTTTTCAACTCAGACCCGTAAAACCTCTGAAAGGGAAATCATAAGACCGGTAAGTCCGGTTGGCGTGTGGTGTAAGAGGTGTCAACGGCACATAGGGCCCTCCCGCGCTGATAGCCAAAGCGGGGAGGAGCGCTTGCCACTGTGGTGCCTGTCAAGATCGAAGACATCTGGGTCCGGATTGAGGACAGTTGAGGAACCCTAGTTCCTATGGGCAACTGGGGTCTCCTTCCACGGATGAAAGGGAGACTTTTCCCCCAAGAGTGCAGCCTGCAGAATGACAAACCTGCCAGGCCAGCGGCTCAGGTGAAAAGGCAGGAGCAAGCAGCAGAGCTAGGAGGGAGGAAAACAATTACAAGTATTCAGTATTTCTTTTGGATTTCCCAAACACCACCCCTAGACAACCCTGTTCTGCTGTGAGGCCAGACGGGAAACCTATTTGCAGTAATACTCCAGCCAGCGAGGAACCAGGGAGTCCGAGTACCTCCAAAAAGGATGAAAGACCAGGTTGGTACTTGTGGATTCTTCACCCGGGCAACCTGAGGGCGCAAGCTAGGGGAGAGCAGTCAAAAAAATCCTAACAAGGGCAGGAATTCCAAAAGAATGCATGATACCACAGGGTCCCAGCAGAGTTCCAAAGAGGGGGGAAGGTGCAGATCCAAAACAAGGAAATCCTCTGAAGAATCAGCAGAGCGTCCACACCAAAGGAAAATAAAAGTTTCAAGGGTCAGAAAACCCTTGCAGTATCAGCAGAGCGTCAGAAAAGAAAGGAGGGTATTTCCAGGATCACAAGCAGTCAAATAGGGCAATGCACGAGCAGTCCAGAGAAAGCGTTAGCCAAGAATTCAGGGGGCCATGATCTCCTGCAGGAGGGTCTGCGCAAACAGACACCGGTCAGGGCTAAAGAAAAAATGTTACCGGAATGGAGTAAGCCGAGTCAGGGGTGCCGGGTAGGCAGTCCGAAGGAAGAAATTAGCGTCGGGAGCAGATGAGGGACAGAAGCAAAGGCAGATCCTAGACGTTAGCCAAAGGGTCGGTATACCAGACAAGGTGATAGGAAACAGGAATAAACACAAAACGCGAAGCAACCGTACCATAGGAAAACGTGACGGTTTAGGAGCGCGGTCCTGCAATCCCTGCATGAATTAATGCAATGCTTCCAAATGGGGCATGGAACGCATAGCACGCAACGTCCCACGTGACCACAAGGCACCAGGGTTGATGGGAGGTGTGGTCCGATGCAGATATCGGGGCAGGCATTGCATTAAGCTGCACGGTTGACGCCACTGCGTGAGGATTCTAGCATTCCGAGGAGAAGACCTCGGTGGGAGGCGGGACATAATAGTACCGCCCCAGTAGTACACCCCGTCCCCGAGAGTAACACAACAGGCTGATATGAAAAGCATGCAACAACCGGGGGGCGTGGATGTTAGCAGCTAGTTACCAGGTTCTATCTTCCGGGCTATAATCCTTCCAGTCTACTAAATAGTAGCAAATACCCCAGGTGATGCGGGTATCCAAAATAGCTTGTACTTTGTACTCTTCTTCCCCATGTACAGTAACGGGAGCGGGCAAGATGGGGATTCTGGTGCCCACCACATAAGGTCTCATCAAGGAAACATGAAAGATAGGATGAAGTTGCCCAACGTGAAGGGATCGCCAAGCGGAAAGCGACTGCATTAATGCGTTTGGTGATGAGATAGGGACCTAAATACCATAGAAGCAATTTGTGTTTTCCCGGGATGTGTAGGTGTTTGGTGGACAACCAAGCCTTATCACCTGGATGATAGTCCAGAGCCGGAGAACAGTGTTTGTCGGCATGTCTTTTGGCATGTTCTTGGGCGTTATGTAGATGTCGAGCAACTGCCGCACGTATGGAGGTAAGTGTTTGTATCGTTGCACCAGCTGCTGGAACATGCATCGGGGAAGGCAAAATGGGAGGCAGCACTCTGGGGTGTTGTCCATACAGGGCATAGAAGGGCGAACAACCCACTGAGGAGTGGTGTGAGTTATTGTATGCAAACTCAGCTGCCTCTAAGACCGAAAGCCAATCCGATTGGTATTGGAGACAGAGGCATCAGAGATATTGTTCCATGGTGGCGTTGACTCTTTTGGTCTGGCCATCAGTCAGCGGGTGATCAGAGGAGGAAAAACGAGCGTCAATACCCAAAGATTTGGTTAAGGCCAGCCAGAAACGAGAGGTAAACTGCAATCCTTGATCTGAAATGATGAAGGTGGGTAGGCCAAAAAAGTGGACAATATTATAGAAAAACAGCGTGGCCAAGCTGGAAGCAGTAGGAACACCCAGACAGGGAACAAAGCGTGCCATTTTGGTAAAGGTGTCTACCACCACAAGGATAAAAGACTGTGGCATATCAACAACAAAATCCATGGAAACCATGTGCCATAGTTTGTCAGGAAATGGCATGTAGGAGGCCCATAGGTTTACCCAGAAGTGTCTTACACTGTGTGCAAACGGAACACTTCTGACACATACTCAGCTACATCTTGCTTCATGCTGGCCCACCAGCACCACCTGTGGAGCAGGTCGAAAGTCTTTCATTGGCCTGGGTGGGCAGACAATCAGGCATCATGGGACCACTTGAGCGCCTGGAGACTGGTCCGGGTGTCAGGAATGTGTAGAAGCCCTTGTACGTAAGGCAAACCTGATATGAGATGTCCTTTCAATGAGGTAAGATCAGTAGGGTGATCCCGAACCCAGCACCAAATCCCATCCAACAGAGGGGAAGAGACCGAACATACACATATCACAGAACCTTTAGATAGGATATGTGTGGTAGGGGGTGTTTTGTCATAGTCACCTCCAATCCACGATAAAGCGTCAGCCTTGCCATGCAGAGGGTCTGGGCGGTAAGTGACCACAAAATTGAATAGGGCAAAAAACAGATGCCAACGGATTTGGTGGGAATTGGTGCACTTAGCGTGCAATAAGGCCTGCAAATTACAGTGATCTGAATATACTGTCACCGGGTATCTGGCACCTAGAAGATGATGGCCTCCATTCCTTAAACACGGCTATAATGGCTAGGAGTTCCCTTTCCATGATGGTATAGTTCCTCTCAGAGTGAGACAAGGTCCTTGAGTGAAAGGCCACCGGGTGTAACCGGTGCATGGAGGGACATTTTTGTGAAAGTTTAGCCCTGATTGCCACGGCGGAAGCAACAGCCACCACAACATATGGTAGAGAAGGATCGGGGTGTTGCAGTACAGGAGCTGAAGTAAAAGCGTCCTTTAAAGGTTGAAACGCTAAATGTGCCTCTGTGTTCCAGAGAAACGGGACGAAGGGACTGGTAAGGCAGGTGAGTGGCGCTACAATAGCAGAGAATGAAGCAATAAATCTTCTATAGAAGTTTGCAAACCCCAGGAACAACTGTAGGGCTTTCACGGTGGTAGGAACTGGCCAGTCCAACACTGCCCGTACTTTAGCATCACTCATGTGGACACCCTGTGAGGATATCACAAAACATAAGAATTCCACAGATGAGGTGTGGAAACACACTTTTCTAGTTTGGCCTATAGTGCGTTTTCCCATAAATGTTGCAGGACGGTGCACACATGCTGGATGTGCTGTTCTACAGACTCTGTGAATATAAAGTTGTCGTCCAGATACACCATGACCAAACAGTCAAGCACATCCCGAAAGATAACATTGACAAAATGTTGAAAAGTGGCAGGGGCATTACACAGCCCAAAGGGCATGACGAGATACTCGAAGAGTCCGTACTTGGTTGAGAAAGCGGTTTTCCATTCATCACCCGCCTCTTTCTGATGAGATTATATGCCCCCGAAGATCGAGTTTGGTAAAAATATTCAATGCAGTCAGGCAGTCGAGCAACTCAGAGATTAGAGGCAAGGGATAGTGGTTATTTATGGTGACGGAGTTCAGTGCTCTGTAGTCTACACAAGGACGCAGTTCTCCGTCCTTTTTGGACATAAAAGAAATGGGCGAGGCCGCTGGTGACCGGGAGGGTCGGATGTGCCCCAAATGTAAGGACTTCTCTGTGTATGCCTTAAGCTGCTCTTCCTCCTGGTTTGTGAGGGAATTTATACGACAATGGGGAACTGTGGCCCTGGGTACGAGGTTGATAGGGCAGTCATTTTTTAAATTTTCTTTTATTGTTTATGGTTTTGAAAGAAACCTTTACAACACAATTCATCAAATAGAACATGTACAAAAATATAATATAGGAATAACATAATAAACTTGTTCACACTTCAGCAATGTTACCACACCAGTTACAAAGCAATACATATTAGTTTCACGTAGTACATTAAAAAAACAGGGCAGTCTTCCGTTCAGGGTGCCTAAAATCATACTAAAATCCAATAAATCACATGATCATAATATATAAAACAGCAAATTCTCAGGATACAATACTTTTCCCCATTAGCAACAGTAGATTTACTATTGATACGCCTCCATATATGAAAATACAAAACAAACATAAATTATCTCAGTGAGAAACTTTCAACAATGTCTGACGCTGTGGGCGTATCAACAGGGTTGTCCGTGATGTGGTCCACCCCACTCAAAACCTGAGAGTCTTCCAATTCCCCTTCCTCCTCACCTGATGAAGACGAGAAGTCCAACTTCCTTCCACGAGGTCGACGAGTAAAAGTCCTCCTCTGCTTGTGTAGATAGGGTCGGCCTCGGGAGGAAGCCACCGTGACCCTTTGGGAATGAATTCGCAGGGACTCCCCCCCCGCGACAGACAAGTGCGGCAAGGGGAAAAGCCTTACGGCACAAAAACCCCTTTGGAGTGTAGGTATCTGATGATGCGGAACGAGAGGAAGATCCAAAGCCAACTGGAATACGGGAGACCGGCAAAACTGACGGTAGGGTGTAGCAATAAGTGTAGAGCAACGGCCCTGAATGTGAACGGGGGGGGGGGCCAGAGAGTGAAACTAAACAAGTAAGGCAGGAGGAAAGAAGGGAGGAGAGCAAACAAGTGCCCGCGTACAAAGAAGGAGCACCGGTAAGAAAGAGAGAGAGAGGGGACGGATGATGAGAGGACAACAGGAGGAAAATAGGACAGGAGCGGAACTCCGCTAAGCGAGAGTACAGTGGAGCGCTAGCAACGAAGAAGAATTCAGAAGTTGCAACGCGCCGAACCGCCGAGCGTGAACAGAGAAGTACTCTCAGCGGCAGCCATGTTGGAAAGGACTAGAAAGTAAACCGCGCTAGTGAGCACAACGTGGCGGCACGGTATGACGACCGCCATGTTTCCACCTCTTCCATAAACGCCAGGAACCTGCGGTTGTGACAGAAACAGATCACTATCAATAGGTATTCACATTAAATCTAATGTCACCTCAGGTTAATTAGCGCAACATAATCCTAAAAACCCATTTAGTTAGTTCTCTATGTAAGGACCTATCAATCTTTCATACATGTGGTAAAAAAAACAATCTATTGTTCTTGATCCTGAGCCATAAAAAGTTTTAAGGATTTAATAAAAGATGCTACCGCTAGGCCCTCTGAAATAATCTGAATGGAGACACTTCTAGACCAGATATAATTATCATCCCCCCTCATTTCCCACTTTACAAACTTCTCCAAATAGGTCAATCGCCTTGCCTGTAATGCTGGACAATATAGTAACAAGTGCTTCATTATTTCTGTTTCCCCTGTCTTTTCACAATAACAACAGCAGGGGTTTAACAAACCTACCAACTTCCTGCTATAGAGGACCTCTCTCGTTGACATGATATGCCAGTGTAATTTGAGGAGTAAATTGAGGTAATATCGGTTCGGAATTGGGTAAGTAAAAATGAAATTGACCTACGCCTTTTATGGTCCCACTGCAGATGACTTAATGTGGGGTATGTATGGAATTTCTCTGTTGTAGTAATCCAATCCCTTTCGTATAGCAATTGTTTTACTTTATCAGGATTGGTAGTCGGGGTCATCTTGTCTGTACCCAAGTCCAGAAGCAACTCATTACAGGTATCCCGAATTGTAGCCATATATTTACTGGGCGGATTCCCCGTTGCAGATGTTAATGTTAATGTTAATGTTAAAAGATATTTGTACCACACACTATCACCAGTGGAGTGGTCCCCTGGCAGATATGGGGATAGGCTTACCCAAGTCTACATAGAGTGTGTTCTTTAAGGGCGCAATCGTACTTCTAAACAGTGCCATCATTCGCCATTCAACCTGGACCTGCAACAAGGCCAGACCAAGTTCAAACTTGATTACCACTATTGAAATGTTGTAGGGGGTTCTTAGGATCTTCCTCCATAGCCTACCCTCCAGGATTTCCCAGAAATCTAGCAATTCCTTGTAATGGAGCTTCATTCCATATATTATTTTGGGTACTATTTCCCCTCATAGAAGAAAATTGTAGATTTAATGGAGAAACAGACAAATTTATGGTCAAGTTTCACCAACCGATTAGTTAATGGAAGAGTTTTCTGTTTTAGGAAAGCACGTAGCCCACAGTTCCATGGTTGCGCCATTAATGGGAAACCCAGGTAAAGGATCTTCAAAGCTATGAGAACTCCACCCACACTCCATCCCAATTTTTTCTTTCTCCTACTTCTTGAGAATACCATAACACGTGTCTTCCTAGGGTTTAGGGTTAGTCCATTCATAAGAGCATACTGTTCAAATGTATTAATCAGTCTCTGCAGACTTACCCTGGTGCAATCTAGTAGCAGGAAATTATCGGCATAAGCCAACCATGGGATGCAGAGATTCCCTAATTTTGGCATCACCAAGCCTACCTCCTGGATGAACGCATTTTCATAGAGAGCCATGATCAAGTTGAGCAGGCTGCCTGGCATAGCCCATTTTGTTAATTTAGCCCACGAATCACACAGTCAAACGCTGTGGACAAGTCTATTGACGCTACAGATATCTCGGCTCCAGCACTATCCCAAGCTGATTCCTTCAAAGCCCTCATTACCAACCCATTCAACTTCATTGAATGTCCTACTCTAAATACTGTCTGTAGTTCATTAAGACAATGAGAGCTAGCCATCCATTCATTCACATGTTTCAGCAGAATAGACACAAACATCTCACAGTCCGCATCTATTAAAGATATTGGGCAGTAATTTCTGTCTTGGTCTCTTTCGCCTTGTTTAAAAATGGGTACTACATGGGGGGCGTGGCTTGGAGCCATGGCAGTCGGACGTGCTCTGTGAGAGCTCCCGGCTGGTGTCACGTCGCCACGGAAAATGCCCGGTGAACACTAGATCTTCTCGACCCACTCTTCAGCGATCGACAGCTGAGATGCTGCGGAACACTTGGGCGGCATGACGGAGCCCTACCGACGCGGATTGCAGAGATCTGCCGCCTGCGACACACCAATAGGGTGCGAGGGACATAGCAAGATGGCGGCCGCCTCCCCAGCCCGGCACTAAGCCCGGAGCCTAGGGGTTGGGATCGGAGCACCCCGGGTGCGGGATTGGGCCGGCGGAATCCAGCGACTCGGCCATCACATCGCCCCGGAGGCTCGCCGGCTCCCTTCTGGGGCCCGGCTGCGCCCGAGGGTGAATCCGGCTCCGGGGGCCCCTCCCCGCCTCTCCTGCTCCGGGGATCGGAGATCGGCGGTCTGCCGTTACACGCCAGCCCCGCACACCAGCCGATCGATCTGGGCCGCGGTGTCTGAACGGGGGCTGGGTGCCCGGGGGGCCTCCTGGTTTCCTCCCTCCCGGATAATTACTTCGGCGGCCCCCGTCTGCCTCCTGTCTCCTGTGGGGGCAGACCAGCAAATTGAGCCGATCCGGAGGACATCCAGCCGCGGCGGGCCGTCTGGGGACCCGGCCTCCAGACCAGCATCCCTGCGGAGCGACCCGGGGGGGCCTCCGGCCTGGACAGAGGCCGCAATTGAACAGACGCCCAGGGGCTGCTACGAGCTCGCTGCTCACCGTGCCCCCCCCCCCTTGCCTCACTGCCATCAGAAGGAGCCTATTCCTCAACAGCTCCCACCCTTTCCACCTCAACTTCGGCCACAACGCCTCAACTTCAGCTACATAGCCGCCTGGATCTGCCCGCTTCAGTGTGGACGGGGCCCATTCACCTCGGGGCCACGGAGGTCCCATCACCCAGCATACCTCCCAGGGGGTGCTCATCTCCGGAAGTAAGGTAAACCTGGCAACTAATGACCCCGGGGTCTCCCCACGCTTCCTACCCTGCAGGTTGAGCCCGCGCCGGGGCCCCCATCAGCTTCTTCTTCACTCTCCTGAGCCCCTGGACTTCCTTTCGCCACACGCTTCGGGCACACCTCCAGAGAGGGGAGGTAGCCTCCCTAAAGCACTGCTACAAGGTAAGGCGGCACCTGCCGCATCTCGCCCTAACTGGACGCTCTGCTGCCCCCGGGCCTGGCTGGTGGCCCCTCCGCCCCCGTCATAGCTGCAGGGGCGTCCCCGGGTTGCCATGTCCAAATCGGGCAAAGCCGCCAAACAGACTGATATTTCTACTCTATTAACAATGCCTCCTGCGGGGGAAAAAAGCAAGAGGGGTGAGCGCATGGACGCGGGGACGGGGAACGGCCTCCCCAATGACCAAGTATCACAGGCGGTCACGAAAGCAGACCTCCATGAGCTTCTATCGGCCCTCACCAGGGAATTCCAGAAGGGCACTGAAGAGGTCAAGACCCAAATTACCCGGTTAGACAAGAGAGTGGGGGAGGTGGAGGCCAGAACCGAGGAGATTGAGTCTACATTATGTGAGCAGAACTTTGAGATCGGAGAGGGGGCGGACAGGATCAGGGCCCTGGAGTGCAGGTGCGAGGCGCTTGAGGCCAGACAAGAGGACGCTGAAAACCGCTCGAGGCGGAATAACATTAGAATCCGGGGAATCCCAGCTGCAGTCTCAGAGAAGGAGCTCCCATCCTACGTCTCCGACCTTCTCCGCCACATTATCACCCTCCCAGACAACTCTCCCCTGGAGCTGGACAGAGTACACAGGGCTAGGCCCAGGCAGAGGTCCAATGGGGCGGCCGATGTCCTGGTCAGGATTCATTTCTATAAACTCAAAGAGGAGATCATGCAGGAAGCCAGGGCCATGGGCCAGATCCACTTCCGGGACTCGGAGATCGCCCTGTTCCAAGACTTAGCTGCTTCCACCCTAGCCAAACGAAGAGCTCTCAAACCTATGGCCGACTGGCTACGAGAGCGCAAGATCCCCTACCGCTGGAGCTTCCCTTCAGGCCTCTCCTTCACTTGGGAGGGAAAGACTCAGCAAATTCCATCCCCACGGGAGGCTGCAGTGTTTATGAATCCGGACCTGGAGGGGGAGGTCCCAGGGGGCCCGGCCCGCTCCCCCGAGGGGGCCGAGGGGGGGGCTTCTTGCTCCTGGTCCCGGGTGGTTGGCCGACGCAGGATGCGCGGCCCTCCTGTTAGGGGGAATAAAACCAATACCAACTGAGAGGCCGATCTCCCCAGCTCCATGCTGGTCCTCTTCAGAGCCTGTCAACACACACTGGCCCGCCTTCTTGGGGGCCAGAGGGCTACCCTAAATACTCACATTTATCTGGCCTACTCGGGTCGCCGCCGACCTACCCTTTGTCCTCACAGCCGGGTGGGCCAGAGCTGCCGGCGGAGTGTTCTCTCGATTTGCAAGATCTTCACCACTACAGCATGAGACCCCGTGGTCTCCGACACAAATGGCGTCCGTGACCCAGCCGACAGCCCTGTTGGTAGAAGGCTGGTCTGGATACCTTTACATGTTAACTGTTTTAAGTTATGTTTTAGTTCATGTTGTTGGTTCTCCTTGGTCGGGGGGAAAATGAGATTCGGAGCTTGGGCTCGGGCGGGAGGTGACGTGGAAACGAAGGTCAAAATACAAGTAATCGGAGTGCCCTCCTCCCTGCACGGCGGCTCCAAGGCAGTGGCGGAGGGTCCACTCAGCGCTGAGGAGGCCCCAGCTCCACAATCCAAAAGATGCCACATAAATCCGCTATCAATCCTACCTAATAATGTCTCAGCCGGATAAGGAACTCTCAATGCTGACCTGGAATGTCCAGGGTCTGAACTCCCCCCGGAAAAGAAAGTCTGTGGAGCACAGGCTTGCTCAACTGGCACCTGATATTATTTGCCTACAGGAGACACATCTCCTCAGGAGCGACGAACGTCGCATTGCCTTCCACCGATACAACAGAAGCTTCTTCGCTTCAGCGGATCTCAAAAAGAGGGGGGTGGCCATCCTGCTAAATCGGGCCTTACCTTTGACCAATATCACCACCAAACGGGACCCCGAGGGCCGTTATCTCCTGCTAAAAGGCCTCTTGGTAGAACTACCCATCACCATCGTCGCCATATATTGCCCAAACACCGGGCAAAGCAAATTCCTGCGGAATCTCCTACCAACTCTGTCTGCCTTCAGAGAGGGTCAATTATTCATAGGGGGTGACTTCAATTTGACTCCCGACCCAAATCTTGACAAATCGCTCCCCCCATCGAATGATGATTTCAGCAAAGCCCTGGCCATGGCAGAATTCTTAAGGGAAACCGACACCATAGATGTATGGAGATTGGCCAACATGGGAAAGAGGGACTACACTTTCTTCTCCCACGTGCACCTGGGATACTCACGGATCGATCTCCTTCTAATCTCAAGTAACCTCATTCCCTGCGTCGAAGCCATCCAAATCGGGCTCAGAGCCCTCTCAGATCATTCTCCAGTCACATTGAACCTAAGGGTATCCTGCCTCCTGGAGCCACCCCAGAGGCAATGGAAACTCCAAGAGCACATCCTCTCAGACATCGCAACCAGAACTGAAATTGCGGAAGCCCTTAAGAATTATTTCAGGGAAAACACCACCAAAGACTCATCGCTGGCTATGATCTGGGACGCCATGAAACCTGTCATCAGGGGCACGGTGAACGACTGCACAGCCCGACTCAGACGTCTGGACAAAGTACAACAAGACGCACTCGAAGCAGAGGTGGCAGAAGCGGAAAACACCCTTAAACGAGGCCCGAACAGGAAAGCTAGCCGCATCTGCCAAAGGGCGAAACGTTCCCTAGAAATGCACCTGGCCGACAAAGCTGTCAGAGCGCTAACTTACACAAAACAGTTTTATTATGTGCACAGCAACAAAGCAAACCGGCTCCTGGCTCACAAATTAAAAAAGCTACAAACAAGAAACCTCATCCACAGCCTCGCTGATGAACAAGGGACTCTTCGCTACTCCATCAAAGAGAAAATGGGAATCATGGCTTCTCATCATAGATCGATTATGTCAGGTGCTCCCACCTCCGAAGTAGCACAAGCCAAATACCTAGCTGAAGTACAACCTCCCCTCCCAGGCCCGCAATTTGAGGCCCTGGAATCCCCCTTTTCGGCAGAAGAAGTCAGTGAAACCATAACCAAACTGAACAACTCAACCCCCGGCCCAGACGGGCTCACTGCCCAATTCTATAAAAAATTTGCATACATCCTAGCCCCCCACCTGGCTACCCTATTTAACTCATTTCTATCCTCAGGCACGACCACTCCTTCCATGGAAGAATCAATCACTGTGCTACTGCCGAAGCCTGGAAAGGACCGGAGCCAGTGCACCTCATATAGACCAATCACCCTCCTGAATTATGACGCAAAAATCTTCACTAAAACCTTAGCGAACAGACTGGCCCCACTGCTCCCGTCTATCATCCACCCGGACCAGACGGGATTTATACCCGGCCGTTGCACCCACGATAATATAAGAAGAACCATCAATGTCATTGAATCAGCCAATAGGAGGGGGCAGGCAGCGATGGTATTATCCTTGGACGCACATAAAGCTTTCGATATGGTTGACTGGGGCTACATCCGAAATTCACTCGTTCATTTCGGCTTCGGCCCAAACTTTATAAAATGGACACTAGCTAACTACCAACACCCCTCCACCAGCCTCAGAATGAACGGAGTCAGATCCGACACGATCAAAATCTCAAGGGGCACTAGACAGGGCTGCCCCTTCTCCCCCCTGGTATTCGCCCTCTCCATGGAGCCATTTGCGACCAGAGTTCGCCGCAATGTAAAGATCCAAGGGCTGTCAATCAAGGCCCAAACATATAAAATCGCCCTTTACGCCGACGACGTCCTTCTCACCTTAGTCAAACCAGAGGAATCCATGAAGGCCTTATGGAAAGAACTGCTAGAATTCGGGGACGCCTCAGGCTTTAAGGTCAACCTTACCAAATCTACAGCATTGAGCATCAACCTACCTAGCCAGCTAGTAGCAGACCTGGAGGAAAAATACCAGATCCCCTGGGCCAAGAGGAACCTCCCATACCTGGGGGTCCAGCTCCCCAGCGCTCCCAGCAGACTATACAAAGCCAACTTCCCGGCATTCCTGAGAGAACTCAGAGCTGATATCAGACGATGGCAAAAGCAGGAGATCTCATGGTTCGGAAGAATCACGGCCCTGAAAATGAACCTCATCCCCAGACTCCTTTATCAGTGCGCTGCCATACCCACCATGATCCCGAAACAGGAGATCCAGAAGCTACAAAAACATGTCATGAGCTATATCTGGGAGGGGAAACAGCCACGCATTCCGCGAAGGATCATGCTCCGGGGCCGTGAGACGGGAGGCCTGGGAGCGCCCGATGTGGCAAGATATGTGCTGGCTGTTCAGCTCTCGTCAGCGTTCGCCTGGCTCCCTGCCACCTCCAAGCCCCGCTGGCTGGAGCTGGAGGAGGCCTGGAGCTCAAGCCCAATAACCTCGCTGCCACACCTAAAGGAACCCAGTGCAATCGGGGACATGGGTCCTCTAACGGCGACTGTAAATACTGTAAGAAGCTGGAAGGCAGCAGCGCGACTCTGGAATCTCCGCAGCACGACGGGCCCCCTCACCCCAGTCTGGGGTAACTCAGATTTCACCCCGGGCTGTAACCCCAAGAACTTTGGGAGATGGAAGAATGGAGGGCTGGAGAGACTGCAAGATTTTTATGAGGAGGGAAACCCCCTGGACTTCGAGGCCTGCAAGGAAAAATTTGATGTGCCAGAGAGCAAGAGATTTAGATACACTCAGCTCCGCCACTGGCTCTCGAACAGGGAGGTGAAACGCCATGGAAGCAGAGCCCTTACCGCCCTGGAACTCACCCTCACCGGTCCCCCGCCAAAGGGCGGAATCTCCACCCTCTATAAGCTCTTGGACAGAACCGACCCATCACGCAAAGAGCCATATATGCTAAAGTGGGAAAACGACATAGGGAGACCTATCGAGGTGGAGGAGTGGAACCACATCTGGGCTACAGCGAACAGGAGTTCGAAATGCGTTACCAACAAGGAAGGTGCATTTAAGGTATGCTTCAGATGGTATCGGACCCCAGAGATACTCAATAAATGCAATCCCGCAATTCCCCCGGCCTGCTGGAGAGGGTGCCCAGACAAAGGCACACTCTTTCATCTACTCTGGACATGTCCCAAGGCCACGGAGTTCTGGAAAACAGTGCTGGACCACATCAACAAAATCACAGGCCTCACCATCCCTTGGGACCCAGGCATCGTCCTACTTGGATCAAGCGGGGCAGACCAATTCCCCCTCTCCGGGCATAGAGCAGAGCTATGCTCCCACCTGCTCACGGCGGCAAAAATCTCCATAGCCAGGCTGTGGAAAAACCCAGAGGGCCCGGCAGTACAAATGTGGTGGACAAAATGTTGGGACATAATTGCAGCCGAAAAAATTACTGCCCTACGACTCGGAAACAGAGATAAATTCTCCCAAACGTGGGCTCCCTTTCTAGACTTTACCCAACAATTTCCAGGTCTAGCACGACAACCCCCTTCCCTACGATGGATGGACAAAACCGACTAAACACAAAAGGGGCCAAGGTCGTGCAGAGGTACAAAGTGGCCTAGGGTCTGGCCTGTCAGCGAACCCAGGAATGTGGCTCTAAGGCCTAAACAATCTAACGCACTGCGAGCTGAAAACGATCAAGGGCCTAAAAGCTCACACAAAGTCCTCTTTTCATCCACGTTCACTCCATCTCGGCCCACCAGGGCTAAACTATTCGCTTGCTTCACCCCAGAATCTCTCCCCTGACCTGTTGTTGTTATGACTGTTGTTCTGTTATGAAGGACATTGTCCTTGTTGATTTAACACTTGCACAACTGAACTCAAGCGCGCGGCGCGCAGCGCTCAGCGCTCTTTATGTACTTGCAAACTTCCAATGCAATGTATGTATAAAACCAATAAAAATATATTTGGAAAAAAAAAATGGGTACTACATAAGCCGTGTGCCAACTGCCTCGTATAACACCATCCTTAACGATACTCTTATAGAGAGTCGTAAGTACCTGCGCCCAGGTGGCCGGGTTCCGCTTAAAGGTGTTATTAGTCAACCCATTTGGTCCCGCCACCCGCAACGTCTTTGCAGTTTTTATTAGTTTCAGTACATCCTCATAATTGACATTCAGTTCCCAACATTCCGACTCCTTGACATTCAGATCTCTCTGGCTCTCTAGTTCCAGCGGTGTTGGAGCCCCATACAAGTCTGAAAAAAACCTGACCCATTGGACTTCCGAGACTGCATTCAACTGGTCGACTACAGCCGGGAAATCCTGATAATTAATTCCCAGAAGGCCCTAAGATCTCTTCTCACAAGAGTACACAACATCAATTCTGCATCCTTTTGCATCATAGTTGCCTTTCTGGAATCACAGTAGTTTTATATCTATGTTTAGCCTTTTTAGATCTAGAGTTTTTCTCTAGTTGGTCATTTCCAGAACAATGTAGTGATCTAAATGTCTGGTTTAGATGAGTTTTCTCTTTGGCAAAACTTTTGTTAAAACTATGTCTATGTTTATTTACAGATGCACCGAACCTCAAATGTGGCAAAGCTCTATTAAATAAATCCCCTATGAAATTGTTAAATTCAGTCGGAGTGAAGACATATAGTTTCCATTCCATAGTAGTATCCTTTATCATTTAATAATTTTCCCATTAAGGGCCTCTATATTTCTTGCAGTCCATCTTATCCCTTTACCTTGACCAATAGTTCTCAAATAGTCAGATCTCCTTTAATTGGCTTATTAATAGACAGGGAAAATTCTACTTTAAGTGTACTGTGATCACTCCACAAATTAGGCACAATCTTAACCCTAGGATTGAGCTTAAATAGCAAGGTAGCCACATAAATGTAGTCTATTGTAGACAAGCTAGCTTCCCGTTACCAAGTAGGGTTAGAGGGTTTTACTGCGTCGAGTTCTCCATTTATGCACACAAGACCTATAGACTCCAACGTAAGATTCCACATTTTACCCCACTTTATCTATATCCCCTCCTTTACTCCCACATGGCATTTCTTCACCCAGATCATAGTAGGGGCCATCATGTGTGGTTCTAAAATCTGAGTTAAGATCTCCTGCCAAGATCATTCTGCCATTTGGGGAGGTACAATGCCAGTCCTGTGCTAATATTGTAATAATTTCAAGGAATGCCTTCAAAATCCGCCATTACGTTATGCAGTACACATTAATGAGAAGGATTTCAACTAATACATCCAAAGAGGAGGCCTTAACAGCAAGAATACCTAATGGGAGGGTCGGAACTACTTTCCCCAATAGACCTAGAGTACCCTTAATCGCTATCATAAGATCCACCGACAGTCTACCTCCCTTATTCTGTTTAGCTATTTGAGAGTAGACCTCATAGCCGTCTATAGAAAGGTTAGCTAAATGCCAAGTCTTGTGTAGAAAAATAACATTTTTTTCTTTCAGCATGTCAATGGTGGCAGGGTTTGTAAGTAGATGTAAATTTACCCTACTGTTCCATGACAAAAGCTTCAGGATAACATCTTCTTTATTTTCTAGGTCTATATATAACACTCGATTTTATTGGAATGGATGGTTCATTTCCACAGGGCAGAGGTAAATTGGGCCCAGTCTTGGATCTCTTTATTATTTCCTCTGAAGCATTGCCTCCTTTGCCACAGAATAAGTCTATCTGGTTGATAAACAACCTTTAAGTTCCTATCATAATTAAAATCACAGTTGGAGACCTTCGGTTCCTCACAATGTCTTGTTCCTCTTCCACAAGTTTAATTCAAACCACAGCATGCAGAGTGTTTCCACCTCGCTTATAACTAATTTCTTAACCAACTGGGACCTGAGGTGTAAATTACAAATCTCCCAGAAATCCCTATCTGGAAATTGGATCCTATCCAGATCACATGTTGAAAGAAGCCCCAGATTCGGTATTTCTGAAAATATTTTCAAAACATTTTCCCGATTAAGACAAATAGGAATACTTTGTCCCCAAAGGCTCTTCATTTGTGTAATTTTAGGGTTGGAGATTTCACTTCTAGGGTTTTACGAGGGATCATTTAATAACCCTCTGCCACTAGAGTTAGAGTCCTTCCCAGATTCGGTTTGTACCTCAAATCCCTTAGCACCCCTAAGGATACTCTCCGTGCCTAATCTTCCCAAACCCATAGATCGTCTATCTTTGGTCATAAATGATTTTTTTTAATGAACATACGGACCTTGCTTTTGTGTAGGTTTTGGAACATTTATTCCCCGCAGTCATTTTGCCTGGGCAGCCGAATCGCCAGGGGCCTCAATACACCCCTTAAGAGAATTGACTGCCAGGAGTGGCAAAGTAGGCTGTAGATTTTCAAACAGTCTCCTTGCTAGTTCGATATCAATTCATGTCAGGGTCCTATCCACAAGAATAGGTTGATTTTCTAAGCACTGGTTTCTCTACTAAAATAGTAGTATTCCCAGCTAGATCAGATACATTTATATGTATTTTTGGAACTAACCTTTGATTCCCACATATTATAGTTCTCACCTCGTGGTAATCTATTCTAATTTCATCCAAATTGGCAATGTTACCAGTATTTTTAGCTTTGTTCGGTATCGTGGCTAGATTCTCCACCTGATCAGTCTGAATACCAATTTTTATCCTAATAGGCTCTGATCTACTCTTGCTCTTTAATTTCTCACAGTGCGTAGAGTCCCCTCCATCAATTGTTCGCCCATTATCTTCCAAATGGTTAGTTTTCTCAGATATACTATCCTCCCTCAGTCTTGGATTATCTGCTCTTTCTTCTTCGGCCAATATCGTTCTTTTCTCAATGCAATTTCCTTTACTTCCTTTTTTCAAGAGAGTTTTTTCTCCCGACAGATAGATTCCGGAGACATTTTCGTGACTTTAAGTTTCGTCTTTTGTTATTTCTTTTATTTTTTGGTTTCTTAGCCTGAGGGGCCCTACTTTTAAACCTAGGTGGTACACCTTTATTGGGTGTCTGATCTTTAGTTAAGTTTATAATAGAACACCCCTGGCCGACATCCACCTGCTCAGGTGGTGGATTAGTCCTCCTGTCTTGCACTAGTTCTTTCTTAGGCATCTGGTCTGTGGTTAAATGTATGATAGGACATCCCTGATTAATTACTAGCTCCAATGGTAAAATACTTATCGGTATTCTCGGGCCAACCTCCTCGCCATCCTCCACCGGAGCCTCCATTGGAATTTTCACTTCAAGTATCACCAAGTCCCACACCTGATGTGGAGCCACCCTTAAAACCACTTGGGTCAGTATTTCAAAGCTTAAATAAGATTATTTCCCAGGGACCAGAGGGGGCTTCTCTGAACCCTCACAATGCTTATAATGCAAACCCAACCCACATGATTTTTCAACACCCTCCAGTCTAGCTTCTGCCCATATGTTGTCATAAAGATTTACAAATGAGCTAAGGAACATATTTAAAGCAGAGACGGTAGGCTGTGTAAGTCTAATTCTATTGTCTACCTCTCATAATGTATGGTGCATGGGGGGATCTTCTGACGGTTCTTCCGGGACTTCTGGCAACAGGCCTCTTTCTCTTAACCAATTTTGCTTTTCTGTGTATTCATCAATAAAGTTAGTTAACTCGGAGGGCGACCTAATGTGCGACGCGTCACAAGTCTGTTGTATCACGCTATTAGAGCACTCCTATGGGACATCCTTTACATTATCCTCCACTGCAAGGTCGACAAATTCAATGATACTTAAATCATTGATAGGATTGTCTTCTACATCCTTTTCTCCTAGCTTTTTGGCTACCTCTTCCATTGCCGAACGATCGAATCTCGCAATCCCTCTAATCGGTACAACTGATTTAATTTCCGTGCTAGTACAAGTGTGTTTCTCAAACTAATTCTTAATTTGCACACCTGCAATACGTTGGCTTGGCGTAGCTTTAGATTGTCTTTGGGTTGTTTTTTTACCAAGAAGGCTAGCCTTTAAGTTGGAAGAAGACTCTGTTTTACCTGGAGTACCTCATCAGTTAGCCCCAGAAAATGGCCATTAAGAAGTGTGTGTTGCTTCCATTTTTTATGGTGAGTGTTCAACATCGGGGTAACAAATCCCTCATTCCCTTTTAGGGACTCATCAACAGGCACATCAGTCTTAAGGATTGTCACTCTCTGTTCTCTTTATTAGGGTCGGTGTCTATTTGTCTATTGACTTCAACCTTTTTAGACACCTCTTCCCCGAAGTTATATTCCAGAGCAGCTACCAATCTCTCTTCCTGTATTTCAATAGGGACTCCCCTCTCTACAGCAGAAATATCACCATTAAAAGCAGGACCCTCCACCTTACAAATTCCCTCTTGTACCTGCTCAACGAAAACCTCCCCTAGATGGAAAACCGGGGCATGTTCAACCATATCAACATCCTCCACATTATGGATTAAGACTATAGCTAAGCCATATCCCTGTTTAGGGGGATCAACATTGACTACTTCCCGGGAAGAGGCATTCTCATCAAGTTGGGTTTCGGCCTCAGGTAAAGGAGCTGTAATGGCAAAAACCTTATCTCCCACCTTTGTCTTCCCTTGTAGCCTCACATCATTCACAGTTATGATTTTTAACAGTATCCATGATAGATTCACCGGAATCGTCATTTATTAATTGGCTTCTAAGCCCTTTTCGCGGCATAGTAAATCCCTAAGTAGACAGACAGAGGACGTGAAATAGTGGGATCGTCCAAACCAATGGTTGCAATATAGGTTAAAATAACCTTTCAAAGGAGTAAAATAAAAGGGTAGATCACAATCAATTCACAGAGTGGGCCCCAAAACCAGCACACCCCACCTTGATCACTCACAAGAATCAGTTCTTAATAAAACACTCTATGCTAAAATGGTACTATACAATAAAATATGAAATAAAAAATAAAATCCAACTATAGGCACTACCAAAAGAAAAAAAAGGAAGAGAGATGGAAGAATAAAATACACCCTTTTCTAAAATCTGAACAATCACTATTTCTTAAAACTACTATTCATTGGAATTCATGTAAAGCAGAAATTTAGAATCCGAAGATAGAGATACACAGGTTTAAAATTCTATCCAATTTCATTCACAATTCATTCACAGTTTAAAAGCTTATATAAAATCCACAGTAATCACACAATTTCGAATTTCAAGTGTTCCCAGTGGTCACAATTACCCAATCTATTAAGTTTATTAAGCAGCAAAAGAAATAAATAAAATGTATTAAAAATGTGCCCCAAAAAAAGGGACAGTTGAATGAGTATACAATGAAGAGCTCAGTCGCCGTATTCCGCTGCCTCTTCTGCTACCTCCAAATAGACATTTCATATGGTAATTTCCAATATTAGTGCAGCTTGGGAGAGCTCAAAGGTAGTGGCCCGCAGTCACACCCCCAAACACAGTCCTCAAAGTAGACGTTTTATATGGTAGTTTCAAATATAAATGCAGCTTGGGAAAGCTCAAAGGCCGTGGCCCGCAGTTACTCCCCCAAACATAGTCTTCAGAGTCATTAATTTCCAATATAATGCAATTTAGGAAAGCTCAAAGGCCGTGGCCCGCAGTTACTCCCCCAAACACAGTCTTCAAAGTAGACGTTTTATATGGTAGTTTCAAATATAAATGCAGCTTGGGAAAGCTCAAAGGCCGTGGCCCGCAGTTACTCCCCCAAACATAGTCTTCAGAGTCATTCATTTCCAATATAAATGCAAGTTAGGAAAGCTCAAAGGCCGTGGCCCGCGGTTACTCCCCCAAACACAGTCTTCAAAGTAGTTTATAGACAAAAGATAAAAACAGCAAAATGTAGGTTCCTAAAAAAAAGGAACCGCAATGGAAATTACCAAGGAGCGCAAAGACCATAGTCCACAGTTGCTCCCACAGGCTCGTGAGGTATCACATTTATGAGGTCAGCAGCAGATTAGAAAGTCCCCCGACAGCAAAGAGGAGGACTCAGAGGGTCCTTTCACGGGACCAAGCACGGGAAGCTCAAAGGCCAAAAAAAAAGCCCACAGTTGCTTCCCAATCGGTGCCCGTCGGTGCCTCTAAAAATCAGCCGTTCGATTTATGTCAGCTTCCTCCATGGAAATAATCAGGCGATATTAACAGTGCAAATAAATAAATAGACTCCACATCAGTATGGCACAGACGGCAGTATGCGTCCAGGTGCTATTATATAACCGTTAGATTAAAATTAGAAGAAAATAGATAGACGGTCAATGCGGAACATTAATTCCTTCCAGAGCAAACCAGCTCCTCACCGTGAACAGACCACAGGCCGCAAGCTGCAGGAACCGGATACCAGAGACACTCCTCACATTGCGCCATACTCCACGCCAGTGTTGCAGTTTTATGGGTCCGCCTCTTTTGGGTCCGCCTCAGAGCCTGCAGAGGACAGCATAAAAAGACTTCCAGTAGTGCACCAGAAGCACCAAAAGTGCTGCAAAGTTATTTTGAAAGTTAGTTTCCTCTGGATGATTTTCTCTCACCAGCAACACCAGACACACTACTCCACACACCACACCGGCAGTCGTAATATCGATGTGGTGGAAGCTGCTCTGACAACCCTTTATGGAAAACCTCAGAGAAGTCCTGGTATGCCTGAGGCAGGTCGAGTGAGGAGGCCTGCATAGTAGCACTGATTGAGGACATGCTGGAGCAAAGCCAGACACAGGAAAAAGGCAACTTTACTCTGGACTGTAAGACATTCGTCTAAGCAGTAGGAGGAAGAAAAACACACGGTCTGCTTTACCCAGTCAACAATGGGATTGGGCTTCTGTAGCCAAGGAAGGCCTAAAATGATCCCGAACTGAGGAGCGGTAATCAGATCAAAAGTGATCCGTTCCGAGTGCCCCTCTTGGGTGCACATCAGCATGGGACCAGTTTGTTCTATCACCTGCCCGGAGATAAGGCACGAGCCGTCCACAGCGTGTACCATTTCTGGCACCTCTTCCGACGTAACAGGCAATCCGTGCCTCTTCGCCAGCTGAGAGTCCATGTAATTGCCTGCCTCTCCCAAATCGAACATTACCGGGCTGGTGAAAGCAAAGAATCAGATATTGTAAAGGACATAGGCAGATATATGTGCATAGTAGCCGAAATGTCCTCTGAGCCAACGGAATGCAGACTCGTCCCTGTGGTCCTGTCTAGGGATGAGTCTTGGCGTTTCCCAGACGCTTGATAGGCCTTTTGGGACAGACACAAATGAAGTGGCCTGGCTGTCCACAGTAGAGGAAAAGATTATTGATCATGCGCCTTTCTCGTTCTTCCTTAGTCAAAGGGCCTTGTATGGCCCTGATCTGCATTTGTTCCGTTTCCCCAGATGGCAACGGAGGAACCGGGTCAGATTTGCTAGGCCCCAGTTAAGGGACCCGGCGCTCCCCTCGTCTCTGTATAAGACAGGCATCCAACTGTAAGACCAAATCCAACAGTTCCGGAAAGCCAGAGGGGATGAACGGGACCATGGATAAGGCGTCCTTCAATTCACCAGAGAGGCCCTTATAGAAAACCGCTGCTTTCTTCTGTTTGGGCCATGTGGTTTTGGCCGCTAACTGGTTAAAACAGGCAAGATAACACAGGAGGCTCTGTTTGCCTTGAGCTAAGGTCAGAAACTCCAGATCAGATGCCTGCGCCTTATTTCGGGCATCAAAAATGAGATTTATAGCACTCAATAGTGTATCGAAGTCGTAAAAAGCAGGATCGTTGGACTCCAATAACGGATTTGCTCCAGGGGCGGCAGTCCCTTCTAGATGAGACAGAACAAAAGCCGCTTTTGTGGTGGAGTTGGGAAACGCCAGAGAATGACAGAGATAATGCAACCTGCACTGATTTATAAAGGTCCGATTTGGGATCTCCTGTAAAGCGTTCTGGTGGGGCTGGTGGGAATGGCCCTGGCAATACAATAGGAGTAGGGCCTGGATGCTAAGCGGGCGGAACAGAGCAGGGGGTGCTGGAGCCACTGCATCCCCAAATTCCTCGACTGTGGGCAATGGGCGCACAAGGCTCTGCAATAAGTCCATGCGCTGATGCAATGAGGCATGGGCAGTTGCCATATCTGTGCGGAGGGCCAAAAAGTCTTGTAGAACAGCGGCCATAGGATCCTCCCAAGGATCCATCACAGAATGGTGTAGGTAAGGCTCCTAAATCTGTCAAGATCGAAGGCACCTCGGTCTGGATCGAGAGAGTTGAGGAACCCAAGTCCCTATGGAGAACTGTGATCTCCTTCCACAAATGGAGGGGAGACTTTTCCCTCTAAGAGTGCAGCCTGCAGAATGACAAACCTGCCAGGCCAGGGTCTCAGGTGAAAAGGCAGGAGTAAGCAGCAGAGCTAGGAGGGAGGAAAAACAAATACAAGTATTCAGTATTGCTTTTGGATTTCCCAAACACCACCCGTGCCACCCCCAGCCAACCCTACTCTTACCTGTTCTTCTGCGAGGCCAGATGGGAAACCTACTTGCAGTAATATTCCAGCCGCCGAAGACCAAGGGAGTCCGGGTACCTCCAGAAAGGATGAGAGACCAGGTTGGTACTTGTGGATTCTTCACAAGGGGCAAGAACCCTAACCTGGGTGGCACGAGGGCGCAAGCTAGGGGAGAGCAGGAGTCATAAAAATCCCAATAGGGCCAGGAAGTCCAGAACAATGCACAATACCACAGGATCCAAGCAGAGTTCCAAAAAGGGGTGAAGGTGCAGATTCAAAACAAGGAAATCCTCTGAAGAATCAGCAGAGCGTCAACAACAAAGGAAAAGAACAGTTTCCAGGATCAGAACCCAGAAAACCCTTGCAGTATCAGCAGAGCATCCAGAAAGAAAGGAGGGTGTTTCCAGGATCGTGAGCAGTCAAATAGGGCAATGCAGGAGCAGTCCAGAGAAAGCATTAGCCAAGAATTCAGGGGGGCCATGATCTCCTGCCGGAGGGTCTGCGCAAACAGACACCGTTCAAGGCTAAAGAAAAAAGTGTTACCGGAATGGAGTAAGCCGAGTCAGGGGGGTCTGTTAGGCAGTCCAAAGGAAGGAATCAGCGTTGGGAGCAGATGAGGGACAGAAGTGAAAGCAGATCCTAGACGTTAGCCAAGGGTCGGTATACCAGATAAAGTGACAGGAAACAGCAATAAGGACAAAACACAAAAGGAGCGCGGTCCTGCAATCCCGGCATGAATTAATGCAATGCTTCCGGATGAACAGTGGATGAACAGTGGAATGCATAGCATGCAACGTCCCATGTGACCACAAGGTGCCAGGGTTGATGGGAGGTGTGGTCCGATGCGGGCATCGGGGCAGGCGTTGCGTTAAACGCCATGGTAGACGCCACAGCCTGAGGATTCTAGCATTCCGAGGAGGAGCACACCCCGTAGGGAGGGAGGCAGGACGTAACTATGCCGTCCTTAACTCCAGAGACAAGAAACTCCAACAGTTCAGCACAGCAGGTGAGTCGGAAAAAACGAACTGTGCTGGGCCCAAGGTTGCAGGCAGCAACCCTGCTGAACAAAGAACTTGTGTAATTGAACATTAAAGAAACCCTAGTAAAAGGTTCGGAAGAAGAGTGGTCAGGCATTGCAGGGGTGCTCATTTAAAGGACTCTGACTCAAGCCCTTTTGGGTTTTGTTGTTTTGTTGAAAGAGGCCTTAGGAGAGGCTAATGTGACGTGTGAAAGTGGTCCTACGAGGGTCGAGGAAAACCTCTCGTATACTCGAAAATCTTTGACATATTGGAGAAAACTGATTGAACTGTGAAACTGGCAAATGTGAACCCGACAGAGGGATGCCTGCAAGTTAAGGGTAAACAGCGATATACCCGTGAACATTGTGACAACTCGTGTGAACCCAGCTGAGCGATGTCCACAATGGATAGTTGGTGAAAAGGACATAGAGACTGTTGAATGATACGTTTCTTGAGTGAAAGGCTGTAGTGAACCCGATTGAGGGAGGCTAACAGTGCAAAAAGGATCAGAGCCCGGCTGAGCGGGATGCAAGGGGCGAAGAGCAATCGCCCAACGTGAAAGGATTACCAAACGTGATTTTGTTTGTTTATTGTTCATGGTACAGCAGGCCTTCTAAGGTAAGAGACTTTTGCAGGAAAGAGACTTGACCCCGGAAGGTCCAGACATCGTTGAAAGGAACTTCAACCTCGTGCTAGCAAGGTCCAGGAGTGCACTGTGCTCGAAGGTCCTGCCTTGTCCTGTGCTGAAAACGTGGGGAAGAGAGACCCCATCCATACCAACCTGACTTACCATTTGGTAAACACTTTTCTTTTCTTGAGAACATTGTCCCACACTATCTTGTAACTTAGTTGTAAGGATTGGCAATAGTTTTATTTTAGTATGGTCGTTTTTATTTGACAAGATGCCATTAGCACTGCCTTTTTATTATTTGATGGTCGTAGCTTGCTCCCATCTTAAATTTAGGTTTAGATTAGGTGTTTTTCTTACCCGTTATACAGTTTAATAAACACCCTTGAACTGTGATCACTTGTGTCTGTCTTTACTGTTGCCATCATGAGCTCCTTATAAATGGTGTCAGCAGTGGGATGTGACTCAATGGAAACTAATTGGGAAACCCTACAATTTAAAAAACGTAGTCAGAGAACTTCTAACCCTTGCATTGCCACCAAGGAATTGATAGGTTTTGAAATCTGTAGCAATAGGGAAGCTATTATGCCCCCTTGGAAAAGAGGAATGATTCCTACAGACTTGGTTTTAATACCCCCTCTGTGGTGTTATATAAGTTGGCCACAAAATCTGGCCTAGCGTGGAAGTTCACGATAGACATTTTAGCTGGCATCATCGATCCTGACTTCTGGGCAGATGTAAAGGTTCTCTTACAAAATCATGGTGAGATCCCCTTTGAAGTACACCGTGGAGATCAAATTGCCCAAGGCATATTGGAAAGGGCTCTATTTCCTTCGTTTAAAGAAGTGAACCAGACCAAACAGAAAGAGGTACCTTAGGCATCGGGGAAGCTGATAGACCTTTTAACATCAAAGAAAGGAAGGGAGAAAAACCTACCATCTATCCCGACCTAGCCTTTGCCCATCAAAATGATCCAGCTCTCGCTGAAGCTTTTCTACAAGCTATTCCGGAAAGTGAAGGTTTAGACAAAGGAAGCTCCTTTTTCTTCTTAAAACAAGGATTACCTTATAGAAGAGAGACATCTCCGGAGGGCTTAGTAAAAACACAGTTGGTAATACCCAAGAACCACTGAAAGGTTGTGCTGGAGATTGCGCATTCCCATCTCATCGGGGGGCATTTAGCACATTCTAAAACCTAGGCACATATTATGAGAAGTTTTACTGATGAGGTATTCATGCCGATATAAAGACTTTTATACAGGCATGCAAAATATGTCAAAAGACCAGCACGCACATCCTATTACCTGCCCCTCTGAACCCGTTGCCGATCATAGAAGTCCCTTTTTCAAGAATTCCGGATGGACCTTTAGAAACATTCAGGCTAGCCAACAAATATATCCTTGTGATTATGGACTATGCGACCCGATATCCCGAAGCATTCCTAATGCGAAATAATACCACACAGCAAATCCTGAAACACCATTTACCTTATTTCTCCAGGGTCGGCTTTCCCAAGGAAATTCTAACCAACCAGGCTTTGAATTTTATGAGTAAGCTCATGGCAGAAGTCAAAGAGCTACTCCATATTACCACCTTGCGAACTTCTGGGTACTATCCCCAAACCGATGGCTTAGTAGAAAGAATCAATAAAACTCTGAAGTTAATTCTACGAAAACTGGTAGATAAGGACAGGATCGACTGGGATCGAATGATCCCCTGAGCACTATTTGCAGTAAGAAAAGCCCCTCAAGCCTGCACAGGTTTATCTCCTTTTGAATTGCTCTCTGGTAGAGAACCTAGAGATGTCATGGACATGCTCTGGGAAATCTCGGAACAACAAGAAGAGGCACCTATCCCCATCTCGCAAACCGCCACCAAAATGAGAGAACATATGAAATTGGTTCAAGATCTAGTCTGTACTCATATGGAAAAGGCCCAGAGTCAACAAAAATCCACTTACAGCAAGATGGTGAACTTAAGATCATTATCCATAGAACAGAAAGTACTGGTCCTCTTACCTACCTGAGAAAACAAGCTGGTCTCCAAGTGGCACGGACCCTATGAGATATTAGAACAAACATGTACCTGTACTTATAAACTAGCCCAACCGGACAGCAAACAGAAGGTCCATTTGTCTCACGTAAATCTCTTGAAAGAGTGGAAAGAGAACCTGTCAGCCACCAAAGCCAAAGTATTACCATGCCTGGTTCCTGAAGAGAGAGATAACTTTGAGTTGATTCCTCCAGAGCTATCTATCCAACAACAATAAGATCTAAAAGATGTAGTCACCTCATTTACTGATGTATTCTTAGAAAAACCAGGAAGAGTTAAAGGCACATAGTACTATATTAGAACACCTAAGGGGAAAGTGGTTCATTTAAAACTGTACAGACTCCCAGAAGCCCGTAAACAGATAGTGATTGAGGAAGTCAACAAAATGTTGAAAGCCAATATTATCCAGCCTTCTTCAAGTCCATGGTCCTCTCCTATCGTGTTGGTCACTAAACCTGACAGTTCCTGGAGATTCTGCATAGATTTCCGTTAAGTTAATGCTATTTCAGACTTTGATGCCTATGCCATTCCAGGTATCGATGACCTAATTGACAATCTCGGAGCAGTCACCTTTCTATCCACCCTATAGTTAACCAAAGGGTATTGTCAAGTTCCCATATATGGGCCAGATAAGGAAAAGACTGCGTTTTCAAGACCTCTAGGGCTGTTTCAATTCAAAGTCCTTGCTTTGGGCTTACACAGCGTACCAGCCACTTTCCAATGCCTCATGGATAAAATCCTGCAACCCTATGGTGATTTCTGTGGATCTTATATTGACGATATCGTTATGTATAGTAAGACTTGGGAGGACCATCTCTTCTATCTTTATACCATCATGAAAGTCCTCAGAGGGGCTGGCTTAACTGCTAATTCAGCTAAATGTAGACTGGTCCAGTCAGCCTTAAAATACCTCAGCTTCTTTGTAGGGAATGGGAATGTACAGCCTCAACATGAGAGGGTGAAAGCTGTCTTGTTTACACCAACACTTAAGACCAAAAGAGATTTTAGCGCTTTCCTCGGATTAATAGGTGTAACAGCCAGACTGCATCAGAGGCCATGGGACGCCATGCGAACACCAAATACCCGGAAACAACGGAGGGGCCCGTGGGAAGCAGTGAGGTGGACACTGGAAAAGCAAAACTCGAACCTAAACATACAAGCCGAAAGGAGGAGGAGGAAGACACTGAAGGAAGCAGTCAATTGTGGTCGGGGGCAGACCTGGGTGCCATTCGTGAATTGTGTTGCCTGAATGCGGATAGTGGAAACCCTAACGCACAGCCGGTAGCGGGGGTGAGAAATGGCGAGGAACCTACGGGCAAGGAATGCGGAAACCACGACACAGGCGACAAGACGGGACAAGGGTCTGCCGGAGTGTGCCGCGTGTTCCGCAGTACGAACGACCAACGGGGAGAGGTTGTTGGGCCAAGACGGCACAAACGGGGAACGGAACAAAGAGAAGCAAAAGAACCATATAACCTCACACTCGTAAAACAGAGAAAAGATACCAAAAAGAAGGATATTAGAAGGTCTTTATCCTTACCAAAGCTAGGGACCTCTGACTATATAAACCCCAATCTTCACCTCGGGGCACATGGCGGAGAGACATCATGGCGACTGGGAGCAAGGAAGGGGGCGGGGCTTGGGAGGGTTTTCATATCCACGGACAGAAGGAGAGTCCTGATTGGGTCAAGAGTGGCCAGCCCCTATATAAAGCAAAGAGAGACAAAGGACTGATGGGGAGTTCTCTTTCTCATTTCAGAATTGGTTTGGAAGCGAGGAGTCCACAAGTCCATACCAGTTGGCTTACGAAGACTAAACAGAGATTTCAGCCTTACACTAGCAGAAACCCCATCAGAGTCATCTCGGCTGGAAAGAGAACTGATACTTGAATTAATATTTTCCTTTTCATTTCTTAAATTAGTCAATAAAGACTGATTTTTTGTTAAATTTATCTACCTAGTCTGACTGGTCTGTCACAATAGGATATTACCGTAGGTTTATCCCCAACTTTTCTGACAGAACAGCTAGGCTGACATAAACTCAGGAATGCCGAACCCCAGAAAATTAATTGGAATGACAAGGATGATATATGTTATAACACCTTGTTTGTTTGTTTCTTTGTTTATTATTTGTAATGCGCCAGAATACCCTAGGGTAACAAGGCGCAGCAGTTACAAGAATTTGCGAAGCTTAGTTGCAATAGTAATACTATATACATACACAAATACACAAGATGATAATAGCAAAGGAATCTATACATATATACAAGTTAACATATGTGAGTACAGTATATACGGATGGCAGAATGGGGCACAAGACTTAGGCTTGATGCGTTTAGAGGACTTGCGTCTTCAGCCAAGAGATAATCTTGGATCGGAAATTTTGGTAGGGTAGGTCCATTCTGAGAATAGGTGGTAGGGAGTTCCACAGTTTAGCCACTTTCACTGGGAAGCTGTTGCCTCCTATGGTGGAGCGTTTGTAATTGGGGACAGAGAGGCAGTCTTTGTATGCTGTTCTTGTCGGTCTCTGAGCGGTCTGTCTGTGGAATCTGTCAATCAGGAGGGGGCAGCGTTATTGAGGGCTTTGTGGGTGAGTGAAGCAGTTTTTAGGGAGATTTTATCTTTGATGGGGATCCAGTTGTTCTGTTGGCTATATACTGAGATATGATCTCTTCTAGAGATGCCCAGAGCCGCTCTAAGTGCGCTATTCTGGAGAATTTGTAGTTTACTCATGGTGGCTTTGGGGGACCCAAGATAAGGAGCGTTGCAGTAGTCCAGACGGGACAGTATGAGGGCTCTGGCAAGGGTCAAGCAGCTGGTATCAGATAGAAAAGGTTTGGCTGCTTGGATCAATTTGCACATGTAGGCCGTGGAGGAGGCTAGTGAGTTCACCTGTCTATTGAAGGAGAAATTGGAATCCAGGTAGAAGCCCAATGTTTTAACTTCATGTCCCACCCTAATAGTGTTGCCATCAATCATGAAAGATGAGTAGGCCGGGCTTAATTTCTTTAGGCTGGCAGTGGTGCCCAAGGTGATAAGTTCAGTTTTATCATCATTCAGGCATAGACCGTGTGTGGCCATCCATGCCTGGATGATGATGTACACTCTATTCACCAAGGCCAAATCCTTCCCATAATCTCCAGAAAGCGGAAGGAGGATCTGGGTATCATCTGCATAGTTAGTGTAGGTAACACCCAGATGATCCAGATCATCAAAAAGGGGCTTGGTAAATATATTGTACAGTGTAGGGGAAACACAGGATTCCTGAGGTACACCACAGGTGATGGATATGGGGTCGGCTGCATCTGTAGGCGAGAAAACCCTCATGGTTCTGCCGTTAAGGAATGATCTAATCCATGTAATGGCCTCAGTGGAGAAGTGGGCAGATGTGTGTAAGTGTGTACATAAGACAGAGTGGTCGACCAAGTCAAATGCTGCAGAGAGGTCGAGAAGGAGGAGTAAGGCAGCTTGGCCATTATTTCTGAGCAAATCAATCTGTGTTTTAAGGTCGATAAGGGCTGTCTCAGTCCCGTGTTGGGGATGGAAGCCTGATTGTCTGGTTCCTAGTAGGTGATGTTCTTCCAAATACTTCTGAATTTGTACATATGCAACCTTGTCCAGGATTTTAAGAAGGAATCGTACGGTCGTTATGGGTCTGTAGTTTGTGGGCGTAGCCGGGTCAAGTGTGTTTTTTTTAGTAGGGGCAATACCCAAGATTGTTTTAGGTTAGTTGGGATGGATCCAGTGGAGAAGGAGGCGTTGATTAGCTTCGTGATGAATGGGGAGAGGTCGCGGCCAGTGTCTTTAATAAGATGTGCTGGGCACAGGTCTCCCTGGAAGTTGGTGGGTTTCAAAGACAGGATGATTTTTTCAACTTCAAGTGTGGTCACTTTGGTGAAGTTGAAGCGTGTAGCTTCCCTTGAAATCTGCTTTTCAGGTGATTTGGACAATAGAGGGTTATTCAAGGAGGCTTTTTTGCAGGAGATTTTGTTTTGTAGAGTAGTGATTTTGTTGGCTAGCCCGTTTTGGATTTCGGTGCACCAATTCTTGTCTTTGGTGCAGGTATCTGGAGGTGTTATGGGAGTTTCTACTTCTTTAAGAATAGAAAAAAGTTCCTTCATGTTTGAATTGGCTTGGAAGATACGGGAGTCGAAAGAGGTACGTTTTGCTAGGATGATTTCTTTTTTGTACAAGGCTGCTAGTTTAGTGAGTTTGATTTTATTGACTGCAGATGGGTCTTTTTTCCAGGTGGCCTCACAGTTTATTTTTTGCTGTCTTAAGTTTTTAAGGAATGGTGTGTACCATTTGTTCAGATGAATTTTGGGCTTGCTTGGTCTGAGTTTGAGAGGGGCAATAAGGTCCAGGGAGGTGGACATAATTTTATTATATTCCTCGACCAAAGTCTCAGGATCCAAGTTGTCAGGGAGTGTGTTGAGTGTAGGGAGTAGGTTCGGGAGGAGTCTCTCAACAGTGATACTCTTTTTATTTCTTGTGAGTCTGAGTGGAGCCCTATTGGAAGGCATAGGTGGAGGTCTAGTGGTGGAGAGCGAGAACGATACCAGGTGGTGGTCAGTCCAGGCGAGTGGAGAGATGTCGGTGATGTTAGCTAAGCAATTATAGTCAACCACCCAATCTAGTATTCTACCTTTGTCATGGGTGGGTTTCCGACATCTTTGGGTAAAACCTAGTTCAGTAAGGGTATTAAGCGTGGTGATGGCGAGATGGTCTTCATGGTCATTGAAGCCCATGTTAAAGTCTCCGAGGGTGAGTACCTGAGTGGAATGTTTCAGGTTGGTGGATAAAATGGTATTAATATCCTCATTGAATGTGCCTATTGGGCCTGGAGGGCGATAGATCACATGGATGTTGAGGGTTTGGGCATTAGTAATGGGGACTTTGACTGAGAGTAGTTTGCAGGAAGGGACATTGATGGTAGTAGCTAATCTCATGGTAAGACTACATATTTGAATAATGGCAACACCACCTCCTCTAGCGTTGGGTCGGTCTTGTCTCAAGATAGAGTAATTCTCAGGAACTGCAAGCACGAGCATGGGGCCTGCTGCCGGATGAAGCCATGTCTCCGTGATAGCAAGGAGGTCAAGGTCTTCTTTAAGAATTAGGTCTGCAATTTCTGTTGCATGAGCTACTAGCGATCTAACGTTAATCAGGGCTCCCTTAATTTGGGGGCTTACTGTAGTTATGGTGGTTAAGGTAGGAGTAGATTCATGTGTTGATCTTGTATTGCTCTGGTTGGTAGGACAGAGTGGAGGTTTATTATAGTGATTCTGAACTAGTTTAGGTTTGTTTAGGCTGATAGAAGTGGAGCTTAGTCTATATGCGGCGGGCATAGAGCGGGCAAGTGGCTCGTAGATTTGAGCTAGTCTGACTCTAAGTCTTAGGTTCCTGTCTATGGTGGGGCAGGGGGCGCTAGTAGGTAGCACTGGAAGTACGTCATTTATAATTAGAGGTAAGCTACTGGTTGGTTTGGTGTTAGGTATGGTCGAGTACATAGTAGTCGGGTGTTGAGGCGGCATGGTGAGCAGTACTATAATATATAGGAGCAGGAGGCAGGCAAACAGGCTACTGAGCAGGGGGGCATGCTAATGGTTATAGTGGGTGTGTTCATGGAAGGTAAGTGGTCAGGCGCTTAGGAGAGATACTTGTATTTGGGCCGATACTGTGAATGTAGGTTGTTGTGGTGCACATGGGTGGCACTAGGTAATAGTCTGGGGGCAGGATGCTAACAAGCAATATGAACCTCTCGTGCAGGATAGACATGCAACATGAACAACCAGAAATCAGATAGGCAATTGGCCAGCATGATATGAACTAAGCAATAAATGGAATAGAACTGAGTTGAAGCAGCAACTTATATTAGCTAGCAGGCAATAATGGCCTCTAAAACAGACGCTGTGCTAGAACCCAATCCTTAAGGTAGTCGACTTCTCTAAAGAGTTTATATTATGGACGGATGCCTCCCTTATAGGTTTAGGAGCAGTCCTGTGCCAAGTTTGCAATGGATTAGAACACCCCATCTTATTTGCTAGTCGCAAGCTTTTCCCATCTGAAAAAAATTACTCTGTGTTGGGACTAGAGACCCTGGCTATCAAGTGGGCCATTATTCATCTTAGATACTACCTATTAGGAAGAAAGTTCACACTCGTTACAGACCACTCATCCCGGGTTTGGATTAGCAAACCCTCCGGTCATGCAATGGTTTCTAGACCTACAGCCCTATTGTTTCACTGTGGAATAACGAAAATGCAAAGACCAGGGAAATGTGAACTTCCTTTCCTGGTTCCCCTGTGAAACAAATGTGGCCACATGGCATGGAGGAAGGGTATGTGAGATACCTGAAGGTGTCTCACCCGCTAGTTCTAAGGGATCTGTCATCCAGGTGGCCAGGACATGGCCATAGCTATTGGTTCCAGTTCCTGGGGGTGGACCAGTGCAGGAGGATCTTCTTGATGGGGAGTCCTTAGGGAGTTAAAGTGGGACACTGACGGGTGAGACGTGGTACCCCTTCCCTAAAACAACTTTTACCCATACTACCCCATAGGATATTCAGAAGTTCTACCCCCCCCTTTTCCAACATGAACACCTACACCATGACAGACAACAGACTAACACCAGAACCTGACTTGTCCCAAAACAAGGGTCAGGCAGTCAGGCACTTGACAATAACTATGCACACCTGACACCCCTTTTTCTTCCCCATAGGGGTAAAAGGCGGAGAAGAAGAGCACAATTTGAGCAGGGTCGAATGTACGAGGAAGCAGCTATTCCAGACCAGCAGTTCAAACGGGGGAGAAAGGCGGAGAGACCTGGAGCGACAACAAGGAGGGAATTGCCCTTGCTCTTTTCAGCGCAGACTCACAAAGCCTTCAAAAGGGAAATCATAAAACCGGGAACTCCTGCCGGTGTGTGGTGTGACAGGTATCAACGGCACACAGGGCCCTCCCGTCCTGATAGCCAACGCGGGGAGAAGCAATTGCCGCCGTGGTGCCGTCCTTGACTCCCGAGACAACAAACTACAACATTTCGGCACAGCTGGTTAGTCGGAGAAAACAGATAGAAAAAAAACAAACTGTGCTGGCCCCAAGGTTGCAGGCAGCAACCTTTCTGAACAAAGAACTTGTGTAATTTTTTTTAAATAATATATTTTATTGATTTCTTCAACAAACATAATTAACATACACGCCAAGAGACAAGACCATACAATTAAACAGAAACAAAACTTGTGCATTCGAAGATTAAATCTATAATAAAGTATGGTCAGAGTCCGATGAGTCCCCTTTCTAGCTGGCTACATGTGTTCCCAGTGCGCGTTTCCGCTGACTGGTAGAAGCTACCAGGAATCGCGCTCCTCCCACTTCCCCCAGATTTTGGAAGCTTTGGTGTGGCATCCCCGTGTTTTGTAGATTCTATGTTCCAACATCGCACACGTGTCCATGTCGTCTGCCCACTGATCCAGTGTCGGGGAGTCCGGAGCACCCCATTTCTGTGCGATGTTGCGTTTCATCAGTCCTGCAGCCATTACTAGGAGCAATCCCTCCCATTGATTTGCAGTGTTTTCATCGGGTGTACCCAACAACAAAATTTTGGGATCTAGTGCGATTCTTCGACCCAGTGTTCTGGACAGCTCCCCACAGCATTTACCCCAGAAAGTCTGGATAGGGGGGCATTCCCAAAGGATGTGTATGAATGTTCCAGTTTCTGTCCCACATCGGAGGCAGTTCGGGATTGGGGCCTGCCCCCATCTGTATATCATAGTTCTAGGATAATATATTCTATGTAAGATTTTCAGCTGCACCAGGCGGAGCCTGGAAGAGATTGCAATTTCCCTGGGGTGCATTAGGACTTGGATCAGTCCTCTGGGTCTATGCTTCCCACGTCTTCCTCCCATTTGGATTTAAGGTGAGGGAGTTCCGGGGTGGCAAATGAGGCCATGGCGTTATACAATATAGAGGTGCATTTGGTGGGGATGTATGCCGGGAGTATGTTGCGTTCTATGGGTGTGCTTTCGGGAATGGCAGAGTCCGACTGAATATGTGTTCGTAGAGCGTGGGCCAACTGAGTATAGTGATATTGTTCAGTTGTTGGGATCTGGAACTTTAGTTGCAGAGTGTCGAATGAGGCAATTTCCCCGCCCTCTAGGACGTCCCTGATCTTGGTGATAGCGGCCTTCTCCCATTTGGACCATGGTTTAAATTTACCCAGCTCCTTCAGGTTACTGTTGGACCACAGGGGTTGTGCAGTAGTGATCTTGTCTTTCCAACCTACAAAAGCATGTGCCCGTCTCCAAACCATGGCAACATGCGCTGCCATTGTTTGTGGGGAGGGTCTTCCCAGGGGCTGATAGAGCAAGTGAAGTGGGTCTGTATCATGCAGGGCTGCTATTTCGGCCTGTATATGTGGTAACTCCCGGTCTCCGTGTAGTAGGTCATTGACCACAGCTAGCTGCGAGGCCCAGTAGTATACTCGGGGGGGGGACGCTGATTCCTCCCTCCCAGATCGATCTCTGCAGTGTGGCTAATGCAATGCGGGGTTGACCTCCTCCCCATAAGAGTTCTCTAAGGAGATTGTCGTGGTGGTTGAATTGGGAGTCTTGGATTTCAAGCGGTGGCATTCTGTAACACATAAAGAAATCTGGGCAGGGTAATCATTTTAAACAGGGCGGCTCTGCCCATAAGTGTCAACGGGAGGAGTTTCCAGTGGCGGACATCTCTAAAACGGTCCATGATTGGTTGGAGATGATGGGATGTGTAACGAGTCAAGTCCTCTGATACCCAAATCCCCAGATATCGGAATCCGGCTGATTCTACTTTGTACGGGCAGTCCTGGGGAATGGCTTGTGTACCGCCCTTCACCGGGAAGAGGACTGACTTGCTCCAGTTAATTTTCAACCCGCTAAATTCGCCGAAGCGAACAAGCATCTGCGTCACTATGTGGCAGGTTCGTATCGGGTCACCCAGATAGATCAAAAGGTCGTCAGCATAAAGAGACGCCCTATCCTCATGTCCCTCCGGCCATCTAAATCCGGTCCACTCCTCGCTTTGGCGGAGCCATGAAGCAAGTGTCTCTATTGCCAGAGCGAAGAGGAGGAGGGAAAGGGGGCAACCCTGTCGCGTGCCTTTACCGAGGGGAAATGACTCTGAGGGCCACCCGTTTACCTTCACCTCTGCATGTGGGTCTGTATAGAGGAGTTGTACCCAGCTCAGGAAGTTGTTTCCAAAGCCCATTCTCTGCATGGTTTCCCAGAGGCTGTCTCAGCGAACCGAATCGAAAGCTATGGCCAGTAATGCCAGCGGTCCGTCTATGACTGGGGCCAATGCTTAAAGTGGGCCGGGGCCTGCCGGGGCCGGGCCCAGCAGTCTCCAAAAAGTGGGACTGAGCCGGGGCCCTGCGGGGGCCCCCCATCCCGCACAACATTGGCAGGATGCATTATCCCGCTGCGGCCGCAGCCGCGACGGGAGATGCGCCTGCCAGTTTAATTTCAGGCGAGCTGACAGAAGTGCCAGCCAGGCACAGCGTCGCTGAGGCTGGCTGGCACTTCTGTCAGTCACTTTAACTTCCCTGATGACCCCTCATCTGAGGGGTCATCAGGGAAGTTACAGTTCCTTTGTTTGCCCTCGCCAGGTCACTGACCCTCATCGAACCTGCGGGCTCCATGATCTAATATGCAGATTAGATCACGGAGCCCGCGGGTTTGCAGAGGGTGAAAGGCGCCTCGGGCTCAGTGATCTATCTGCTCAGAGCAGATAGATCACAGAGCCCGAGGCGTCTATCTCCGTTGGCAAAGCTTTATAAAAGATGCCTTGAATTGTATACGTTTCAAGCCATCTTTTATAAACTTAGAAATATTTCTATGTTTATAAAAGACTGCTTGAAACGTGCACAATTCAAGGCATCTTTTATAAAGCTTTGTCGATGGACAAAGCCACCTCGGATTTTGTCCGTCCTCAATGCTTTATAAAAGATGCCTTGAATTGTTTACGTTTCAAGCCGTCTTTTATAAACATATGTTGTAAATCTCTATGCTTATAAAAGGTGGCTTGAAAAGTGCACAAACCATAGTAAGGTAAGCACACAAGTGTGCGTAAATTACTATGGTTTGTGCACTTTTCAAGCCACCTTTTTATAAACATAGAAATACGTAACATTGGTATGTTTATAAGGCTTGAAAGGTACACAAACCATAGTAGTACGCATACAAATATATAAATGCTCACATACATTTATATATTTGTTTGCGCACCTTACAATGATTTGTGCACGTTTTAGGCCACGCCCACAATGGAAGCCACGCCCCCAAACGAGGGCCCCCCCTCAATTTCTTACCCCACTTAAAGCACTGACTGGGGCTCTTTCTAATAGTAGGTGGAGGAGTCGTATATTCATCCGCGTTGATTTATGTGGCATAAACCCACATTGGTCCAGATGGACTAGGGAGGTAATGACTGATTGTAGCTGGTTAGCTAGGAGTTTGGCAAGGATTTTGGTTTCGGTGTTAAGTAGTGAGATGGGCCTATAAGAGGCGCACTGCTCTGGTGGTTTGCCCAGCTTGGGAATGACGACAATCGTGGCTTTGCGCAGGTCTGGCGGGAGGGTACCCTGCTCCCGAGCCCCGAGGAACATCCCGTGGATGTATGCTGCTAGTTTTTCCCCGCCCAGTTTCTTCCATGTTTCAACCGGGAATCCGTTGGGGCCCGGTGTTTTCCCGGACTGTTATTTGGCCATGGCCTCAGCTATCTCTGTTTCGGTCAGAGCCGCCTCCAATTGCTCCTTTTGCTGTTCCGACAGCTGGGGCAGTGCAATGTCCTCAAGGAGAGAAGGGTTCAATGGAGATACCGGGGAGCCGTACAGCGCGGCATAGAAGTCTGCAAACGCCTTCGCTATTTCGCAGTCTGCATGGCATCCCTCACCTTGCAGAGTTATAATTTCTCTGATATGGCGTTGACCCTCATCTCTCCTCTCAAGCCAAGCCAGAATTTTCCCCGCCTTGTCACCATGTTCATAGACCCTCGCTCTGGACTCCCGATGGGCCTGTTTAGCATTGTCTAGTTCGATATTCCGAAGCCTTTCTCTAGCGCCCTTGAAGGATCTAAGGGTCTCAGAGCATGGGTCGAGAACGTACTTGGTCTCCCAGTCGCTCATTTCGGTTTCTGCTTTTGCTAGTTCCCGGAGCCGTTCCCTCTTTTTGATTGCTGTCCAGGAGATTATCTCCACCCTCAGCACTGTTTTGTATGCTTCCCAGATGATAACGGGGTCATCCACGGTGGCGGTATTGTTTTCAAAGTATTCATTCGTTGTTCCCGTGACCCGGTCGACACATTCGTGGAAACCCAGATAGTAACTGTTCAATCTCCATGATTTGGGGGGGGCACTGCCCTGCATCCCCAACACCATTGTCAGGGGTGAGTGATCTGAGATGCCATGGGGAGCATGGCCGCGGCCGTCGCCCTGTGTATGTCGGTGTTCGGGAGGCAAAAGTAATCCAATCTAGATATGGAGCCATGTGCAGCAGAGTGGAACGAGTAGGCCTCAGTGTCAGGGTGAAGGTGTCGCCACACATCTCGGAGGCCAAGAGCTGAGAGAAATGTAGCCACATTAGTGGAGGTGCTCGGGTTGCGGTCTCTAATGTGAGTGCGATCCCTACTGTTGCACACAACATCATTAAAATCGCTCCCCCAACACCCAATGTCGGGTTGGTGTTTTGCCATGAGGATAACCAGGTCTCTTAATAACTCCTCCCTGAGCCCTGGCGGAGAGTACACTGATGCTATGGCTAAGGTTTCTCCCCCTAGTGTTCCAATTGCTACCACATAGCGACCTCTGGGATCCCGTTCTACTGTCAGTACTTTGAGTGGAAGGCGTTTGTGAACCAGTATGAGTGTCCCTCTGGATCCCATGGTGTATCCCGCATGTAGTGCCACACAGTAATTAGTTCTTCGAAAGAAAGTGCAATTGGTACCGGCTAAGTGTGTTTCATTAAGTAGGGCGATGTCTGGGGAGTGTCTGTTCAGGAATTGCATCACAAGATGTCTCTTAATTCCGGAGCCTAGCCCATTCACGTTCCATGTGATCAATTTGAGGGATTTGGGTCGCTCATGGAGTGAATGGGTCATTGTAGGTGGCATTCATAACTTCTAGGGTCGGGTTCACAGGTTTTTGAGAGCTGTTGCTTAGGGGCATTATGCGGGGGCTGGTCGCGGGGAGGGTGTGTTGCCGTTTGGGGGTAGCACATGGCGACACGTGCTGGTCAGAGTGGCTCAGTGAATCCATGAATGCACCATAATTTTAAAACAATACAAAAACAACCTGAACTGCCCTTTTCCCCCACCCCATACTCCACCCCAACACAAAGTACCTGTCGCCCAAACATAAGTAAAACCTAACTTGCGCTAAAACTAAAGCATAAACTTTCTACCGTAGATCAGCTCTGTACTGTTTGAGCCTCACAGATTGTGTGTATACACTGAAGCTTGGGAGCCCAGTACTCTTGCTCGCTGATGTGTAGTCGCTTCCTCGTTGGGGGGGGGGCAGCTCTGCCTTGGCCACCAGCCGTTTTGCGCCCTTTGATACTTGCTTCCGTTTGAAGCAGAGGATCCGTTATGTTCCGGTTTACAGTGGTTGTGCTATTTTCAAGTGTTGCCGTACATTGTTATTCGTTTCCTTTTGGCGGGATTGCGTCCTGTTGTTGTTGGGGTCTGATATCCGGTGGCCTCTCAGGATGTGGTCTGTTGTGTTCACCTCCTGTTTTCTTTCTGGCGGTCCAGTCGCCTTCTATGTGGTTTTCCGCCCAGTTCCACGCTTCTTTTGGGTCCGTAAAATATACTGTCATGCCATTGTGACATTTTTTTTTGCTGGGCGGGGAATATTAGGCCATATTTTGTACCCATAGCCTGCAGTCGTTTTTTGAGTGGATCGAAGGACTGGCGCGCTTTTTGCATTTCTCTGGTGAAATATGGGAAGAAGGCTATTCTAGATTCTTTATAAGTGACAGTCCCTCTCGCCCTTGCCATCTGTAGCACAGCATCTCTGTCCCCATAATTTAGAAATCTCGCAATGACCGTGCGTGGTGGTGCTCCTGGTATAATCCTACCCGTTGGAATGCGGTGCGCCCGCTCTATGGAAAAGAATTTGGAGAAGGATTTTGCGTCATATATGTCCATGAGCCACTCTTCAAGAAAAAGTTCCATACTTGCTTCCTCTGCCTTCTCGGGAAGGCCGAGTATACGGATGTTATTGCACCTGGATCTTCCTTCACTCTCATCCACTCTTGCTTCCAGGATTTTGATACAGTCTAGCATTCCAGACATGCCTCGATTGACTCCACGAAAGCCATCCTCAGTTTGAGAGATGCGTGCCTCGGCCTCACCAGTACGTGAGGTTAGTTTTTGGAGGTCGTGTCTCAGTAGCAATATGTCCGAACCAATGCTGTCCATCTTCTTCTCCATTGATGTTCTGGAGCTGGCGATGGCACTCATGACATCCCTGAGGGAGATGTCATCCTCCATATTGTCAGGTTCAATTGATGCCGGCCGTTCCGGTGAGCGAGAGAGTGATGTGGTGGCATATTGGTCTATCCTGCTCTGTGTGGTGGTTTTCCTGGGTTTATCCTTCCCCATATTGCCTTGGCGCTGTTGTGTTACTGGGCTCTCTTCCGGTTTGTGGGGGGAGCCGTAGTGTTAGCTTGTCGTGAGATCGCAAGCTCTTGAACCCCAAGAGGGCGGGCCGGGGACTGCGATGGTCAATTGCCCTTATTGTTACCCTTTTCCCCCACTCCTTACCTTTGCCTCGATATCTGGGTCCTCAGAGCCGCCTTCACTACTATGAAGGAGAATCGGCAGGCTCTCTACGCAGAGCGGAATCGCCCACGCCCGTATTACGGGTCTTGCCAGCTGTGTCTAGGGTTGTAGCGTGCGTGTCGATGATCACCAGGGCATAGGGACTCCTGGGGGCGATTTCGTTGTCCATGCGTTTTTACGGGCTTCAATTGCTGGGATTGCTTTGAGTTTGTCTGGACCACAATCGAATGTGAGGTCTATGCGTGTGAATTTAGCTTTCACAAGGCATCTGCGTCACCGACACACCAGAAAAGTATCTCAGAGTTTCGTAAGTATCTCAGAGTTTCGTATGGGTTGATCTGCAATCGGGGTGCGGTATTCCACCTGCGCGTATGAGGGTTCAGCCCGTGGAGGAGCTCTGGTGCTCCGGAGTTTCCTGTCACCTCATGCCTTGGGTGCTCGCTGGATATATGTCATGAGTTACCACTTTAGGCAGGAGTAACTGTAGTTCACAGATATTCAGCCGCATTCGTTGTTGTGGTGCTGATATGTGTGTTTCCGCTGCTCTCAGCGTCTTTGTCATGATGCCTACCCCCGGGGACCCAGACCAAGTCCAGCAACCCCGGAAGCAGCCATCAAGTTACCCCAAGCAAGCCCAACAACCCCTGCTAGGGGCTATTTGGGTGCATTCCTGGCGCCTATGGCACCAGGCTCATATGGAGAGTCAGTCCTGGCGCCATAGGAGCCAGACTCATAGATTAAAACTTACCTGATGCAGACCATGCTGCAAACATACCTGATGCAGACCATGCTGCAAGAGCTCCAAGCCAAAAGAGGCTTGGAAGGGACTATTTTACCTAGGGACTATTTTTTTACTCGGGTGGGGCTGGGTAGGAATACTTACCTGGGACTACTTTGGAGGCTATTTAAACCACGCACGAAGAGCAGCACACGCTTCGCATTATTCTGCATCCAGCAGCGTAATTCTCACCGTGCCTGAAAGTCTGCATACAGTCTTCTGTCACGCCCGCCTCGAGTTTGGAGCTCCTAGAAAAAGGGAGAAAGAAGGAGAAAAGGTTAGACCAAGAGCAATACCTTTGATCCTTACCTGAATTCCTGATTCATCGCGCCTTCGAACTGGAAGAAAGAAGTTATTTTATGCGTGTCGCCTCGCCTGCTGCAGCGCTGCGCTGAACTCACCAGCCTTCGCAGCATCTTCACATTTCACCGAATCCTCCTGCATGTTCCCGCCACACTACGGCACCTAAGGAGAAGACAAGAACAGAAAGGTGAGCCAAGGGAATACACAGAGGAATACCCCCCTTAGACTTACCTGATTTTACCACCGGGGGTACTATTCTTCTTCACGGGTCGGCGCAGCTTCCACTGCATCCTAGCCGAACCCCGGCCCCTAAGGGGAAACAAAAGGACAAGGTGAAACAAGGGACTAACAAGGGGAACCCTCCTCACCACAAAAGACTTACCTGATTTTACTGCCGGAGGCATTATTCCCCGCGACTTCATACTTTCTCTCAGCACCTGAATAAGGGAGAAAGCAACAGGTTACATGTGGACATTACTTTATCGAACTGTGTTGGATAATACAAATCCTTACCAGAACATTACCGGTTGCCACGAGGAACTCTTCAGTAAGGTCAAGCTGCAACCAGCAAGGAATTGGACAAGAGTGAAAGTCAGGCATTTGAACTCTTACGAACTACATACTCACGGCGTCTTGCCGGGAATATCGGAGTCAATATTGTCCTGGAACTCACCAATTCCTTCGAGCCAGTGAAGCAACTGGTTATCTACGCGCCCCTGCGCTCAATGCAGGATGGAGAGCTCATCTTTTCAAATCATCAGAAGAATATTCCTACGGGCCAAGCAAACGAAGCTAGGTGGGCCAGTCCAGTCCGTCATCTCGGCCCTACGCGTCACATTGGTGGAGATCGCAGCAGTCCAGTCCAGATCGACGCCTTTGAGGGAGGCTAACGTTGCAAGAAGGACCAGAGCCCGGCTGAGGGGCAAACAAGGGGCAAAGAGCAATCGCCCAACGTGAAAGGATTACCAAATGAACTTTTGATTGTTTATTGTTTATGGTACAGCAGGCCTTCTAACGCAAGAGACTTTTGCAGGAATGAGACTTGACCACTGAAGGTCCTGGCATCGTTGAAAGGCACTGCAACCTTGTGCTGACGAGGCCCAGGAGTGTGCTGTGCTCGAAGGTCCTGGCTTGTCCCATGCTAAAAACGTGGGGAAGGGAGACCCCAGCCATACCATTCTGACTTATCATTTTTTGAACACTTCTTTCTTTTCTTGAGAACATTGTCCAACACTATTTTGTAACTTAGTTGTAAGGATTGGCAATAGCTTTGTTTTAGTGTAGGCCCTTTTTATTTGACAAGACGCCACTAGGACTGCCTTATTATTATTTGATGGTCGTAGCTTGCTCCTATCTTAGATTTAGGTATAGATTAGGCATTTTTCTCACCCGTTATAGAGTCTAATAAACACCCTTGAACTGGGATCACGTGTCTGGCTTTACTGTTGCCACCATGAGTTCCTTACACGGGCCTTACGATTCTTGCACACTTGCACTTGGCTGGTATTTTCTCTATTTAGGGCTTTACTTTTCACATTCACATGGGGTTTCCAACTAGTTCCACAACTGTGTATTCACTTGATTGGATATCACATCCTCCTGATATACATTTTGTTTTGGTGCTCCCATGTATTTACATTCCTATAAATTCACACACTGATGAGGGTTTTACTTCTCTTTTCCTTTTTTACAGTTAGTTTGTTTTCTCTCTTTTTCTGCATCTTGTTACTGTTATTAGTCTTTGGTGCGGTTGCCAATATGCCCTGGGGTCCCCACTGCCTTTGGGCTGACTCACTGGCTCTTGCTGGCGTTTTCCGGCTCGCTGGTGGTCTTCCTGTGAACGTACGCCGCTTGGTTTCCCTTTGTTGCTGTTTCCTATTCGGCTTCTCGTCTCTTGTGGCATCTCTTCCACACGCTCGCCTTCCCTCTGGCTCTGGTAAGCCAGGGTTTGCCTGCTGTGGTCGGTAAACACCCAGGAGTCTTCCTCTGGTTCCTGGCATTTCAGCAGCACGACTCGCTCTGTCCGCGTCTCTCCTCTTCTCTGCTGGTGAGCTGCCCGGCTCCACCATGTTTGCTCAGCTTTACTGTTCTCGGAGCCTCACAGACAGGTGAAACATCTTCTTGCCAACAGTAGTCTCTTGTATCTTGTTTCCATCCTTTACATTTCCCAGGCACAGGCCTTTGCTTGGAAAAACTAGATGCTCCTTGGGCTTCTGGTTTCTCCGGTTCTACGTTACTCTTTCCCTGGTCTTAGTCCCAGTACTTAAGGATTTATGGGGGAGAAGTCCATTGTTGGTAAGTGATTTGTAGAGCTTGAATAATCACTTGCAATAGTTTTAAATGATATCGTATTTTTGGATGATTGCAAGTTGGACCTGGAGAAGGTGGTCTTGTAATTTCTACAAGATAACTCAAAGTTAGAAGTTTGGCTCATTTGATGTGGGGAAAGGTTTTCCCTATGCTTCAAAGGGGGAGGTGTAGATAAATGACAATACGCCATAAGGGTCTTGGGTATGGGAAGATTATCCTCAGAGGGAAATGGGGGATACCATATCTCACCCAATGGAGTCATGCCATCTGCCCGGAGGCTACCTCCTCCCATGTGATCCTCCCTCATTTTACCTCCTCCATGGTCAGGATCAGATAGCAGCTGCCGCCCCATGGCAACATGAGAAGAGGTTACCGCCCGAGAGATCAGTGATCACTCCACGGGATTCATCACATACCTTTCCCCTTTAAGACTGGGATTCTCACGCAAGCGACATAACTGGGATGTTAATTGATGATGGCCCATCTGAAAAAAAAATGTTTTAATCCCAAGACTTGAAGGGAGAATAGGGAAGGGGGGAGTTTGTTAGGTTCTTTTTGTGGGATATCGAAAATGTGTATCTGTAATTCACTAAGTGGTATCCTTGGGGCGGGTAGTAGTTGTTTCTCTTGGTTAAAAGGGTAATCCCCCAGAGGGTGTTCATGTACATCCCATGAGGGATCCAACCCGTTTCCTATGGGAGATAATGGCCATGGAGATGATACCAACTCATCTTCTCCCTCTACATCGATGGTCTCTTTGTGAGAAACCAGAAGGTGTCTCACCCACTAGTCCCCGGGGATCCATCATCCAGGTTACCAGGACATGGCCATCGCTTTGGGATCCAGTTCCTGGGGGTGGACCAACGCAGGAGGATCACCTGGGTGAGAGGTCTTCGGGGAGTGGAAGTGGGACACCGGATGGTGAGATGGAGTATCCCCTTCCTTTTAACACCTTTACCCCATCCTACCAAGTAGGATATTTAGGAACTCCAACCCCCCACCCCCTTTTACAACACACACACTTTCTCACGGACAGCCTGCTATGAGAGAACACAGACTAACAACTGGCCCTTGGTCCCAGAACACAAACACCACACCATCTAGTGATGGGGGCAATGGGTCACTTGACTCACTTATGCCCTTTTGGGGCCTATAAACACAGGGGCCCTGGCTGGACTCAGTCCTGGCGCCTTTTGTGGCAGGCTCATATAGAGATGTGAGCAGGAACACTTTATTTCAGTGCAGGAGTGCTTTTACTTTATTTCAGTGCAGGAGTGCTTTTATTTTACAAGAACTTTCCAGGAGCTGAAAGCCTTTATTCTAGAGAACATCCTGATGTGCTGACTCATCGGGTGTGGCTCCCTAGGCCAGGTCTTCATGTCCTGACTCATCGGGTGTGGCAGGGTGTGGCAGGCATGCTGAACCTGGTGGGCGTGGCTTCAGAAGCTCAGCTATATAAGCTGCTCCATACTTAAGGTGGTGCTTCGCGTTACTGTGCACTCGTGTGCAAAGTGCCGCTCACCGCCGCTTGGACCAGTTTACTTACCTTTGAAACCAGGCATTCTCCTGCATACTCACCTCCAGGAAACCGGTGCTTCATCGCTTCATCTGCAGACTCACCTCCTGACATCCAGCGATCTTGATCCCGACACCGCAACACCGCACTCTGATCCACGAACTCGGACCCTGTGAAGAAGAAGAAAGACAAGGTTAGAACATCCATGCTAGGGCCGCACCATGTTTGAACCCTGCGCGCCCTCTAGTTAACAATTTACCAGCTACTGTAATGCTGCAGCTTCGTTCCTCATTCCCTCCGGCTGTCGCCTCGAGCTCTGCAGCTTCTGCCGGGCCGGCAACATCAACTGCAAGGGAAGAAAGCAAAAGAGCAAACATCAAAAGTGGAACGAACAGCAATGCAAGACAACAAACTTTACAATACAACAAAAACAGATATGGAAAGACAATGGCAAACAGGAACACTTACCTGAAGTATAGTGGCTTAGTTTCAGCAGGACTGGAGTACCAGGAACAAGGGACCAGTGAAGGAACTCGGTCCAGATCATACAAGCGCCCCTGCCAGAAGCAGCGCAGCAGGACGCAGTGCTCGCCAAAACTAATCAACAGGTGAGCTTTCCAGGGACAGAGTATCCCACGGGTACCACGGCTTGGGAGAAGGGGCCTGGAAGGGTATCAGGCGCACAAGCTGGCATACTCATGCCCCCTATTCTCCACGCAGGCGCAGTCCCGAGCAGCATCACCTATTACCACCAGTCACCACATAAGCGCAGAGGGCGAAGTCGGACCCGAGTGATCTCACCCCCGGGAGGGCTGCAACCGTGCCCCAACGCCTCCGCAGACACCAGGTGAGCATAACAGAACGTGAAGCCTCTTCGGATCTCTGCCTGGGCGTTATGGAAACTTCTGAAACGGACCAGTTGTCCCGATTACTGGGAGAGTTATGGGCTGAAGTTCATGCCTCAAGACAGGAAACCAATGCCCTAAGGAGATATCTAATTGTGAACCGGGATCGGACAGAGGAACTAGCAAGGCAAATGCTCCAGGCACAGGCAGGCCAGGTCCCACTGCCGGGGTATGCCCCTTCTGCCGCGCCTCCACAGCCCACGCCAGTACAGGTGGTGCTTCCAGGGGGGGTTCCCCTGGCCCCACCAGAACGCTTCACAGACGATCCGAATAAGTACGCCATCTTTATGAATCAATGTCGCCTACATTTCTTGTGCAGACCTGGGGCATTCCCCAATGATCAAGCGAGAGTGGCATTTGTACTCTCATATTTGGGAGGAAGTGCAGCGGACTGGTCAATACCCTTGGTAAACCAAGATGATCCTTTGCTTTGAGACTTCAGAGGTTTCCATTGTGAAATGGAGAAACTATTTGCATGGCATACTCAAGGGCGGGCTCTGGACAATGAACTGTTATCACTACGGCAGGGTAATCAAGACCTACTAACATATATCGCTTCCTTCAATCATCTGATAGCACAAACTAACTGGCCAGAGGAGAAAAGAACTACACTCTTTTACTGAGGCTTGTGAGGAGTACTTAAGGGCGTATTAGCCCAAGTAGTAGATCGTCTGGAAAGATGTGCTGAATACATCGACCTGACAGTGCAGCTCGATCACAGATTGCAGGATCGGAAGATGGATCAGGCCAAGGCCGAAGGATGGTCGGTCTACGTGCGACCCTGTGAGAATCAAACCAAATCACACGATCAGTCCGAGCCAATGAAAATCGGAGGCTTGCGGAGTCCACTCACCAAGGCAGAAAGGGAGAAAAGGAGACAGCAGCAGCTTTGTTTATACTGTTGTAAGGCAGGTCACTATCTCAGAGAATGCCCAGTGAAACCACCCAGGAAAGCAGTTGGAGCAACTGACAAGGGTGAAGAAGAAGAACAGGACTCGGGAAACTCCAACACCCGGCATTCGGAAGGGTCCACTTGTCGAGCGGTGAAAAGGAACCTATACAGACCTCACATCTAGTCATCCCTGTGCTCCTGGTAAACCACAAGCAACTGTCGAACATACATGCCTTGGAGGCATACATTGACAGTTGAGCTGTGGGAAATTACATGGACCAAGATCTGGCTACCCGATAGCCCTTCCTCTCCGACAGAAGCAGGTTTCGGAAAACGTCACAGCAGTTGATGGATCTCAGCTATCATCCGGCCCAGTGACTCATTACACCGAGAAGGTCACGCTTCTGTGTCAGGACGGTCACCAAGAGGACATCACCTTCGATCTCATCGGCGCTCCTCAGTTTCAGATGATATTGGGAATGCGCTCGCTGGAGACCCACAATCCCAGGATTGACTGGCGTAAACGAGTTCTGACCTTTCCCCAAGACTGTGCCAAAACCTGTTATAGCAAGGGATTCTCATGCAAAGGTCTTACCAACCCAGGTTCGTCGAAGAAAGAAACCATACTGGGCCTCACCAGTTCACTACCACCTGAATACCTGGATTACCAAGATGTCTTTCCAAAAGAGCAAGCAAACACCCTACCTCTACACTGACCGTATGACTGCCAAATTGATCTTGTACCTGGAGCTCAAGTTCCCTGCAGCCAGATTTACGCCCTAACAGAACAGGAAAACCAGCATTTAAAAACCTACCTCGATCAGTATCTGGCAAATGGCATCATTCATCCGTCCAAGTCCCCGGCATCCTCGCCCCACTTTTTTGTGCCTAAAACGGAGGGAGACCTGAGAACTTGCATTGACTACAGAGCACTTAACCATATCACAGTAAAAAACTGGTACCCGTTACCGCTTATCCCCGAGCTCTTGGATCGAGTCAAAAACGCTCAGATATATACAAAACTAGACTTACGAGGGGCCTACCATCTAGTAAGAGTCAAAAAAGGAGATGAGTGGAAGATGGCCTTTTGCACAAAATATGGCCTTTATGAATATCAGGTTATGCCCTTTAGACTATGTAATGCCCCGGCGACGTTCCAATTTTTCATGAATGACGTGCTCTGCGAACTGTTGGACGTCTGCACTCTTGTCTATATTGATGACATTCTTATCTATTCGACCACCGAGAAGGACCACGTCAACCATGTCCAGGGAGTTTTGGAGAAACTGAGGCAACACCGGCTACATGCCAAATTGGAGAAATGCTTCTTTCATGTGACAGAGGTAGAATTCCTCTGCTTTATTCTCACACCACGTGGCATATGCATGGAGATACGCAAGGTAGACGCTATCCTTAACTGGCCCTCACCGACATCCATAAAGGGAGTACAGAGTGTACTCAGGTTCGCCAACTTTTATCGCCTGTTCATTCCCGGGTTCTCCCAGACCGTCCACCCAATCATGTCTTTACTATGGAAAAATAAACAATTTCATTGGTCCGCAGAGGCAGAGAAAGCCTTCCAGGAGCTAAAACAAGCATTTACCACAGCACCAATTCTACGGCATCCTCGACCAGAGCTCCCATACTTGGTCGAAACTGATGCTTCCAACATAGCAATGGGAGAGGCCTGTCACAACGAGACCCCGAAACAGGTCAGTTGTATCCCGTGGCATTCTGGTCTCGCAGGTTTTCAGCCCCTGAATTGAATTATGCAATCACTGATAAAGAACTGCTAGCAATTAAGGCAGCGTTCAAAGCCTGGAGACATTATCTTCTTGAAGCTAGACATACAGTCACTGTCATCACGGATCATCGCAATCTACAATATCGGAAGACCGCTAAAGCACAATCATCACGCCAATTCCGCTGGGCTCTCTTCTTTGCGGAATACGACTTCGTCATCACCTATAGACCCAGAGTACACAATGGAAAAGCAGATGCCCTGTCTCGCATGAGTGAGGGAGAAGAGGCATTCACTACACCAGACCCTGTGGCCATCATCCCTGAAGGGCTGTCATGATGCCCCCTGGAAGCAGGCATCAAGTTATTTTGGGCAAGCCCAAAAACCCCTGCTAGGGGCTGTTTGGGTGCGGTCCTGGCAACTATGGCGCCAGGCTCATATGGAGAGTCAGTCCTGGCGCCATAGGTGCCAGGCTCATAGAGTAGAACTTACCTGATGCAGACCATGTTGCAAGCTTAACTGATGTAGACCATGCTGCAAGAGCTCCAAGCCAAATGAGGCTTGGAAGGGATTATTTTACCTAGGGACTATTTTTTTACACGGGCGGGGCTGGGGAGGAATACTTACCTGGGACTACTTTGAAGGCTATTTAATCCACGCCCGAAGAGCAGCACACGCTTCGTGTTATTCTGCATCCAGCAGCGTAACGCTCACCGTGCCTGCAAGTCTGCATCCAGTCTTCTGCCACGCCCGACTCGAGTTTGGAGCTCCTAGAAAAAGGGAGAAAGAAGGAGAAAAGGTTAGAACAAGAGCAATACCTTTGATCCTTACCTGAATTCCCGGTCCATCGCGCCTTCGAGCTGGAAGAAAGAAGTTATTTTATGCGCGTCGCCTTGCCTGCTGCAGCGCCGTGCTGAACTCACCGGCCTTCGCAGCATCTTCACATTCCACTGCATCCTCCTGCATGTTCCCACCGCATCCCGGCACCTAAGGAGTAGAAAAGAACAGCAAGGTGAGCTAAGGGAATACACAGAGGAATATTAGTAACCCCCCCATAGACTTACCTGATTTTACCACCGGGGGTACTATTCCTCTGCACGGGTCGGCGCAGCTTCCACTGCATCTTTGCCAAACCCCGGGCCCTAAGGGGAAACAAAAGGACAGCAAGGTGGAACAAAGGGACTATCAAGGGGAACCCTCCTCACCACATTAGACTTACCTGATTTTACCGCCGGAGGTATTATTCCCCGAGACTTCATACTTTCTCTCAGTGCCTGAATAAGGGAGAAAGCAACAGGTTACATATTGACATTATTTATCGAACTGTGTTGGAAATACAAATCCTTACCAGAATATTACGGTTGCCACGAGGAGCTCTTCACTAGGGTCAAGCTGCAATCTGCAAGGAATCGGACAAGAGTGAAAATCAGGCATTTGAACTCTTACGAACTACATACTTTTTGGAGTCAATATTGTTCTGGAACTCACCAATTCCTTCGAGCCAGTAAAGCAACTGATTATCAACGCGCCCCTGCGCTCAATGCAGGATGGAGAGCTCATCTTTTCAAACCATCAGGTGAGACTATAAGAGGGGACATCAAAGGTGATCCGTGGGGAGAACAGCAGGGGTGGGGGGATTTACACTCAACTCCACGGGTGGTTAATTCCCTTTCTCCATTTGCAGAAGAATATTCCTACGGGCCAAGCAAACGAGGCTAGATGGGCCAGTCCAGTCCGTCATCTCGGCCCTACGCATCACATTGGTGGAGACCGCAGCTGTCCAGTTCAGATCGACACCTATGTGGGAGCCAGGTGAGCGTAACAGAACACGAAGCCTACCCACAAATTCCCACCCGGGCGTTATGGATATCTCAGAGACTGACCAATTGGCCCAATTACTAGAGGAATTGAGGGCTGAAGTGCATTCCGCCCGTCAAGAAAGCAATGCTCTTAGGAGAGAACTGATTTTGTCAAAGGAGCGAACTGATGACCTTGCTAGGCAACTATTGCAAAGCCAGGCTGGAAAAGCACCCCTACCTGGTTCCGGGGGAAATCCAGCTCCTGTGTTATCGGGTAACCCTGTGCAAATAAACCTACCAGGAAATATTCCATTAGCTCCACCCGAACGCTTTGCCGGAGATCCCAAAAGGTTTGCAGTGTTTATGAACCAATGCCGCTTGCACTTTTTATGCAGACCTGGAGCCTTCCCAAACGATCAAGCCAAGGTAGCCTTCGTATTGTCATATCTCAGTGGCAGTGCAGCTGATTGGTCAATTCCACTAGTTACTCAGGATGACCCAATTCTTCGGGATTTTCAGGGCTTTCAAACGAGCATGGAAAGACTATTTGCCCGGCACTCCCAAGGACAGGCCCTGGATAACTAACTTTTGTCCCTACGACAGGGTAACCAGGACCTTCTATCCTACATCGCGACCTTTAATAGGTTGATAGTGGAAACTGGATGGCGATAGGTAAAACGAATCACGTTATTTCATCGAGGGCTTCGAGGAGAACTCAAGGATGTCTTGGCTCAAGTCGTGAACCCACCTCAAGACTGCGCTGAATATATTGACTTAGTGGTCCAGTTAGATCACAGACTTCAGAACAGAAAGGCTGATCGAGCCAAGTTTGAGAATCGGGTGTTGGTCAAAACCCACGCTAACCCCAAAGGAGCAGATGCTTCAGAACCCATGCAAATCGGAGGGGTTAAAGGACCCTTAACCCAGAAGGAAAGAGAAAGGAGACGTCAAATGCAATTGTGTCTATATTGTGGAACTTCTGGGAATTTTTTACGGGATTGCCCTGTAAAACCACCCAAGAAGGTGGTAGGAGCTGCTGATAAAAGCTATATGGAGTCGGACTCGGGAAACGACCACGCCCGACAAGCGTAGAGGTCCGCTTGCCGAGCTTGAAGAAGGATACTCAGACCTCACATTTCATCATACCAATGGTCCTCGTAGATCCAGGGCAGCCATCGCGTATGCACGCAGTAAGGGCATACATTGATAGCGGGGCCATAGGAAACTATGTGGACTATGAATTGGCTTCCAGGATGAATCTACCTCTCTGCCGAAAAACCACCTCAGATGTCATCACCACAGTCGATGGAACTGAAATTGCCTCTGAGCCTGTAACTCATTCCACCGCAGAGATGACACTATTGGGTCAGGATGAGAATCGAGAGACTATTGTGTTTGATCTAATCAAAGCCCCACAGTTCCAAATAATACTGGGGATACCTTGGTTGGAAACACATAATCCTTGTATTGATTGGCGAGAGAAGAGAATAACCTTCCCGGATTGTGCACAAGTTTGTTACCCAAAGAAAAATCAGAACGCAGGCCTGGCCTCAGTAACCACAGCAGTCATGCAACTACCTCCAGAATACCAAGAATTCCAGGATGTCTTCCAAAAAGAACAGGCAAACACCTTACCTCCTCACAGATCGTACGATTGTCAAATCGATCTCATACCAGGTGCACAACCCCCTTGTAGCAGGATTTATGCCCTTACGGAACCTGAGAACCTTCACCTACGACAATACTTAGACCAGTACCTTGCCAATGGCTTTATTCGCCCATCCAAGTCCCCTGCATCTTCAGCTTTGTTCTTCGTGTCCAAAAAGGAAGGTGACCTCAGAACGTGCATAGACTACTGTGCATTGAACCAGATAACTGTTAAGAACCGATACCCATTGCCTCTGATCCCTGAACTACTAGACCAAGTGAAGGACGCTTGTATATACACTAAATTAGATCTCCGGGGAGCACACCATCTGGACGTGTAAAAGAGGGCGACGAATGGAAGACTGCTTTTCGCACTAAGTATGGGTTAAATCGAATAACAGGTGATGCCTTTCGGGTTGTGCAATGCACCAGCAGCCTTCCAATACTTCATGAACGATGTCCTTCGTGAACTCATTGACGTTTGTGTTGTCGTATATATCGATGATATTCTAGTATACTCCTCTTCAGAATCTGACCATGTGAAGCACGTCCGAGCAGTCCTTGAGAAATTGCGCCAGCACAAACTATATGCAAAACTAGAAAAATGCGTTTTTCATGCCACAGAAGTTGAATTCCTTGGGTTTATCCTGACCCCAAAGGGTGTCCGAATGGACTCACGAAAGGTGGACGCAATCCTTAAGTGGCCATCACCAAGTTCAGTTAAAGGAGTACAAAGCATGCTCGGCTTTGCCAATTTCTACCGCAGATTCATCCCAGATTTTTCCCATGTCGTACATCCCATCACAGCACTCTTGCGAAAAAATAAACGCTTTATGTGGACTGAAGAAGCAGAAAATGCCTTCCAAGAGCTGAAAGCGAAATTCACGTCTGCACCTGTATTAAAGCACCTGCGCCCTGACCTTCCATACATAGTCTAGCCATTGGAGCTGTCCTGTCTCAAAAGGACCCTGAAACTGGCCAGCTTCACCCAGTAGCATTTTGGTCCAGAAAGTTCTCGGCACCCGAGTTAAACTATGCGGTTACCGACAAGGAGTTATTAGCCATTAAATCCGCCTTCAAGGCTTGGCGGCACTATCTTCTCGGTGCCAGGCATACCATTACTGTGATCACCGATCACCGGAACTTACAGTATTTAGAAACAGCCAAGGCCCAATCGTCACGTCAACTCCGATGGGCATTGTTCTTTGCCGAGTTCGATTTCGTGATAACCTATCGACCAGGTTGTAAGAATGGTAAAGCAGACGCCTTATCCCGAATAGGGATGGGAGAGGCAGAAGTGAACTCAGAACCAGTACCTATAATTTCCGAACAAAGGATTCTTGGCATGACTACTCTACGGACTCTAGAGGACATTCAGGTAAAGATCCAGCAACTCTTTGATCCTACAGCCCTGCAGGACTGGTTAAAGAAAGGCCCGGACTACTCTGTCACCAATGATCTGCCTTAATACCAAGGGCGGGTATTTCTGCCACACAAAGAACTACAAGAGCTAGTCATTTCCCGTTATCATGATACCCTAATGGAGGGGCACCCAGGTATTGCAAAAACTGAAGCTAAAATTAAAAGACAATTCTGTTGACCCACCTGGCGAAAGGATATTAAATCATTTGTGATGTCTTGTGGCATTTGCGCCCAAAACAAAAGTCAAAAGAAAAAACCAGCTGGACTCTTAAAACCTTTAGACATTCCGCCTACACCATGGCACACCTTATCGTTAGACTTTATTGCTGATCTACCTCCTTGTAATGGATTTAACACCATTCTAGTTATTGTGGATCTTTTTTTCAAGATGGCCCACTTTATTCCTTTAAAAGGATTACCTTCAGCCTCAATCCTGGCCAAAGAATTCCTCGAAAACATTGTTCGCATACATGGATTTCCATCCGTGTTGGTCTCTGACCGGGGCAGTCAATTCATTTCACATTTTTGGAAGAAATGTTGTCAATTGGCGCAAATCGACGTGAGATTATCGACCAGTCACCACCCCCAGACCGATGGTCAAACAGAGAGGACCAACCAGACTCTTGAACAATACCTGCGTTGTATGTTACATCAAACTGAGAGTAATTGGAAGGACATTCTTTGGATCGCAGAATATGCATACAATAATTCAGTACATTCTGGAACTGGACAAAGCCCCTTTTATACCCTATATGGGCACCATCCTCGAACCTCAGACCTTGACTCCCCCCAACACTTAGAAATGCCCGCAGTGGACCATCTACACGCTACGATTACACAAGCCTTTAAGGAGGCAACTGCACATTTAAAACAAGCGAAGGAGAAATATAAGAAAGATGCTGATAGGCATAGAAGTGATACTCCACAGTACCAGATAGGGGATCAAGTATGGTTGGCCACAAAACACATACCTCTCAAGGGAACGCGGACGTTTAACCCTAGATATTTGGGACCTTACTCTATTAAGGCCATTATCAACCCGGTGGCCGTCAAGTTGGACTTACCTGCTAATATGCGAATTCACCCCGTCTTTCATGTGTCACTTTTGAAGCCAGTGCAACCAGGGACAAGACTAACCAAGCCACCAGACCCCATCCTTATAGACGGGGAACCCGAATTTGAGCTTAAAAACATCCTGGACTCCAAGATGGTGAAGTTAAAACTTTTTTATTTAATCGACTGGAAAGGTTACGGACCACAGGAAAGGTCTTGGGAACCTAGTGACCACGTGCATGCACCTCGATTGGTGAAAAGATTCTACCGAAATTTCCCAGACAAACCAAAACCAAGGGGAAGAACGACTTTAGGAGGGGCCTTGGGGGGGAGTGCTGTCATGATGCCTACCCCCGGGGACCCAGACCAGGTAGCAACCCCGGAAGCAGGCATCAAGTTATTTTGTTTTGGGCAAGCCCAAAAACCCCTGCTAGGGGCTATTTGGGTGCGGTCCTGGCACCTATGGCGCCAGGCTCATATGGAGAGTCAGTCCTGGCGCCATAGGCACCAGGCTCATAGAGTAGAACTTACCTGATGCAGACCATGCTGCAAGCTTACCTGATGCAGACCATGCTGCAAGAGCTCCAAGCCAAATGAGGCTTGGAAGGGACGATTTTACCTAGGGACTATTTTTTACTTGGGCGGGGCTGGGGAGGAATACTTACCTGGGACTACTTTGGAGGCTATTTAAACCACACCCGAAGAGCAGCACACGCTTCGTGTTATTCTGCATCCAGCAGCGTAACACTCACCGTGCCTGCAAGTCTGCATCCAGTCTTCTGCCACGCCCGCCTCGAGTTTGGAGCTCCTAGGAAAAGGGAGAAAGAAGGAGAAAAGGTTAGAACAAGAGCAATACCTTTGATCCTTACCTGAATTCCCGATCCATCGCGCCATCGAGCTGGAAGAAAGAAATTATTTTATGTGCGTCGCCTCGCCTGAACTCACCGGCCTTCGCAGCATCTTCACATTCCACTGCATCCTCCTGCATGTTCCCGCCGCATTCCGGCACCTAAGGAGTAGACAAGAACAGCAAGGTGAGCCAAGGGAATACACAGAGGAATATTAGTAACCCCCCCATAGACTTACCTGATTTTACCACCGGGGGTACTATTCCTCTTCACGGGTCGGCGCAGCTTCCACTGCATCTTCGCCGAACCCCGGCCCCTAAGGGGAAACAAAAGGACAGCAACGTGAAACAAAGGGACTATCAAGGGGAACCCTCCTCACCACATTAGACTTACCTGATTTTACCGCCGGAGGTATTATTCCCAGAGACTTCATACTTTCTCTCAGTGCCTGAATAAGGGAGAAAGCAACAGGTTACATATTGACATTATTTATCGAACTGTGTTGGAAATACAAATCCTTACCAGAATATTACCGGTTGCCACGAGGAACTCTTCACTAGGGTCAAGCTGCAATCTGCAAGGAATTGGACAAGAGTGAAAGTCAGGAATTTGAACTCTTACGAACTATATACTTTTCGGAGTCAATATTGTTCTGGAACTCACCAATTCCTTGGAGCCAGTGACGCAACTGGTTATCAACGCGCCCCTGCGCTCAATGCAGGATGGAGAGCTCATCTTTTCAAACCATCAGGTGAGACTATAAGAGGGGACATCAAAGGTGATCTGTGGGGAGAACAGCGGGGTGGAGGGATTTACACTCAACTCCACGGGTGGTTAATTCCTTTTCTCCATTTGCAGAAGAATATTCCTACGGGCCAAGAAAACAAAGCTAGGTGGGCCAGTCCAGTCCGTCATCTCGGCCCTACACGTCACGTTGGTGGAGACCCCAGCTGCCAGTTCAGATCGACGCCTCTGTGGGAGCCAGGTGAGCGTAACAAGGATGAATCTAAGGCATGATTGCCGCAACCACCACTCAAGACAACTTAAAATCTGACCTGCAACACTTGATGAGTTCACCATCGCAACAGGAATGGTTAGGGAAGGGAGACCGGTATACGATCGTGGACAACCTACCATACCACCAAGGACGATTGTACATCCGGATAAGAAATTACAGAATCAAATTATCGCAAACTATCATGATTCATTAGTAGAAGGGCATCCGAGAACGGCCAAAACCCAAGCTAAAATAAAGAAAAATTACTGGTGGCCAACTTGGCGAAAGGACATTGTCCAGTTCATCGCGACCTGTGGCACCTGTGCACAACACAAGTCCCAAAAACAAAGTCCTGCAGGTCTGCTACATCCTTTAGAAGTACCCCCAGCACCTTGGCATATGCTATCAATGTATTTTATTACAGACCTTCCCTCCTGTAATGTATACAATATGATCTTAGTCGTTGTAGATCTGTTTTCCAAAATGGCCCACTTTATTCCCCTGAAAGGTCTTTCAACTGCTTCTACTCTGGCTACCTTTGGAACAGATTGTCCGGCTACACGGGTTCCCATCAATATTGATATCAGACCGAGGAACTCAGTTTGTCTCTGCATCCTGGAAAAGTTGTTGTAAAATTGCCAAAATCGACCTCCGGTTATCTACAAGCCATCACCCCCAAACCGACAGCCAGACCGAACGGACTAACCAGACCCTCGAGAAATACATAAGGTGTTTCCTGCAACAACACAAGGATACCTGGATGCGCATACTTTGGTTAGCAGAATACGCATAGAACAACTCCATTCACACCAGTACGGGACAAAGCCCATTCTACATAGTGTACGGTTGACATCCACAGACATCTGTTTTCGGCCCACTTGAATCATTAGAAATGCCTGCTGTAACGACCTCACACAAAACCATCACCCAGGATTTTAAGGAAGCAGCAGAGCATCTTGCCAGAGCCAAAGAGAAACAGAAGCAGTTTGCGGATCGACACTGAAGGGAAGCTCCCAACTACTAAGTCGGAGACAAGGTTTGGTGAGCATCCAAAAACATCCCCCTGAAAGGACCACGGGCGTTCCGTCCCAGATATCTGGGACCCTACACTATCAAGGCTGTGATCAACCCTTCGGCCATGAAATTAGAATTAACTGCCCACATGCAGATCCACCTGGTGTTTCATGTCTCCCTCCTACAACCATTGAGACCAGGTACGCAGATTGATACTCCACCGGATCCCGAAATAGTTGAAAGAGAACCAGAATATGAAGTTAAAAAGATCCTAGACTCTAAGATGGTCCGGTCCAAGTTATACTACCTTATAGACTGGAAAGGTTATGGACTCCAAGATCAGAACTGGGAAACCAGTGAGCATGTCCACGCTCCACAATTAATCAGGCAGTTCCACTGCAATAGCCCTGTTAGGTGTGGCTTCAGAAGCTCAGCTATATGAGCTGCTCCATCCTTAAAGCCGGTGCTTCGCGTTACTGTGCACTCGCGTGCAACGTGACGCTCGCTGCCACTTAGACCAGTTTAGTTACCTTTGAAACCAGGCGTTCTCCTGGATACTCACCACCAGGAAACTGGTGCTTCATCGCTTCATCTGCAGACTCATCTCCTGACATCCAGTGATCCCGACACTGCAGTACTGCACTCCGCATCCACAAACTTGGACCCTGTGAAGAAGAAGAAAGACAAAGTTAGAACATCCGTCCTAGGGCCGCGCTGCATTTGAACCCCACACAACCGTGCCCCAACGCCTCTGCAGAGACCAGGTGAGTGTAACATATACCTAACCTGTACCAAAACAATGGTCAGGCAAGGTCAGGCACTTACTGACCATCACACCCACCCGACTTCTATTAAGCTTCCCCACACAGATAAAAGGAGGAGCACAAGAGCACACTCTGAGCAAGGCAAAGCACACGACGGAACGGCAGTTCCAAAATGGCAGTTTAACAAGAGGAGAAAGACAGCAAAACAGAATGGGATTACAAGGAGGGAAGTTCCCTTGACCTTTTCGACAAGGAAACAATGCTTTCATGAGCACCTCGAGATTGGAAAGTGTAAGACCAGGAAAACAGGCTGAAGAATCCTGTATTGTGTGTCAGAGATACTGAGGACCTCCCGCGTCAAGAATCAAGGCGGGGAGAATTACGCACTGTGGTACTGTCCTTGGCTCCAAGACCAAAGAAGCACCAGGGAAATTAACACAGCCTGTGAGTTGAGGAGACTGATACAAGACTGGTCTGTGTTGAAGCCAAGGTTGCAAGCGACAACATTGTATGGTGAGCCCTGGAACGAACATTGTTTGAAATACGTGTGATAAAAGACGCAAGTAAGAAGGAACTGCTGATGAGTGATTGAACTTTGAAACAAAGATACAATACCTTTGACAGAGTGGTCAGGCACCACATGCGTGCTCAATCAACGGCCTCTGTAAGGTATCCAGTTGAAAAATGAAAGTGAGTTGTAGAGAGTTGTGAATCGAAGTGGTCCTGCAACGGGTCAAGCAAAACCCTGCGCACAATCGAAAGTCTTCAATGTTGATATAGTAAAGAACATTTGTGGCAAAGGTGATAAAGTTGGTCCGAGCCCGACAGAGGGAGATCAATTGAAAGCTTTGTGTTAAAGCAGGTCTGAGCCCGACGGAGGGGGATCCGGGTGAAGCGAAAATCACCCGAGAAAGTTTTGTGTTAAAGTCGGTTTGACCCCGTGCATGGGGACCCGGGGTGAACAGAAAATCACCTGAGAATTTGTACATGTGAAATTCTAAGAAGGTGGGTCTGAGCCCGGCAGAGGGGGAAACGGGGGGGAACAGAAAGTCACTCGAGATTGTATACGTGTAAAACCCTAAGGAGAAAGGAACTTTGTTCTTTGTCGTATTGCATCAGGCCCTCTGGTAAAGAGACTTTGATTGGCAAAGAGACATTGACACAGAAGGCCAGGATGTTGAAGTTGTGAACTGCACCCTTGTGCTAGAGAAGCCAGAGACTGTGCTAAGCTTGAGTGTGCCGCCTTGTCCCATGGTGAAAACATGGTGAAGGGAAGCCAACGGCTTGAATATCCTGACATATCATTTCTTGAACACTTTTCTTTTGTATAACATTGTTTCCCACACTATTTGTATGTAGAAGTAAGGATTGGCAATAGGTTTGCTAGTATAGGCCCTTGTACTTTGACAAGACACCACTAGGACTGCGTTATTATTATTTGATGGTCATGGCTTGCTCCTATCTTTAGATTTAGGTTTAGATTGGTATTTTTCAAACCCAATTGACATTCAATAAACCCCCTTGAACTGTGATCATTTGTGTCTGTCTTAATATTTGATACCATACCTTCCTTACACTTCCTTGTTAGAGGGAGTGGATGATTCTGACATGGCATCTTCCTCACAACATTTTTTATCTTTCCCAGATGTAGTAGGAATATTTCCCAAAGGGGAGACAAGAATATCGGTGAAATGGTACATTTCATAGTTTTCAGTTTTCAAGGTAAGAGGGATCTCTTGTGTTTTTCAGGCAACAGGACCTCTTCTCTCTTCCCCTTATAAACTTGATTTGATCTTCTCTACTCTACCTCTAGCTTTGACCAATGCAGAAAACATTCTTGGGCCCACCCCCCATCAGGTTGTTTCTCCGGGTTCTCTCCATTTCTCTTCTTATTGTCAGACTGGGATAGAGGCTCCCATAGGGTTTCATGCATGAAGAGTCCTATCAGCTCACCGCTCTTAATGTGTACCAGATTGTAAGACAAGTTTAAGAGGGCAATTGATATCTCCTCCCCAGGTGTGCAAATGGTAGTTTATCTGTCCCTTTTCATTTCAGGTCTAGGTCCATGATCACCCGAAGAATACCTTAATGCCTGCACATTCTCTGACTAAACTCACCCCTTGTTCTGCGGCCTGCACTCCTCTCCTCTGTCTATTTCCACTCTGTCCATTTTCCCTCTTTTAGGATCTACAGACCAGTTCCAGAGAAGAGGAGTTCCTGCCCTGAGAGCTGTCTCCTGTTCCTGTACGTGGCTGCCGTACCCAGTAGTAAGGTAAGAAATGAAGTATCAGTCACGTGCACTGACATTGCCAGATTGTAGCTTAAGGGGAGTGCTCTTAACCTCTGAGGGGGGTGGTGACACTGAGGGTAGTTCAGTATACCCATCCAGTCAACCCAGGTCCCACTCCCACAATGGTAAGGTGCTGGTGCACTGCCACTGTCAGAGGAGGACTGCAACACTCACACAACATCAAACAATTGTACTGGCAAATATTAGGATGTAGCTTTCCAGATAATGTATCCAACTAGTCATGGCATCCAGTTCTCAACCCCTAATTTTATCAGTGTTTGGTTTTAACCCTGAGAGTTCCTCAGGTGAGGGGAGTCGTCTACCCTGTAACAAAATCACCTTCTAGGCCCATACTGGAGGATGAACAAGGGTAGCTGTGGCTCATTTCTCACCTTAGGGACACGCCCACCAAGAGCCTTGTTTTAGAGTGCACTACATGGCGCTTAATTCATTTGACTAGTGTGCCTGAATCTGGGTACAAAGAGTGGTGAGGTGGCATCTTAATAGCAATAGTAATAGTAATGGCCAAACCCTTTAAAATCTGTAAGGAGCTAGACAATGCTACTGCAGTCTCTACCTCTCATGTTCCCTGCCAGGCCATCTCTACAGCCATGGCCTCTCATTTCACCACTCTAAAACACAGGACATCCTGTCCTCAGTTTCCTCCTCCTCTCCCACCACTTTGCTCAGGCCCCCTTTGGTCACCTCTCCTTCTCATTTTCCTTTTTTCCTCCTTCGCTCTGACAACACCGGAGGATGTCTCTGGACAAGTTCGCTCTATGAAAGTTTTGTCCAAACAGGTGCTCCCCTCCTCCTCCAGAACATCAAGGACCACATAGCCACCCTTGCACGAGCCTTGACCGCTTTCTGCAATCACTCTTTCTCAACTGGAGCTTCCCCTCTCTCCTCAAGCACTCCCTTGTGCACCCCTCCTAAAAAAGCCCTTGGACGATCCTACATATCTGGCAAACTATCGCCCGATTTCTATCATTCCTTTTCTGGGAAAACTCCTGGAAAAGCTGGCCATATCCCAGCTGACCCTCCACACTGAATCTGCTGGCTGCCTCCATGACCATCAGTATGGTTTCAGAGCAGCCAGAGGCACGGAAACTGCTCTCCTGAACACCCGTGATGATCTGCTCGCTAACCTTGACTCAAGCTCTCCCTCTGTCCTCATCCATCTGTCCTCATCCTACTTGACCTTTCCTCTGCCTTTGACACGGTCAATCATGCCACCCTGATCAACCGACTCCGTGTGATCCTAGGCATCACGGATCAGGCCCTGCCGTGGCTGACCCCCTTCATCTTGGACCGTCCCTCCCAGGTCCAACTTGGGTCCTTTCTCTCCACCATCTCTCTCTCCATATGTGGTGTCCCCAAGGGCTCTATCCTCTCACCCTGGCTCTTCAATGTCTACCTGGCCCCTGTGGCCCACCTGATCTCGACCTTCTCTTCAAACCTTCAGTGTTATACGGATGACACTCAGCTCTCTTTCAGTCTTCCATCAGCCGCTTCTCCTCCCTAGCTCATTCCTGACTGTCTATCCACGATTCAGGATTGGTGCGCCTCAAACGATCTTTGTCTTAATGCCAATAAGTCGGAGATCCTTCTCATTGCAACCCCTGCTCCCGCTTTCCCTCTCTCACTCTGGCTGCTGTGAGGAAGGCATGGTATCAACAGTAAGACACAAGTGACCACAGTTCAAGGTTGTTAATTTAACTTCAAAAAGGGTTTGAAAAACACCTATCTAATTTTAACTCTACAGACGGGAGCAAGCTACGACCATCAAATAATAATAACGCAGTCCTAGTGGTGTCTTGTCAAAATAAAAGGGCCTATACTAATAAACCTATTGCTAATAATTATCTCTAAATACAAATAGTGTGCGAAACAGTGTTACAAAAAAGAAAGAAGTGTTCACAAAATGATATTTTGCTGACTTCCTGGCTGACACTGACTTTGCACTGGTTACCTGGTCACCCACTGATCTCGGGCCCAGTTCCCCTCCCCTGCCAGTCACACTCCTGCACTGCCCCTCCTGCACTGCCCCCATGGCAACCCCCACACTTGGGGACTGTTTCTGTATCCCTACAGTCCCACTACCAGCACTTGACACCTGGTGTCGGTACTTATCCTTGCACTTGCCACCTGCTGTTCGTACTTTTACTTACTGTTTAATTTTTTTTCTTACCCCATGTACTGAACTGTCCTCTCCCCTTTCTCCCTCGCACTTCTCCTCCTTCCCCTTCCCATGCACTTGCGCGATCTGAATGACACCTGGCCTAGTAGGATCATTGTCTGTCCTCCCTCTTTTCCCCGTTCCTTGCCTCGTCGCGCCTTGAAACACTTGTGTATAGGCGCATTATAAATGCCATATCATATCATATTATATCATATCATATCATATCATAGCATATCATATCATATGTCAGGATGTTCAGGCCGTTGGCCTCCCTTCCCCACGTTTTCAGCATGGGACAAGGTGGCACACTCGAGTTGAGCACAGTCTCTGGCTTCTCTAGCACGAGGATACAGTTCAATCATTAGCATCAGGGCTATACGTACACAAGACGCTTTGCCTCTCAAAGTCTTTTCTTTCAGAGGGATTTTACATGTACTCAATTTCTCAGGTGATTCCCTGTTCACCTCTGATCCCCCTCAGTTGGGCTCAGATCCTCATAACACAATCTTCGTAGGATATTCATGCATCCAATTTCTCGGGTGATTCATGGCTCACCCCGGATCCTCCTCAGCTCAGCTCGGATTCTTTTTAACACAATATACAATTAGTCTTCCACCCCCAGGCTCGGACTAATTTCAACTTGACTTTTTACCACAAACTTGCTTTAACCAAAAGCTCTTAGCTGATCTCCCTCTGCCGGGCTCGGACCAACTTCATCTACTTTCTTTATCAATTTTCTTTATGCTATCAACATCGAAGACTTTTGATTGTGCATAGGATTTTGCTTGACATGTTGCTGGACCACTTTTGATTCACAAGTCTTTGTTACTCTTTCAGTTGGATACCGTACCGAGACTTTCAAATGAGCATGCACGTGGTGCCGGACCAATCTGTCTAAGGTATCGTATCTTTGGCTTCAAAGTTTAAACATTCATCTATTGTCCAATTTTACTCACTTTCATTATCACATACGCTTCATACAATGTTCGCTTTAGCGTTCACTATGCAATGTTGCTGCATACAACCTTGGCTTCAACACAGACCAGTCTGGTATCAGACTACCCAACACACTGGCTGTGCTGACGTCACTGGCTCTGCATTGTTGTAGGGGTCAAGGACAGTACCACGGCAGCAAGCAATTCTCCCCGCCTTGACTATTGATGCGGAAGAGCACCGGATACCTCTGACACACAATTCAGGATTCTTCAGCATTGTTTCCTGGTCTTACGTTTTCAATTCTTGAAGGTTCATGAAAGTAACAGATCCCTGTTGAAAAGGTCAAGGGCACTTTCCTCCTTAGGATCCCTTCCGGTTTTGCCATCTTTCGCCTTGTATTAAACTGCTATCTTGGAACTGCTACTTCCTTGTGTGCTTTGTCCGCTCAGAGTGTCCTCTCGTGCTCTGCCTTTTATCCGGGTGGAGAAGTGTAATGGAAGTCAGGTCTGTGTAATGGTCAGTAATTGCCTGACCCCCCCTGACCATTGTATTGGGACATGTCAGGTATATGGCTCGGGTGTTATTCCGTTTTCTCTCAAAGTGAGCTGTCTGTGAGAAAGTGTTTGTGTTGGGAAAGGGGGCGGGGGTTCTAAGTATCCTACTTGTAAGGATGGGGTAAAGGTGTTACAGGGAAGGGGATACCGCATCCTGCCATTGGGTGTCCCACCCACACTCCCCGAAGACCCCTTACCGAGGTGATTCTCCTGCACTGGTCCACCCCCAGGAACTGGATACAAAAGCGATGGTTGTATCCTGGCCACCTGGATGACAGATCCCCGGGGACTAGAGGGTGAGGAACCTTCAGGTTTCTCAGACCACCCTCCTTGGGCCCGTTACCCTTGCCTTCCTGTGAGACAAAAAACATTGGTGCCATCTTCGACTCCACTCTCTCCTTCTCTCCCCACATCTCAAACCTTGCCAAAAAGGCCCACTTCCAGCTGCACTTCCTCAGAGGCATTCTAGCTTTTCTCACTTTCCCCCAGAAGGTCACTGTCTCCAGAGCCCGAGTTCTCTCCAGGCTGGACTACTGCAACAGTCTCTTTCTCAATCTGCCTACCTCTACTCTTCACCTCCTGCAACTAATCCAGAACAGGACTGCAAGACTTATCCTTGGACTCAAGCCCAGGACTGTATCTCTCCAGCACTAAAATCTCACCACTGGCTCCCGGTGGCTGTAAGGATCAAGTTCAAGACCCACCGCACCATCCAACTCTCTCTTCCAAAATACCTTCCTTCTCTGAGGGTCAAATGCGTCTCCAGACAGAGAGTGGGGGTAGATCTCTCTCCTCTGCAGGTGCCTCCCGCTGGAAAGGCATCTCAGATTTGGCCGGACCACCTTACATTCTGGAAGCAACTCAAGACCCTCCTTTTCTCCTCTGCCTTCTCTCTCTCGCTCCCATGCTAACTTACCTGTATGCTGCGCTGACTGGTTGCTTGGGTCCCTCAGAGTCTCGACCAGTCTTCCTTTGCACTGCCTCCTGGCCTACCGTGCACTTAGGGGCTGTAACTGTAACCACTACAGTCCCCTTCCTCTTTTCACTGCCCTGGCTGCACTTACTCAGAGCATTGCTGCCCTGATTGTACTTCCTCCTTCCCTCTCCCTGACACTTCCCCTTGTCCCATCCGCCTGCACTTGGCGTTGTCGCACTTGCACAATCTGAATGGTTGCTTGTTTACCGTCAGAGTCTAACTGGGTTCCTGGCTCCTCTTGACCGGTCTCCCCCACACTGCCTCCGGGCCTGTCGCACACTAGTGGCTGTAACTGTAACCCCTACAGCCCCCCTGGCTCCTTGCACTTACCCAGAGCCATGCTTCCCTGGCAGCACTTATTCGGAGCCACGCTGCCTGGTTCGCACATACCCCTTTTCTTCTCACTTGTACTTTCCTCCCTCTACTTCCCCTTGTACTCCTATTGTCGCACTTGCACAATTCGAATGACACAAGGCCTAGTAAGATCATTTGTCTTGTCCTCCTTATGTCTTCCCTTCCTTGTCTTGTGGTGCCTAGAAACAGAACGCTATAAATGCCATATCATATCAAGTCCTTCTGTAGATACCTTTGTTCAGTGCACGCTCATATCCTTCAGTTTGCTTGTCTGGTTGGCTGGAGCCCTCACCAAAGGGTGAGGTGGCTTCTTTATGGTAAATCCACCGGTAGATACCTCTCTGGAGTATACACTTGGTACCCTTCCTTTTGCTTGTCAAGCGGCTGTAGCCCTCACCGCACCAAGTGCCTTATTCAGTTTACTAGTACCAGAGCCACTTAGTCTGTATCCAACTCATCTCCTAGACACTCACTAGAAGTGAACAAGGCTAGTAGAGAACCCAACCTCAACTACTTATCCATTTTTTAATTGTGTCCATATCCTGGTCGTGAGAGCCATGGATTTCTTTAGGACCATGAGAGTGGGCCTTTAGAGATCGTCTTTGCCTGGAACTCTTTTGTGAGGAGTGCCAGAACTGCCTGCCTGAATCTGAGTAGTTTTCCAGGGATGCCTGGGAATTGTAGTTAACACTCCTTTTGGAAGTGGACCTGTAGCTTGGCATTACCGTGCCCCCTGTCCTGCAAATGTTTATCATCCAATCCCTTCCCTAGTTGAGCGCCTGTGAGTATGTATCTGTGAGTGCCTGCGAGCGGTTGTGAGTGCGCTAGAGTAACCCTAATGGCAAACTTGGATAATAGGGACTCACTGGTGCTGACCTATGCCCTGTAGTGATTTAGTATTTGTGAAGACATCTTAGTTTGTGTACAACATATTTTTGCCAGTCAGAATGGGAAATTCTGCAAGCCAGGGAGCAAGCCTTTCCCTTGATTCCCCTGTGGCACTCATGGCTACAGTCCATGGCCCAGACATTGTCAGATGGATGCCAGTATGGCATAAACAGACCATTCGTCAAAACCTACTAGTCTGGCACCTAGAAGGCTCCTTTGATGAGACTCACCTAGCTGCACTGCGTGAGGCTCTTAAAAGGGAGAAAGGGAACTCAGCAGTTAGGTAGTCAGAGGCCTACACGCTGTGGTGCCTGCAGAGTGTGTTTGTGGGAAGGAAAAAGTGGCAGGAACAACAAGTAACCCTGGAGGAAGATAGAATAGTCTACTATGGAGAAAATGAGAAATGACCCCAGTTATGTGACCCTCGCCAATCCCAGTGTTATCCCCAGTGTTATGCCCTGTGACCCCTTCTGCCCCAGAGGATGTCATCGATTTTTCTGTGCTTGCTCCCAAGCTATTCTGCTCCCTTCCAGTTCCTACCCTTGGTTGTACGCCCTGCTGATTCAGCCCCTGTACTGTCACCCTACAGGGGCAGTGTTGGGCTTCTAGTGGATAGAACGATTTTAGCAGGGGGGGGAGAAGACGAATAATTCACCACTCCCAGATGCCCCATCTGAACCCCCAGTACTGGGGCTATCAGAACACTAGATACATGCCTCAGTGTCTTCCAAGCCAGTATCCACCCACAGCCCGGTACCCATATCAGTTAGATCACTGCGTGCATCAGGACCAGTGCACCTATTGTAAGGAATCGGGCCACTGGAAATACAACTGTCCTCAGCTGATTCAGCATCAGCAGAGCAAGGCCACAGCCCTGTCTGCTCAGAGCACCTCTCAACTCCCTGCACCATGCCCACCTGGTCCTTTCACCTCCCACGCTCAACCTAGACCCCCAGATCACAATGCTGGTTCTGGCACAGAACCCCAGCCTGGACAACCCCAGATCGGATCCGTGACCAATGCAGCTCATCTCCCAGCTAGTAGCAAAAACAGCCAGGGTGCCTCTTCTGACACCCCCTTGCAATCCTGGCCCCAGCAGCATGGCCAGAGTCCCTTCCAGTTCCCTCAAGCTTCACGGGAACTGGACCCAGACGATGTACCCATGGTACCCCAACTCCTCGCCCTAACTATACCCTTCCCATCCAGTGGCCCCTATGTGCCAGTACAGGTAGGTGACATGCATGCCAGGATGCTGGTGGACACAGGAGCCACCTTCAGCACACTGAGGCTGGGGATTTTCTGTATGCCCCAGTGTCTGGACAGACTGTAACCACTGTCAGACTAGAGGACATCCCATCTAAGGTGACTGTATCATTGTGGTGCATTGTGTCCTCTGGCCAACTACAGCACTCCACTTGACCCTGTTGCTACTGCCCTAACCTCTTGTCGGTGCGCTGTTGCGAGTTCTGTGTCCCTGGGCCATTCTCCCCGGTTCTCCTGTACAAATTCCTGTAGCAAAACTGACACCATTGCTCCACACACTGTAGGCTACCCTAGGGAGAAATTGAACACAAAGCTTGGGGAAAAGCGAAAGGACGAATGGAGAGCTACAAGCTGGCAAAGGTGTGTGCACAAACACGACTAAGTTGGCCAGATAAAAGTGTGCGCAGAGACAGAATTGAGTTGGCCAGATATATTGCGCTTTGCCGTCATGTACATGAGAGGTATGACCAGCCACTTTGCTGGACTCTCTCTATTTGAGAGCATGATGGCCAGAACAATTCCTCTGCCCGCTGAAGCTCCTCCCTCTATGAACAGGTTGCTTTTGGCACTGACTGATGATTCATTTCTGGCATATTTCAAACACCTTACTTCAGTCATGAGACAGATCTACCGCCAGGTCAGCAAGGCACAACCTGTGCCAGGCCAGCCAACGTTACATTTAGTGCAGGAGGGAAAGCTAGGACACTGCACCCCAGAGCATGGACTATTTTCCCCCAAAATCTGCCCTCAAACCCGCTCAGAAACCCTGCCAGCATAGGAACAGTCTATCAGTTATTTTCTTGGACCATGGTCCCTTGAACTGTGATTTTATTGGACCTTAGTATTTAGAGAGTGAACATTTTGCTTTCCTTTTATGATTTGAATAATTTTTGGCATTTTTTATTTTAATATTTTATATATTTTTTCCATGTAGCTTTCTACTAACATTTCTCCTTTTTTCCCATAACATTGTAACCCCTCCAGCCCCTGCCTCCGACCCTCCATGAGAGTCTGATCGTTGATGGTAGAGTTCCTTTTAAATTCCTTTCAGTCTTTACCTCCTAGTGTCCATTAGCCTGGTCTATTCTACCAGACCTAGCAGACTCATCCTCCTCGAGCATCAGTTCCCCTTTGCCCCTTTTTGGAGAAACCCCAGAATCCAAGACCAATCTCCCAGAAAGCCTTCATGGCCTCCTTGCAGAGAGTAGGTAGCCCATTCCAGTACCTCAAAGTTCCAGACTTTTCTCACCCATTCATGTTCTGTTGCAAGGATTTTTGATTTCTATCTTTGCACCACCCCCAGCGCCCCTGCCATCATCAGAATAACATATAGTTTGCACTCCACTCTGGAAGGCAAGTCTTTCAGTTGTCCCCTTCCCCCAGTATAGACATACCTTCCCTTCAGGCCCAGTGCCTCTACTAGTGCTTCCCATATTACCATCCAATAATCTTGTATGAGAGCAGTCCCACTATATATGGTTCCAAGTCCCCACCATTCCACATTGTCTCCAACAAAGGTTGGACACTGAAGGTTAAAGTTTATGTATCTTGTCTGGAGTTAGATGCCATTGTAGCATGAATTTCACCCATATTTCCTGAATTTGTAGGGATCTTGTTAACTTGGGTTTGCTAGCCCACAGTTGCGTCCATTCTGTTGCCTCTGTCTCTTGGCCTGTAGCTCCCTCTCAGTATTTCATGTACCTCTTTTCCCCTGGTTTCTCCCCTTGTTTGATGGGTGAATAGATTGCCCCCACTAGATGTTTGTCTCCAGGATCTGACACTAGATATTTCTCAAAATGGGACGTTGCTGCCCCCTTAATGGGCAGCTGCATGACCCAGTATCTTATTTGAAAGTATCGGTACCTCTCTGATTCCTCCACTCCAAAGTCTGCCTTACATTGGGGGAATGATTTACCTTCAGATCCCACAAACATGTCCGAGATCTTTTGACAACCTCCTTCTCGCCATGTCCCAAAGCTCCTTTCTCCATAACCCGGGGTGAAACCTGGGTTGCCAAAAATTGGTGTGAATGGAGACTGAAATGTAGTAAATTGGGCTTGCATTGTTAGCTCATCCCACTAGTACCATCCCACCGTCGGTATACTGCTGTAGTACATTTTTTTGGTCTGTCACCCTTCGGTTTCCACAGTACCTCCTCAAGGTTCTCCCCTACTACTGCTTTGTCCATTGCCCTCCATATCTTTTCCCGGTCGTCTTTCAGCCAGTCCCTCAAACCCCTTATTTGTGTCACCATAAAGTATGTTCTGTAGTCTGGTTCCTCCATACCTCCCCTGTTTCTGGGCACCATCATAACCTTTCTAGCTATCCTCTGTCTTTTGTTATTCCAAATAAATTTCCCAGTATGCTTTAGGATTGCCCTAAAGAAAGACGGAGGGGCCTGGACCGGGAGAGTCATAAAGTAGTACAGCAGCTGTGGCTGGATAACCATCTTTAGAACATTAATTCTGCCCAACCAGGTAATCATTAGAAGTCCCCAGTCTACCAGTTTATTTCTTATTACTTCTAAAAAGGGCATGTAATTGGCCCAATAGATTTCCTCTACTGATTTAGTTAATTCTATACCTATATAGGTTATGTACTTCTCAACCCATCTATATGGAAGCGTGCCCTTGAGCCCCTCCTCTGTCTCTCCTGGTATTGTGAGATTCAGGATTTCTGTTTTATGGGGGTTTATTGTTAATCCTGCTACTGCCCCAAACTATAGTGCCTATATCTCCATTGCATTAAAGAATCCCTCAGGGGCCATTAGGGTCAGCAGCATATCCTCTGCGAAGGCAGCCACCTTATGTACTCTTCCCCCAAATGGTATCCCTACAATCTCTCCATTCACTCTTATTGTCTCCACAAATGGCTCCAAGTAGATAGCATAAAGTAAGGGGGAGAGAGGACAATCCTGCTACCTACCCCTTTGTACCTCGATGGGCTCAGAGAACTGGCCATTTTTTGTTAACCTTAGGGAAGGGTTCTGATGGTTGGCCTTGGTCATTGTTAGGAATTTCTCACCAAAGCCCATTTATTCACTGCGTTTAACAGGAACCGTCACTCCACCCTGTCAAAGGCCTTTTCTGCATCTAAATGTAATAGAAATGCTGGGATTCTCTTTTTCTTGACCTTTTCTATTAGATGAGCTATGCTCCTTGTATTGTCACTTGTCTGTCTGACTCTGATGAACCCCGATTGGTCTGACCTGATTATGCTTGGAAGGATGGATCTAAGCGATTCCCAGTACCTTTGGAAAAATCTTTGCGTCTATATTAATTAGGGCTACTGGCCTATAAGAAGCGCATACTGTCGGGTCTTTACCTTCTTTTGGGAGGAGGACTACTTTTGCCTCTCCCATGGTAGCTGTATTTTTTCTCTTACTCCCCATTTCATTGAGAAGGGGGACCAAATATGGAATCAGTGTTTCCCTGAAGGATCTATACAATTATGTATTGAAGCCGTCCGAGCTGGGGACTTATTGCTGGGCAGAGCCATAATGACCCTCCACACCTCCTCCGATGTCTAATTCTAATGCTTCTCTTTCCTGAACTGTTTTCTGAGCCATTTCCTTGCTTCTATATAATCCTGTTGACTCTGCTCTCTAGGGTTTGCCGAGCTATATAGTTCTGTGTAAAATCTCGAGAATTCCCGGCCGATATGTTTGTTGTGCGTACTAGTTCCCCCCTTCCACCTTTACTTTTATAAATATTTTAGCCTTCTCTTCCATTTTCAACATGAGCTTTATTGGCCTTGATGTAAAACGTTTGTTTTAGAAACACTAATGATATTTCTGCTGCCTTTGCTTGTGGAATTTCCAGTTGGCCCTTATTAGCTCTGTATTCCCTTCTCGTTGTTCCCCTCTCCCCTACTCCCATCCTGGCCATTACTCTCTTTAGTTTTTCCTCCAAATATTTTTCTAGCTGCCTTAGTTCCCGCTGTCCCTGTGTGCCTTGATTGCAATGATTTTCCCCCTGATTGTTGCCTTAAAAGCGTCCCACCTCCTTTGCCCTGATGTGTCTTCTGAGTTGTTATCCTCAAAGAAGCGTACAATCAGCTCGTTAATTCATTAATCAGGACATCATCCCCGAACAAGTGCACTGGGTACCTCCATTTCCAAAGTCCTGGGGGATCTGGCCTTCTACCTATTTTCAGTGTCAAGTGTGCGTGGTCTGACAAGATTATTGCCCTCATCTCCATAGCCCATACTCGTCCCAGGACTTTCCTGGAGGCCCACACATATTCTATTTATGACGATGAATGGTGGACATAAGAGTAAAATGTGAAGCCTTCCTTGTCCCCCTCTTTTTCCCTCCATATGTCCACTAGGGCTAGCCTCTCCATTTTCTCTATCAGTTCTTTCGAAGGTTTCCCCTGGGGTCCTTTGGTTTTTGTAGATCTGTCCTTTTCTGGATTCCAAGCCAAATTAAAGTCCCCTGTCAATATTATAGGGCCCTTCACAAATTTCTCTAGTCTGTCCAGGGCACGTTGGATGAAGGTATCGTGACCCAAACTTGGGGCATATATGGTAGCTATTGTGTAGCCCTCCCCCTCCCCTTCACGTTCAAAGCTATGTATCACACTTGGTCATCCCTTTCCATATCTGTTACTATAAGATCTAGTGAGTTCCGTAAGGCTATCAACACACCCGCCTTCTTGTTCTTTTCTGTGGACTGGTAGATATAGGGATATCGTTGCAATCTCAGGCGTTCCAGGTCCCAGGTCTGTACATGGGTTTGGTCATGACCCTTGCCCCTGGCCCTCACTGGCAAGTCAGCCTTCCAGTTAGGGCCAGGTCAAAGGCCTTAAAACCTCATCCAAGACTCCCTTGGAGTCAGTCCTGGCACCTTTGGCGCCAGGCTCATAACCATCATGAAGACCAACATTAAAATGGGACTATTTACTTGGGACTATTTAACTTGGGGGGCGTTCAGCCAACATGGAGGCACACACATAGCTCAGTTACAAGGAACTGAGCTATGCGGTCTAGTCTTTTGGGTGTGGCAGGCCTGGGACTACTTTACCTGGACTACTTTGGGTGTGGCAGGCCTGGGACTATTTTACCTGGACTACTTTACCTGAGACTATTCAAACCGCACCCAAACTGCAGAACATGGTTTGCGTTATTCTGTTGTGGGCAGCGTAACGCTCACCGTGTCCAGTTCTTTGATGCCAGCTTACCTGAAACCAAGGACCTACAGAGAGAGAAAGAACACTAAGAAACTTACCTGGAACAGTATCCTGTCTTCAATCCATCGCCGACTTCATTTCCACTCACCTGAAGGTACGAACTCCATCATCCGGCACCGCATGCATCCTGGAATACCATAACCTGGAAAGAGGAGAAAGAAAGACACCATTAGTAAGCGTTTACTCACATTTCCTCCCAAATGAAGAAAGCCACACAATTCTTACCTGGGTTTTTCCTCTTTAAAGGGGAGTTTAGTCCCTTCAAATTCAGGCATATGATTATGAGACTATCCATTTTCATAGAAGTTTCTAGCTTCTCTATACCCTCTCCCATCTTTGCTTGGTCTCCCCCTGTTCTCCCAGCCCTTCCCCCACCCGCGTTCTCCCAGCCCTTCCCCCAGCCCCCATCCTCCACCGTCCCCCATCCCTTCACTCCTCCCTTTCCTTCCCCTTGGCTGGAGGTGCTCAACCGGCCTCTATCCCGCCCCGGATCTCCCCCTCAAGAGTTGAACCCCCTATGCAACTCAGTCTGCACATCAGCCGGTTCCCCCAAGCCATTCCTGATTGCATTCCCACCGCCCCCCTCCCCTCGGGACCTCCTTGTTCAATCCCTTTGTTCACCCTCCCCAGGCTTGATGCTTTTTAACCCTTGTACCTCAGTGACCATTTCACGTAAATCTGTCCTTCACTGGAGGCCATCTCCTCCCTCGTTTCCCTCAGGTAGCCCTTTCATTTGGGGCTGGTACCCCCCCCTTCTTGCTTTGTTTAGGTTTCACCACCATTCACCATTTCCAGCTCTTGCGTGCGATTTGTTCCTTTGCTTGAGGGGCCCTTGCCTCCTGATCCTCTTCCTCGATCCCCAGAATACTCGCTCCTTCTTCATAGGAAGTGATCCAGTGTTGCCTCCCCTGATTCCAAGACCATACCAAACGGGATTGTCCATTTGTATCGGATGTCTTTGTCTCGCAGTACCTGCGCAATCAGAGCCATTTTTCTCCTTTTAGCCAACGTGGCCTGGGACAAGTCCTGGAAAAGCACCAGATACGCCCCATTGTATGTTATTTGTTTAGCCTTCCAGGATAGCTGCAAAATCTGCTCCTTTGTTTTGTAGACCTTGCTTCACCATGGCCATCCGTTTCCCTGTCCGCAACTTTGATGTGATCAGCCACGCTGGAGGAGCAGCAACTTAATCAGGGAACTGCACGGCTTCTATTGCATGCCAAAACTGCCTGAGAGAGTTAGACCATTCTATTTGTCTCATCAACAGCCTGCACTCACCGATTTGAAAATAGACGGACATTGGAGTTTACTATATTGAGGACCAGGGAATCAGGAGCATTGATGCATTCACTATGCACTGACTGGAACGCCCAAGGGGCATAACCTGAGTGTTTTTAGGCTGCTGTTATTTGTACCATAGTTGGTCTGAGGATTTATTCTGCCGTTGACACCAGGCCAGAAGACATCTTCCACCATACAACACCGGGCAGGTTTGACTCGCAACGTACCCATATCTTGAAGAAGGTTGCATGAAGTTTTGTTTGGTTGATTCGTACCTTTTTAAGACGACCAAAACATATGTCGATTTTGTCAAATAAGCAAATTGCTATTTGTTGTATAGAGATACATCGATTTAAAATGGAAATAAGTGTTAGGAATTGGTAAACAGTCTGAGTATACCTGGGTTTTTTAATAACCCAATTGTGTAGATACGTGTGGTAATATGTATGTGGATGAATGATTGGATGAATGGTGGTATGTATATAAGGATGTCAATACAGTAGTATATTGTTTTTGCTCCTCTCAGTGAGAAGCTGTAGACATAAACACTGTGAACACTATATGTAAATAAACAAGCAGAGTGCGGCAGCAGAGTTTGGCAGACTGCGAATTGGGACTGCTGTGCAAACGTTTTTGCAGTCTTTCTTCTTGGTCCATAGCTGAAGGCAGACCTAGTATCCAGCAACCAGTGTTTAAAAACACCAGACAGCCGTGGAGCGGGCCGCGGAGTGGGGCAGCAGAGTGTGGCAGACTGCGAATTGGGACTGCTGTGCAAACGTTTTTTGCAGTCTTTCTTCTTGGTCCATAGCTGAAGGCTGACCTAGTATCCAGCAACCAGTGTTTAAAAACACCGGACAGCCGCGGAGCGGGCCACGGAGTGCGGCAGCAGAGTGTGGCAGCCTGCGCAGACCACGCGAGATGCAGAGGGAAGAGGTCACCGACGTTGGTGGGGAAACAAATATAAGACGGACTACAGCTGAATCTTTCAATGCAGGTATGGATCTAGACTCAGATTATGGGAAGATAATCTCTACACAGGACACCATGCAGGATCCCTGCTTGGAGTCCAACCGAACGGACCTGGCCGAAGGTAAGAAGTTAAATTCCTGCATACATTTGGTCCCCCACCTTTGACCTCTATGCTGTCTTCCCCGACCCCAAGCACACAACTACAAAAGACCGCTAAAGGAACCTTTGCAAACTAAATTAAAGTGGGGATCCAACAAACGATCTCAGAGACCATCGGCTCCCTAACCCTGTTCCCTTGCACTACCCTCAACGCCCACTACCTTGGCTGGTGTGAAGATGTTTGAGATGGAGGAAGAGGAAGCGGGCGGACCCGAGATGCGCAGCTCAAAAAAAAGCCAAGCATTACCAATCCCTCAAATGCAGGAATATTTAAAGAAAAATACACCAACTTCAATGTACCTGGAAGCGGAGATCGAGGAGGAGCCATCGGGACATCTTGTTGCCGCTGGGCTGGACCCTCCGCCAGCCCATGGGTCTCTGGTCGCTGTCACCGCGGTTGCGGAGGAAGGCGAGAATGAGAATCCGAGCCCTTCGGCTGGGGGTGGGAGGCGGCGGCAGGGGTGGCTGAGGTGGAGGACTTTGGGATGAGCGTGGAAGGGGGGGGCGGACCGACGAAGTGCGATCCCGAAAGGGGCGGAGTTGGAAGAGGAGAGACTTGAACAACACAAGCTGCAACACCTAGTGTGTGCAGAGAGACCGCCGCAGGGGGAGGGACTAGGGACTCCTTTACAGAGTGGCCTGTGGGGCCATGAGCAGGGTTGCATGCTCTGCCCTAACACGGAGAAGAGGCTGGTAACAGCAGAAATCCATACAACGGCGCCCCAAGGTTCGGTGCCTGACACGAGAGATTCATCACTGATCATGGAAGAATTAACAGATGATCTGTATTCATCAGAAAACAGTCTAAAGGAAAATGAAATAGACGAAAACCCAAACACAGCGCTTTATAAACATTTAACAGAAATGTGTACATTTAAATCCAATACAGATACAGGAGAACAGGATTTTATACTATCAAAATTAAGTAAAGAGATGAAAGTGGATTTAGATGATAGACTCAGTATCTCCAACCCCACCAGTTGCCCTGATTACTCTAGTGAGCAACACACTCGCAATAAAAGGACCGATTTGGATATCAAAAAGGGTTGCAGGGGAAAATCAAGTAAGAAAGAAAAAAAATCTTACCTGGGGAAAACACTCAAAGTGGGAACTGTGAAGACCAAAAGTAAGCAAAAAACCGCTTATAAAACAAAACTTCTAAAGTTTTCAAAAACAGATTCTATAAAAAAAAACTCTTTGGGACGATTAAGGAAAAGAACATGTTAAAAGTGGCGGAAATCTCGGACGCCGAATTCCTGGAAAATGTCCAGAGTATCGGTAATACGAGTAATATAAAATCTAAAGAGGAGAAAACCAACTCTACGCCTCTTAGATGGCACTTTAAAAAAATACAGAACGCACCTCGGGAGAGCATAGACAAACACATTTCACCAATACGCTGTACCGCCTATCGATCCCCAGAGCAGCGCCATTATAGTGATCAGGCTCCCAAACATACAAACTTTCAGGACACTGCTTCCCAAACCATGGAGAAGGTGCCAGCTCAAAGCCCAGTGTCCCAGGAGGAAATAAGCATACTGCATGTAAAACATGCAGTAAAAAGATATCTCCAACACAAATATCTTCACTAGAAACCCATACGCCATTACAGCAACCATTATCACTACCTAAGATAACATCATCAGTGGAGACACAGACTGACAAGAAATCAGCATTTGGAGAAAGGGGCGTGGCTACGAGGGGCATGTAGGAGGATGCGATCTGGAGGAGCTCCCGAGATCCTGCAACGATCCGGGCAAAAAAGTGCGTGAAGACGGGCCGTCGACTGCTGAAAATACACATGCCGGTGTGTGAATGATTGGGCTACGCGTGGTGAACTTCTGGATGGAGCAGGAGGGACGGCGGCAGAGATCGGTGCGTAAGAGATAAGGAGCACTGGAGACGAAAGACGACACAAAATGGCCGACCAATGTCCGGAACAAAAGAAGAAGCAGGCCGCACGGTGACCTAGCGAAAGGGGCGTACTGAGTGCACATTTGTCACTTGTGCAAAATACAGGTCCCCTGGGTCATGTCGAATAGAACGGTGAGGCCGAAGGCGAAACAGCCCACCTTAGACGACTTCACTAAGACGTCCCCGGGTCAAGACATTACCAAGAGCAGGGACAAGCTGCCTGCAAGCGGCATGACGACTTCGGGCGCCAACCAAGAAATCCTGGCTGCGATTGCGGACCTAAGGGCGGCCTGGGAATCTAAGCTCGAACTAGCCGTCACTGAACTAAAAACGGCACTGGACCTCATGGTCGGAGAGGTGCAGGAGGACGTTAACCTACTCCGACAGGATGTCAGGGCCTTGAGTCCCTTGAGAAGGAAGTTAGCCCGAATACTGTGGATTGCGCATCCCATAAAGCCGAACTGCACGCCCTGATACAAAGAGTGGGCAACTTGGAGAGCAGAGCGGAGGAGGCGGAAGGACGAGCCCGACGAAACAACATCCGCATTGTGGGCCTGCCGGAGGGATTGGAGGGCCACGATCCCACGGAATTCATTGAATCCATGCTACTGCAAGAGATACCCTGAGGAGCCCTATCCCAAGGATTTGCAGTGGAAAGGGCACACAGAGCCCTAACAAGGAGGCCGCCACCGGGGAACCCGCCTAGGCCTGTGATAGCCAAAATTCTTAATTACCGTGACCGGGAGAGGATATTGGAACACTTTTGTAAGGGAGGAAACGATCACACGAGGAGCGGCAAACATCACGGCTTACCCGGACTACACCCTGTCTGTGCAGCATAGCCGCATTAACTTTGGGACGGTAAAGCAGAGATTGAGAGAGGCGGGCCACAAATATATGTTACTGTATCCGGCAAAATTGAAAGTCATTCATAAACATAAAACTTTGTTTTTTGAGACCCCGGAGGATGCCATGGGATGGCTCGATGCGCAAGGATGTCCCCAGGAGTCAGAAGTTCGGACGGAGAAAGAGCTCGGAAGAGATAAGTGATGCATGAAGAAGGTGCTGCAAGATGGCGCGGCACGTGGGACTTGAATATAGTCGCTTGCGCAGCCTTCAGTAGAGAAGGTCAGACTATTGCACTATTTGTCATAAGCACTGTGGTTAATGTTGACTTAACGGGAGCCTTACGGAGCGATTCTCTCTACCCCACAACAGTTTTAGTTAAGTGGCCATTAGGGCGACTTCACCCTACTGAGCTCTGTGCATCGTTCGGTGCTTGGAGGGCTAGATGTGGGGGTGCCTGAGCTCCGAGGATGGAGCTGGGCAGCAGTTGGGGTGTGTGATGTTGGGGAAGGGACGGGTGGGGGGAGGGGAGGGAAGGTGGGGAACTGCTGCCTTGGTACCTGTACAGTTAAGAATAAAATTTTAAAAAAATAAATAAAAAAATTTAAAAAATCAGCATTTGGAGAATTAAGGGAGATAACCCCGGTAAAAAGGAACAAAAGCACAAGGGCGTCCCTACATAAATCACGGTCCATTTTCAACACGCCGGTACCTAATAGAAGGCTAAGCGACTGCACTTCGGCGACTTACAAAGACACACCAAAAAAAATAGATTTAATGGGCCTCATTACAAGGTTGGCGCTTCGGTAATAACGGCACCGGTAAGGCAATACCGGCATCCATTACCAGGCCGTTGTATTATGACCCTAGATGCTGGTACTACCGGCGTCGACAAGGCGTCGACAAGGACCCGATGTGGCCATGCACCACCGTACTGGCATGCGGGTGCGCACACGGGTGGCGTGCTGGTAATACTGGCTTCTCGCAATGAAGGGGACACCGCGAGTCGCACGGACATGTACATACCGGCATCGAGATGCCGGTAAGAAGGGCCACCATGATGCCGGCAATACCGGTGTCGAGGACCACCCGTAAACAACAAACTGCTGTGTAACCAAGTGCCACAGGTGCACACAATCAGCACATGTGGAGCAATGAAGTCAGGGCCAGCACAAAAGGAGCACACCCACACACCACACCCCTTTCCAAGCCAAAATGCTACCACTTGCACTTGCCATACTGGGGCTGTTGGACATGCCTGCACTGCTACTCCTTGAGCAGGCAGTACAACAGGAAACACAGAGGAGACGCAGGAGGAGAAGGAGGGTGAGACTGGCCCAGCAAATCCCACCAGTGCAGGTAGTTGTTCCCCGCAGACAGCCATCGATTCCACGTATAAGGGCCAATCCATTTGACTTAACCCCAGCACAGATCTACACTCTGTACCGGCTGGACAGGGACACCATCAACAACATAGTGGAATTAATACAGGATGACTTGGTCAATCTGATCAACATCCGCACAGCCATTCCCCCTCTGCTGAAGGTGGCATCTGTGCTCCACTTCCTGGCCACAGGCACTTACCAAAACACAGTGGGCCAAATGCATGTCGCAATCATGCTTCTCTGTTGTGTTAAACCAAGTGCTGGATGCACTACTGAAGCACGTAAGTGCCTACATATCCCTACCAAGGACACCACAGGAGGCAAATGCCACCAAAATAGCATTCCATGCACTGGCAGGCATGCCCAATGTAATTGGTGCCCTCGACTGCACCCACCTAGAGTTGGTAGTCCCACATGCCGTGGAGGTGGTGTACCGCAATCTGAAGCTATACCACTCCATCAATGTGCAGGTGGTGTGTAATGCCAGCCAGATAATAACACATTGCTGTGCCAGATACCCAGGTGCTGCGGAACTCCTCACTACCCCGCTACATGGAAGGAGACGTCGTACGAAGTGGCTGGCTGTTGGGTGAGTCTGCCGCCTGGCCATGTGAGGAGAAGGATTGGGGGGCTACATGCATATGCAAGGGGAATGCCCTCTGGGCCATGGGAGGAGAGGGATGGGGGTGCTAGATGCATATGCAAGGGGAATGCCCCTTGGGCCATGGGAGGAGAGGGATGGAAATATCTTGAGTCATCCGCCGACACACAGCCCTCACATGTGCGTACATAATGCCTCTAGCCAATATGCATCGGGGGGCCTGGTGGTTTAAATGCCTAGGACCCTAGGTCATGTATGTCACCCAAGGCTCGCTCCATGGATTGGCATGCACTGTACAGGGCTGACAGTCATGTGGATGTGGCTGCCATTGACGAGATTGTGCATATGAACTTGAATGATGTACAGGCTGAGCACACATGGCAACTGAGCATTATCCTTACACATACCTCCTTCTGCTCCCATGTAGGTGATGCTGTGTATCCTCTGAAGGCGTGGCTACTCACCCCTGTCAGGAATCCACAGAACAGGCACGAGGAGGACTTCAATCGTGCAGATACACATAAGCGTGTGGTCATTGAGCAGACGTTTGGCCGTTTGAAGGCACGGTTTAGCAGCATCAGCAGGTCGGGAGGGGCACTCATATACGGGCCTGAGAAGGTGGGCAAGATCATCACGGTATGTGCAATGCTGTATACCATGTGCATCTGGCGGAACGTACCCCTGCCACCTGACGTGGAGCTGCCACCACCTGGTGAAGTAGAAGGAGAGTAAGGAGTAGATGTTGGACCTAGGCCAGGATTCGATACACGTGAGGGTCGCGCAGTGCGGCAATTGGTCATAGACCAATCATTCTGATGTACTTGGATGCAGAGGGTGCCATGTATTGGGAACTGTGGGCACTGGGTGTGTGGGTATATGGGCACAGTTCACTATGAAGCAATAAATTGACAAACAACACATCAGCAATGTCCACTCAGGTGATGTTTGCTACACAACAGGTGTATTAGTGAGATATTTTGAACAACATAATTCAACAATCCACGCCCCCAACACCCCTGCCCCCCTCCCCCCACACTCCCACGCTACCCCCACGTCCCCCAACAACCCCAGTACTACACACTACACCCACCACCACCCTCCACCCTCCCCTTAACACCCAAAGTCAACAATGGCACAACATGTGTCTGCATGTATTCATAAGGAGAATCTGCAGGGTGGCCCTGCTACTGTGGAGCCCCCTTCGGAAGTGGGGGTTGGATATCTGAGCTGGTCTGCCTGGAACTCGCTGGCGTGGTCGATGTGGATGAGCCAGATGGTTGTGACCCCAAAGCCGGAGTTTGCCGCTGCTCCATGCTGTCAGCAATCCTGGTGAGGATCTGACCCAAGGCATTGAAGCCATCGTGCACTTTATTTATTATTTATTTATTTATTCACATTTGATAAGTGCACAGCAGCCCGTGGGCATTGTGGCGCTGGCTACATTGGATATTCATATCTTAGTTACAGTAGTCACGTAAATACATACAGCATGAAGATGGCATTGTGGCTTGTAGCGCATATGTACAGATATCATAGTAGTGTGCAAGTATATACAGTGAGTTAGCAGCTGGTTGAAGAGTGTAGTTTTTAGGTTTTTTCACTTGCTATGCACTTGAGTTGATGTCCTGGATTACGGCCGCAGTGCTGTCCTGGATGACATGGTGTGCTGTCTCCTCTTCAGCAAGGCACTACTTGACATAGCCTTGTATCGCCTCCTGCCGGGCCTCCATCCTGGACAGACGTTCCTCAAGGTCCCGTATGGCAGTGTGGGTCGTGGTTGGTGGGTTATGTGGTGGCACTGCATGCATTATGGGGCTGTTCATTGCCTGAGACCACTCACCATGGCTGCCCTGGTCGGATGAATCCCGCCGAGGTGTGTCCTGTGGGGTGACCTGTGGGCTTGGTGTTCGAACTACAGGCTCTACACACTCTGAGTTGACAAGTCCTGCATTGCCGTCATCGTCAGGGTCAGCTTCCTCGTCGACACTATGTTGTGCCGATGCAGCCATCTCCCCAATTGTGCTTGCAGCAGCAGACTGTGTGCCATTGTCCATGCCAATGTGTCCTCGGCCTGTGTCGATTGTGTGTCCAGGGTTGCAGGGGCAGGTGTCTGCTCGTCCTGTGTGGGTCTCAGTGTGGCTGGTATGGCACTGGTTGTTGTCCCGCGTGCCGCTCGGCCCATCCTTGGTCCACTTGAAGTAGATGGTCCTGTGCCATCAGCTTGCTTCCTTGCGCTTTAGGCTGGTGTTGTGCATTGTGCACTCCAATGTGCTTCTTCTCTGTCTGCATCCGTATCTGTGGGGGACAGAGAGTGGCAGGGCATCAGTGATGGTGGTGCTTGCATCATGCATGCGTTAGTCTTTGAGCAGGTGGCGCCATGTGATCAGTTGCATGCCTGGCTTTGTAGCGGACTGGGTACATGCAAGGTTGGAGGGTGCAGTTTGGAATCGTACAGGTGTTCACATGTACACCATGGTGGCTGCTGTTGGGCCTTGATGTGTGTTGGGAGTGACGTGCTATGTGATACCTGCAGGTCATCTGTGTATCGGGTGTGTATTTGTGTATGGGCGCAGCATGCAGCATGCATTGGGATGTGATAGTGGTGGGCCCAGCATTTGTATATGGATATGTGGAGGTGTAGGTGAAAAAAAAGGGAAGAAAGTAAGGAATTCTCCACCTTTGGCATCTTTAAAAACCAGAAATTAATTGTAGACAAACAGCCACTGCTATCTGATACCAAGGTTTGCAGAGACAACTTGGGAAAAGATAAAAGAAAAAAAAACATCTCTAGACAAAAACGAAGCATCTAAACTGCAAAAAATGTATCAACAATTGCAGCCAACCAGCGGATGATACTATAGACTCAGCAAATGATACACAAGAATGGAGTATATACACTGTGGACGAACTGGAAACTGAAACAAACTCAACTCCAAGATATAAAAGAAAAGCTGTGATTCTGGATTTAACCAACCCTGAATTGGAACCGAAAAGAAAACTGCGTATCGCGGAGAGACAACATTCGCCTAACCAACGGCAAGAAAACAGTCCAGACAAATAGGACAAGAAAAGTATAACGCAGGGATTCAAGAACGATGATAAAAAAAAAACTCAGCACTTCCAGATAGGAAAAATACAGGTCACAATGACTTAGCTAATAGAGAAGCCCCTAAGAAAACTAGTGAACCAAGGAAGAGTCGTGCTTGTTCTACCCCAAGAATCAACACCAATATTCACTCATTTAGATAGTCACCACGCAGATGCCGAAGATCAACCAAGAACAAACAGTCTGAAAACTTAATGCCAAAAAGAACTTGCCCAGCACCGAGAATTAAAAGTACCTGTGTCTTTAGTCTGGAAGGTATCCACAGGGCCAATGACGATCTGATCTGACCTTAAAAATAGGAATACCATCATCAACCTATTTAAACAGATACCAAGATTGCGTTACATACAAAACCAGGATTTATGGATAGTGTAACCCTGCGATGCAGGACGAAAGGACCGTTCTTATCTACACATTAGGTCCAAAATTATAAGAGACATGCTCCTGAAAGAAAGCGAAAGTCTTGCCATTCTGGGATTTCGATCTAATAGAACTGGAAGTCCCTACTAAGGAACAAGGTTATGAAAGGAAAATGCAGCAACAAAATTTGGACATAGCGGCTAGCAAGGCCACTGGTACAAAACCGGGAATAAATGGGAAAGAAATTGATCCCAAGGGCGCACCACCCACCGACAGAAAAAGAGAACATCGATCAAGACAACGGTCCAGAGAAGAACTGTAAAACAAACAAACTCACTGGACACACCATCCGCAGAGGACTATTGAAATGTCCAATAGGAATGACTCTGCAGACTCACAAGATGAGTTAAGACAAGGAAAAACGTGGTCCTTATGCTCGTACAATGGAAGAAACTCAAAAAGTAAGAGCCACTGTCAGTAGTAGACCAGTGTCGTTTAAAGCCTCGGACCGAGATCAGCTCCGCAACAAAGACTATCAAAAGAAATCATCAGGGAAATGGACTTGGAAGTCTTCGGCGTTACATCTGAAGAAGCAGAATTAGCAATCACAAGGGAAAACATGGGACCCAATGGAGGACACAGTGGAACAAAGATGTGTACTGCCCACAACGCAGAAAATCTTCATCGAAATGGCATCTTGGAATACAAGAGGCTTTAGCCACTTATCAGCAAAATGTGACGTGAATTTGGGCAGATGGGATATCTTGTGTCTCCAGGAGACTTGGTTATCAACACAGCCTCAACTAGAGGGATATGTTATATTCATCACCCTGGCAAAGAGAGGCCTGACAGGTTGCCCTACGGCTGGCCTACTTACAGCAATACGCTTGGGGTGTGGATTGGAGGTGTTAGTACAGATGGACTCGTCCTACCTATTCCAGGCTTTAATAATCACCTGGAACTATCTAGACAAGATGGAGAGGGAAAAGGAAGAGACGTTATTACTAATTAACACCTACTGGAACCCGGAAGCAATATGTAATGAATCTTACCTGAAAAACCTGAATTCCATCTTAAATGAAGCTAGTATAAACTACTCTCAACTTCATATAATAGTCACAGGAGATTTTTACGCCATTTGCCCAGACATTGGAAATCAGAGAGCTCATTTGGCGATAACATCCCCAATCCTGAAAAGAGGAAGAGCCTTAGAAAGAACACTTCATTCAAGAGATTTACATAACCTTCATTGGCTCAAGACTAAAACTAATTCCAAGATCCCATCATGGCAAAGAGAAGATCAAACGGCAACCATCGACCACACATATGTGCCAAAGGAGCTCCTAGGGATGATTGACAACTTTTCAATAATTGAAACCCGAAATAGTGATCACAACCTTTTACACACAAGATGGTCTACCCTACAAAAACCTCAACAACGGTTTCCATTCGACATAGAACTGAATGCGAAAGGTACCCGTCTAAAATGGTCAGAGAATGCTATTTAACAAATTTCAGCAAGATACATAACCCTTAACACAATAAATACCGCGGGACGGTGGACTATACCACATTGTTAAAGAAATACACGCAAAGTACGAAAAGGATTAATAAAGATGTTAAAAACAACCTTCACAGTTACAATGCTGAACTAGTAACTAGGAGAAGAACTGTGAGAAAACTAAAAAGAATAGCAATCACAACAGGGACTGCGACAAACTTGAAAAGATGGAAGTTAGCCCAAAAAGAATATAAGACTTGGATATTGCAGAAAAGATATTCCCTTTACCAAGCAGATTCAGAAATAATGTTGAAAACATTATGCAGAAAAAAATCTAGGGATTTCTGGCCGCTGATAAAGGGCACACCGACGACCAGTAATAATGCAATATTAAATAGTGTGGGAGAAGCGTGTTGGGTGACACACTTTACGAACTTGTATGCCGACCCGTATATAAAAAAAAGAAAACTCAACGGGAATCTAAAGTGACAGACCTTAAATCAATATGGACCATTTCGTCTGACGAAGAGGAGATCACAAATAAAATCAAAAAACTTACCAACTCAAGGGCACCAGGCCCTGATGGGATCTCTAACTTCGACTTGAAGCAACATTCAGAACAATGGGCACCATTGATCAGTAAAATCTTTAAGAACTGCAACAGGGAACAAATTATTCCAGCATCCTGGAGAAAAGCTATAGTTGTTCCTATTTTTAAGCGAGGAGACAGAGAAGACCCATGCCATTAATGACCGATATCATTACTTGATGTCATTGGGAAAATCTTTGGTAGACTCGCCTTGAAAGCATTTCAAACGTGGCTCAACCTAGAAAAACTGAGTGATCCATTTCAGACGGGATTTGTAAAGAATGCGGAACAGCCATTAACATACTTAAGCTGAGCATAATTAAGGCTAAGACCCGTTAGGACGGCCAGGAAGTGCATATGGCTTTCGTTGGCCTGGTCCAGGCTTTTGACCGGGTCAACAGAGATCTGTTATGGAAAAAACTGGAACTGTCCTGGAGCAGTCCTGGGACCAATCCAAGCCTTATATCAGGAAACATCAATGATGGTAAGGCTGGGTCAAGAAGGCACGCTCTCCAAAGAAATAGCGACCTACAGGGGAGTCAAACAGGGATGTCCACTGGCCCCTGCATTATATAATGCTTATATTGCCGACTATGCAGTCACAGAATCGGAAGTCAGAAGTTTTCCACCTCTGCTTGGAGGTGCTAGGATATCTCGCCTCTTGTACGCAGACAACATTATCCTGCTGGATATGACTCCAATAGGACTCCAAAGACAACTATCGAACTTGGTAACATACTTAAAGGCTAACATCCTGCGGCTGAATGCTAAGAAAACTAAAGTGATGTCTTGGGAGCGTTCTTCCAGGAAAAGGAACAACAAATCAGATTGGTTTGTGGAAGGTCTAAAATTGGAAAAAGCTCATTCTTTTAAATATCTAGGAGGGACAAATCTAAGGTAGTACCATCAATCCTATATGGGTCAGATGCAATGCTCTCACTACCTGAAAAAATATGGAACAAACTTGAGAGCTTTTTCTGGCAAGGAATATTGAATCTAGCACAAACTACACCATTGCCATTAATACGACGTGAGCTGTGTCTCTCATCTTTGGAGGCAATCAAGGAGATAAATTGACTCATGTTGTACAGCACATTACTACTGGATAATAAGCCAAAAGCTCTGGAACTTGTGAGTTTAGAAATGGCAGCTGGTCATATACAGGCACGAACAGACTGCAAAACTAGGAATATTGCTTTATTGGAAGATCTAGAAGCTCCGGTAGAAGTACTATTAACTATCCTGGATAAGGTGTCAAAGAATAATCTTTGAACTGGACTGGATACTGACTGGAGATAAAGCAAATAAATACAGTCTGACCAAATCATTTCCAATGACGGAGAAGAAACTAAACGAAGTGAGAAGTTATCTGGAAAAATTTCCAGATAAGAGCCTAAGCAGAACATTTCTGAGATTTTGGCTAAACCAACTTAAAACGAATGAAAATACTCTTCAAAAGAAAACTTGCAATGACTGATAAGTGTCGATATTGCAAAAACCAGGAACAAATAGAAGCAAGTCGACATCTCCTTCTAGAATGCGAAGGAACACAAGCAATAAGAACTACTTTCCTACGAAAAATGCTGCAAACCTTCAAGACTTTTACAACTGATAATTGATGGACAGCTTTGACCAGTGGAGATGACACTCGAAGTGTGCTTGCAGTTGCATCTTTCATTAAAAATCTGGACCTGGACAATCTGAGTACAAGAAAATTAACTGAAAGTGAAAAACAGTGATAGGCAGCGTGTGAGGACTAATCCAATGTGTTCTTCACTGCCACTTCTGACTGTCAATGATATAACAGGAGGGACTGACAAGGTGGAATTAGGATTAAGGATTTGCAATTGACTTTCTTGCATGACTTAATTAAGTCAAATAAAAATAAAAGAAACAAATATATTTTGTGATACTGATAGGACTAAAACAATGTCTGTAAGTAATTTGTTTTCAGTCTAAATTGCTGAGATCCATTGTTATTTGATTTTTGTAATTTGCCTGACAGGATCTGCGGTGTAACAGGCACCCTAATTATTGTAGTCTTGTAAAGCCGCCAGAACATCTCTGGGCCGTGCCCCTGGTTCCACTCTCCGGGGGCCAACTCTGTGAATTCTGTCTATTCTCACCACTGGCTGCTCCCCTCCGGCTAATAGGTCTTCGAAGATACCTTTGTCCATTGCTTCCAGGTTTTTGTCTGGCACCTCTTCCGGCAAATCTTAAATCTGGATGTTTGGCCTCCTCAGCCTGTTCTCCAGGTCCTCTGTCTGAAGCTCCAGATTGCGGGTTGCAGTTGCCATTTGTTCTATCCAGGTTTCTGTTTTCCTTGAGTACTCTGTCAGCTCCTGAATAGCTTTCTCGTTAATGTCCACCCTTTCCTCCATTTTGTTCACATCTTGTTTTATCTCCTGCAGGGCCGCCGCCAGGTCTTCCCTCATAACAGTCATTTGTTTCTGGACAGTTTCAGCAATTCTGTCTCCAAAGTCAGTAAAATATTGTTTAAGCAGTGACTACGTCACATTTTGGTCTTAACCCTCCTCTAGTAGGGAGGCACCCTGTTCTATTTGCTCTTGTCCACCATGAAATCCCTGGGGGGAGCTGACCTCCTTGCCCCACATCCCCTGGAGGTTGCTCTCTGGGGGTTCCCTGGGTCCCTTCAATGTCAGAGGTGGGTCCTTACCTCTGGTCTTCGACATTGTCACTTGCCCCGGTCCTTCCCGATGACCTATTCCCTCTCTGGTACTCAGTCCCCGCCGGGTAAGGACACTTCTCTGCCTCCTTCTTGTTGCATGGGATGGATGTGAGCTATTGCCCTCTGTGTTTCTTGTAGTGATCTTTGTATGAAAGGGTTAATGCTTTCCAGTTCGGAGTATTGTAGTGATCTATGTGTTGGTTTGTCCTTTGAGGGGGCTTGTGAAACTGTCGCCTCCTGGATTAGGTTAAAACCTGCTATGGTCCTCTTTGGTGTAGGTTTTCGGGGGTTTTGGCACTGGGTAATGGGGCTAATGATCCCCTAATGGCCCAGGTGCCTGGTGTATATTTCCTTCACTCTGACTGCCCACTCCAGGGGCTACTTCCCTCTTGTGTTGGGTTTGGTCCTCTCCCCTCTTGTGCCCCCCCCATTGTACACCTCTCCTGGTATGAGGAGTTCCCCCTGGCTCTCCAAATTCCTGTGCTCGTATCTCCGCCCTGTTGAGGGCCTTGCCGTCTTTTCTGTTCTCCCCCCGCCTCTCTTCTCTCAGGAGTTCCGCTCTCTCCCCGCCTGCTTCGCTCTCCTCTCCCCTCTCCCCTCTCCTGTTTGGGAGTTTTATCTGAGCCTTTCCCCTTTCTTCTCAGCCCTCCTCTGATGCAGTTCCTGATCTCGTTGAGGACTAGTCTGCTCCCGGTCCCACTTACCCTGATGTGAGTTTTGCTTGTGGTGGGATGGTAAGGGCAGACCTCCTGCGGTTACTTTTCGGGTTCCTCTTCCTCCGACCACTGGGAATCTGCTTAACTCCCTGCATCGTTCTTTTTTACCCTCTTCCGGGCTTCCCAGTGTTTCCTCTCCCCACTGGCCTCTGATTTGCTTACGCTCGCCTGGGCAGACCTGCAACTCTCCTGTGCTTCACCTCTTCTCTGCGGCTTCAGCCCTCTCTGCCCGCGTGGTTATATCCTTCTCCCTGTGGCCTCCACTTTTGTTCAGGTGGGGCACCAGCCGAGCTCCGCGTCGGCGTTCCACGCTCAGGCGAGACCCAGAGTGAGAGTTTTGAGTAGCCCCCGTCAGGGACGTCATTTAGGGGTCGCCAGAGGTCACAACTGCGACCTCTGAGGTCTCCCTTGCGACCTCTGTGGTCTCCCTTGCAACCTTTTTTGGTGTGTGTAATGCAAGCTCCTGAGCTGTGGCCAGCACCATGTGGCTCTTTACTTCTGGAGTGGCTGGCTTTCTTGTTCAGGCCCCTTTAAAAAAAGAAGAAAAAGAAGAACAGGAGTGCCACAAGTCTAGCACTTTCAGCACTGACCATAAATAAGAAAGACTAGGAAAACCAAATAATGTGTCTTTCAGGAATTCTATACAATAATTGCTAAACTCATTAAAGGTTTATTTCAGGCACACTTCAGGGGTTGAGTCACTGATTTAGTCTGTTCTTAAACGCCTCAACTCAGCCTTTCATCCTTCTGAGGTCGATAAACGAGTACCAACACAGGTTGGGTGATATTGGGTGTATATTATTTCTATATAAAGTGCTTAATCGTAAGTGCTATATAATAACACATCATTATCATTTGGTCATGGACGTCTGCTTGCATTCACAGTCATTTGGTAATATGGGCCTATACACACTGATCTTAACGATACATATGCGAGCCATTCTTATATGAAATGTACATTACATTATGGTGATATTGTAACCATATTTTTCATAGTTTACAATGCTATGTGATGCACTTCCTGTTTTGTCAACGGGTCATGTTCCATTGCTTCCCGTGATATCATTTCGGGGCGGGGGTCAAATGACATCACTTCCTGTGATGTCATCATGGGGTCAACGGTCGTGTGATGTCACTTCCGCTACACTAGGCATTTTGGTGAAATTACGTCCCTGCATTGCAGTCTAACAACCCTCCCACCTTTAAGTTAATGCAAAACTGCAACAATATTTCTGTAGTGAAAGACTGCATATAAAAAGATAATGTTGTTTCAAAGCGTTCTGGTAGTGTCAGTGACAAGTTGTGTGACAAGTCCAGCTCAGCCCCATCGAAACTGTATATTTTGCACTTGGTTTAATAACTGTTTCGTTTGTAACGTGCTTAAATGTACCTAAACATGTTGGTACATTGTTTATGTACCTAGTAATTCGGAGTCAAAGTCTTTTTAGTTAACCTTTTGTTATCCCACAACATAAATCAAGGCCTGGCAGAAGCAGAATATTTAATGCTGCATAAAGCTGAAACTAGGCCCTGCACTGGGTCTTTTAGTCTGATGTTTGCAAGCACATCCTTTTAACCACGGAAGTAACAGCTGCATCACAAATGTCTGAAACGCCCTGTTCAAAATAAAACGGTGTTTGGAGTGTAGGCACTACAGTATATTGTTTTTGATGTTTCCAGGCAGAAGTGCACATTGACGTCATTCTACCATCTTGCACAAACTCAGCCTTTCATGTTGTTAGGGCAACACTAAAAAGACATACGCAGTCGTCCACTCAGCGGCACCCTAAACAATGTACCTTCTCTACCCCAATTTACACCAATCCATTTCCTTATTCATGTAAGAATGAGGTTATTCTCTGGTGGAATTATAGATGTCACAATTTATTAGAAATAAATCAGCACTTGTACGATCAGCAGACCCTGTGCGTCAGAGGCGTAGCCAGGATTGTCTGACAAGTGGGGCCTGAAGCTAATGCAATTGAGCCCTAAACAGTGACATTTACATCGGTAAATGCCCACCCAGGGCGGCTGAATGGGCATTTACAGATTGTGGGTGGGCCTTGTCCACTCAGGCCCTACCCTGTCTACGCCTCTGCTATGCCTGAATGCAGAATTGACCAATTTAAGTGCAAAATCAGCACTCATATTTGTATCCAGGGTTCCCCTGTGGTCCCACTCCCCAACTTTGCCTGGACCTTCTCTCTAGCCCAACTGTGTGGCCCCAGGTGCGAGCTGCAAGGACCCTCTGTTTCTAAATGCATGAAGGTGGAAACTTGGGGTCTGCAAACCATGACTTTCTTGTCCTTGCCGTTTTCGGGCCTGCAAAAAGGCATCTTTGTTCAATGAGTCATATTTGAAAGGTCCTTCTTTCTCTGGCTGGTCACCTGGGCGACAGCTGCACTGCAGCCAATTAGACAAATTGTTAGTCAAACTTGTAAAGAAAATAAAAATTAGGATGTGGCGAGTGGGACATCACACGGCAGCCAACCAACAGTGACAAAGCCTGGCCCCTCCAAGCTACTTAACCCTTTTTTGCCACTTTTATGTCGGTGGGCCCAGGCTTGTGCCCTTTTCAATGTGGGCTGGTGAATCTTTTAATTGAGGGGCGTAAATGTTCCTACAAATATGCCAGAGTGACTGCACACAGCGTGAGACACCCAAACCAAACAAGGGGCATTTGGGTTGGTGGGTGGAGGGGCGAGGTTCTCCCCCGAGAATTTCCTTTTAATAATGCTTTAAAATGGTCCATTATAGAGCACTAAGTGAATATTTGGGTAAAAAACCAGACAGTTCACAATTGGTTTTGTAGGGTAACTCATAAAAAAATCCAATTGGTTCAAGTCACCAACAGTGCACAGGAGCATTTCGTGATGCCTTTGCCCACACTTAATGTCAGTGAAAAGATATTTTCACCTTGGCTGTGCCCATATATTTCCATGCTGGCTGCCCCAAAATATGCTTGTATTCCTATATAAGAACATACTCAAGTTTGCTTTGTGCACAATGCCATCAATGATACCATAAGGAAACACGTCCACACTGGTTCTACCAATATATGGCAGTATCCTCACTTAAGAACATGCATCTATACTATATAAAGACCTATCCAAACTGGCTGCACCAATGAAGGCTATCTAGACATATAACACTTATCATGTTAGCTTTTATCGTGATGCCCAGTAAAAAAAAACATGCCTCAGTAAGACATGATAGCCAGACTAGCTGCACCAAAATATGCCAGTGACCAAAATACACCAGTCCAGCCGGCTAATAACACATATCATGCTTACTTTATCAAAGATGCACCGTCAAAAATGACCTACCAAAGTAAGGAATATCTACACTGGCTGAACCAAAACACCAGTGTAGCCACTTAATAACACATATCCTGATTGCTTTATCATAGATGCCCAATAAAAAAATGAATAGTTATACTGGCTGCACCAAAATGACACTCTAGCCATGTAATAACACACATCATGCTTGCTTAATCACAGATTCTCAGTAAAAACATGCCATAGTTAGAAATTATAGCTAGTCTGACTGCACAAAAATGCCAGTCTAGCCATGTAATAATACTTATCATGCTTGTTTATTCAAAGATGCCAACTAAAAATACCATGTCGAAGTCGCCCCCACTTTACCACCAAAACCCCCCAGCTAAGAACAAACACAAGCGCACATGCAAAACCACACCCTCATTCACACCCTCATTCACTCACTCTTTCAAACACAGGATTCCTTTGCTCATTCACAAGTGCACCCATACAACATACAATCGCTCACTCACACATGCACCCATACATCATACACTCACTCATTCACACATGCATACAGGCATACATGTACACATACATTAAAGTACCTAATCTTACCTTCTGTCCTGGTCTGGGTACTCCTCACCCCAGCGCCTCCCAAAAGCCTTCCGGCTTCCGCAGCATGAACAGGAACCAGGAAGCAAAAGGTGCTTCCTGGCTCCTGCAAATGTGCGCAGGAGTTTAAGCGCTACTAACACACTGCCCCAAACAGTCTGACAGTTCGAGGAGGTGCAGGAGCACCCCCTACGTACATTCAGAGGTGCGGTTCCCCAGTCTGCATTCCCAAATGGGCTATTCAAGGTTGGAGAAGCAAAACACCCTTGCATGGCCGATTGAACAAAAACGCTGTTGAGTTTTTTCATATATTTTAATATTGGCCCAAGCAGATGTGACACGCCAATTTAATGCTCCCCTTTATACAATCCCAGCCCACAATTCAGGGCAAAGAACAGACAGTGAGGTATTCAAAAATGGTAATTTATTTAAAAGAACATTTCAGTGACAAACAACTAGGTCTACAGCCTTTCCTGGGGGATCACTACAATCTGTATATATTCAATACCTGCTTATATGAATGTTGCTATCACAAGTCAACAAAGGCATTAGCTTTCAATCAATAAGTCAACAAGAGAGTGTACCTCTGTGTAGTTCTCCACGGTCGGGAAGGAACATTTGCTCAATAGGCCGCTATTTGGGCTATTGATGAGTCATATTATCGGGTCTCTGTAATTAGAGATCATCAAATGTGGGTCTATGAGTACTTAAAGCTATAAACAAAAAATGGCCTTGTACACTCCTAATTTCAAATCTAGTTTATGGATTTTTAAAGATAATTGACGGGGTGCCGGGGCGAAAACCAACCTTGGCACTAGGTTGTACTTAACCAATGTAACAACAGCAGTCGTCCATAAATCTGTGCAACTCTCCCGTCCCCTGCACACCCAAGTGTTACTGTATAAAACAATCAAACATTTCTCAGAGTTTAAGTGTTTTCAACCTATAATTTTTAAATATAATTCATAACATACTTTCTATAAAAAAGAAAGATGACTCAATTTTTGTAAGAATATATATTATATTATCACTCTTATTTCGTCCAATCTTATATTAATGGGTCATACAAGACTTGATTGAATAACCATCAATTCCTAACAATGTTAATAATTCACATGTTAGTAGTCACAAGTATATAATACTTCATTCATTTTGACACTTTTTCTTGCTACAAACTCAATGTTCTGTTCAGGTGAACAATTAAACACTCAAATTCCATTATCTGCCAATCAATAGGTTCATGAAAAGACTGCAGATAGGATAATTCTATCCTGCAGACAATATTCAAAATCTAATGTTCCTCCTGCTTTAGAAAACTGCTAATGCTCGGCAGCCGCGTTACACGCGGGCGTCGCTGTCTCCAAGGCAACTCCTTTCCGAGACCATCCTTGGGCTTTAGAATCTATGCGCGGAGGTACTTGATTGACTCCCATTGACTCTAGTATATAGCAGCGTCTATATTTAGCTAATTTTAAAGTGTGGATATTTCCCCTTTGGACCCGTATCTTGTACACTTACATATCCCTGTGTATTCATTTGTCACAGTTTCCCTGACGTATTCGGGATAGTCTGACCTTGTCAGGACTAACTACTCGAGAATTCGATTTTTGAGACCATCTTCTACAGGACATAGTGACCATTTCTTTCCAATAGCTCTGTGATGAGGTAATGCACGCAGCATTTTAGATACTTGTTATTAAACGTAGTTGTATTTACATATAAGTGCCACAGTGCACCTTTTGTTCGTGTCATAAGAGCCTATTTGGAATACAATTGGTTAGTACCAGTTTAGCACATCTGTTATACTTCACTTCTCCTGAGTTACAGTCTAGATTAAGTCTATGGGATTGTCCGTCCCGCACTACCTGCCACTACTATATGGACCTTATTATCTCGTGTAACACCATACTGTTTTCCCACAGCACTCATTGGTCTTGGATGACATCGGTACTTGAAACCTTGTCCTTTCGACCGGATGCCATCATAGAATAGGCATGAAACACTACACCGTTTAGTGGTGAGTTTTATTCCTATGTTACTTCATTTTGATCGCTTCCTTTATTTTATTTTTATTATTATTTTGTCCACCCCCCTCTCCATGATCGGAATTTATCCATGAGCACTCATTAATCACTTTACTACCGGCCTTAGTTCACTTACCAAGTAATCTTAATACCACCTTCCTGGTGTATTTTCTGATACCGCCCCCTTCTGAATATGCGGGGTATGGTTCGCTGACAAGCTGGGGGTAGATCTTTGTCTTCGGCTGGGGCCTCCCTCTGGAACAGCCTCCCTGCCACTCTAAAACTTGAGGAGAACCATCTCCGGTTCCGGAAGCACCTCAAGACCTTCCTCTTTTGTTCTGCCTTCGCTCCCCCTCTCCCCTGCTGATCTGTTCTCTCTTGGCACCGTGCACCTGGCCACCCTCTGTCTTTTGGGCCCAGGTACCTGCTCATCCTGCCACCCTCCCGCACTGCCTCCGGGCCACCCCTTGCACTGGGGTCTGTATCTGTACCCATACAGCCCCCTTTTTCTTCCTGCACTTATCAGACCTACCCTGTCTGCTGCCTTAAACCTAGCACTTGCAAATTGCTGGCTGCATTACCACTGTTTGTTGCCTTTATTATTTATTTATTGTTATTTATCTGTTTCTCCTCTGCTTCGCACTTTCCACCTCTCCCCCCTTCCATGCACTTTTCCCCTCCCCCCTCTCCCATGCACTTGCGCGTTCTCAATGTCACTAGACCTAGTAAGATCGCTGTTTTGTTCTCCCCTGTTCCCCTCCCTTGCCTTGTCACGCTCTGAAACACTTATGTACGAGCGCGATAGAAATACAATTTCAATCAATCAATCAATTTCTACCTCTAGTCTTTTTTATTAAGACTTTGTTGTTTAGTACCTCAATGGTGACCCCCACGAGGTCATCTACCCTCATAGCATTGTAATTACTTTTTCCTGAACCATGGCTCAATCGCTTTGCTCTTGACTACCGTTGTATCATATTTCTATCTGTTTTTTTGTAATATCTACCTGCTGTTCTTTAGATTTATATATTGTTTTCTTTCTGTTTCTTTTAATTTTTCAAACTAGTCCAATTAGGCCCTTTTGAAGAAGAGGGAATCCTCGAAACGCGCCGGCCACAACACAATTGGACATCGCTGTTTGCATCATTTGTCTTTTTTTTGCATTTAAATATGTTGAATGTAACAAATCATTTCTTTTAATTTAAAGTGCTTCTCTGCACATTTTTTCTATGCCAAATAAATTGTCATTTATAATTTAGCTGACATTTGTATGTCTATGTGTTTGAACGCCCTATGGGGCATCTGTAGTAAGTGTGCAGGGGAAGGGAGGGTCCCAAGTTTGGGTCCTCTTATCTTTTTCTTTACTGATTAAGGCTTTGTGCCAAGTCCTTTTTTCCTCCCCCGCACCTAAAAAACCCTTGAACCAGCATATGCTGGATTGATTGTTACTTATTTAAGCCTTCATTTATTACTAGTAGGTGTGCACTACTTATCTCCTCCTTTCGTCTCCTGTCGCGGTGGCCTTCTCAGGGCCTTGTCAGCATTTTGGGCTCTCTTTCCTTCTGCACTTCTTGGTATGAAGGTTGAAGAGCTTTTACATCCTGGCGTTCCTGGATTCAGCAGTGTTTTGTGGGATCCTGGCCCACCACATCCTCTCTGTGGCACCTTCTCCAGGATGTGTTTGTTCCGAGCTCCAGCGCATCTCTTCCCCAGCCATTCGGATTAGTGTCAGGGAATCTGATCCTCTAAATGAGGAATTCAATGTTTTCATAGGAGCTTCTGTTACACAAGGTAACCTGCTTCGGATTATAAAATGTCAAGTCTAAGGAGAGTTCAGCAGTGGTGTCGGAAAAAAAGAACTCATCCCCTTCACAATTTCTCACCCCCCCCCCATATAGGTGGAGAGTACAGATTTCACAGGGGTCCTTCTTACACCCGGCACGTCCTTGTGCTCAAAGGGGGAGTCACTCCCAAACCCCCAGGGAGGGTCTTACAGAGCAGGGTCACCTATCTAGCCTCAGTGGGGGTGGCTTCCCCTTTGGGTGAAGGGACACATTCCCTGGATTCATCACATCCTTTAAATATGCAGTATTTTAAAGACACAAGGCATTCTAAACATTTCTACTCAGTGTTTACTTTTTTGTCAAGATCACTATTTTCTCACCAGAACGTTTTTCATAATGCAAGTATGGTTAAACATTTGATTTTCTTCTGCATCAAGACAAGTATGGTATTGGAGAAATGTATATCATCATCATAAACTTTATTTCGATCCAACAGATTATAAAAGTCACATACAAAGTTCATCAAGTACATTAATAACATTTAAGACATATTACTAAAATTTGCGGAGGCTTCAAAGATGAGTTTTTAAATAATCAATATGGCCTTAAAACAGGTAATACATCCAACGTGATTAAAACATCTTTTCTCAAACCAGTCAAATATTTCTCTCTTTTCCTCCAGGATTGGTGAAGGAAATTCCCCATACAATGAGTTGCCAGTTCATTTGCCCCCTGTATACATAGTAGTAAGGCCTCATTCAGCCTTTTAACGTGTAGTGGTTTAAACAGGGCAACAGGTATTTCCCTCTGATATGACGATATTTCAAACAGAAGAAAATAAAGTGTGTGGTGCTCTCAACCTGAGTTGGACAAAAAGGACACACTGCTGGGTTTAGCGGGTTCCATCTGTGATGCAAACCAGCAAGCGGCAAAATGCCAAAGCCAAGTTTTGTGAAGAGGATTCTCATTAGGTTCGGGCCCATTCTATCCAGGTAGTTCTCGAAACCTAGATTTGGTTTCCATAGAATGTAAGAGGATACAGCTGACTGAATTTACTAGTTTAGTGTGAATTTAAGTTTCCCAGCTAGTCACTAGCATCTTTTTGAATTTTAACTTAGCATGGCCTGGGATTGAATCAGGCCGAATCCAATAGTCACCCAGGCCCTGGTCAAACAGCTATTTGTTTATAGCTACAAACCATGGTAGATTGGCGCCGCCTGCTTGAGATAAAACATCTTTTACTGCGCTTCTATACATATGCAAATTACAATTCGTCCACAGACGAATCCACAAAAATGCAGGCTGCATCTTAGAAATAAAACCAATGCTCTGCAAATCCATTTCTGTATAAACCGGGTCATTCGATGCATTTGCAGGCAGACCTTATAGAGTCTTTAGGAATCTATGCTCTGCAATTTGCAGGACACTGATGTTGCACGAGCCCCGAAGTTCTGCCCCATACAGAGCTGCCTGTCTAGCCTGGCTCTTGTAGATTTTCAATATAACACTCAGGGGGCCAGCCCTATGGTCGTGGTTAAAACGCAACACTGCCACAGAATGCCTAACCACCTTAAGTGCTGCCCTGTTTATCTGGTCCTTCCATGAGCAATTAGCCATCATTTGAACCCCCAAGTAGTTATACTGACAAACAAGGTCAATGGGACCATCATTGAGTTTCAGGTGAAGACGAGGTTTACTCTTAGCCCTACTTTTAACAATACCATAGATTTTGTTTTCTGCAGGTTAATTGTTAGACCCATGGCCTTGCAGAAACTCTAAAATATAGCCAGTTGCTTATGGAGGCCTTGGGGAGTTAGGGACCCTGCACTTCCTTTGCACTTTCGCCCTATTTCACTTTTGCCCTTCTTTTTGAAACTCCTAGAGTCCGTGATCTGTAACACTCACCTGATATCCACGGGGACGCCACTCAGCTGGTCCGGACTACCGACCACTTTGAACCCTTCCCTGGACTTGCTCAACCAAGCACTGGACCTGAAACACAGTATTGTCAGAGGTCAATTCCCTATTGGTCTTGCTTGTCTGGCCCCCCTTTTCTTCCCTGGGTCCCAACCTTCCCCCGGACCTCTCCTCACCTTGTTTTTGGATGTGGGGCGCTCTCCGTCCTGCCTTTGATGCAGGGGTGCGTTGGGTCATGCGGGCTGGAGGGTGCCTAGTTTCTTCACTGGCACGGGCCCGGCGGACGCGGCTTGCTGCGGCTTCAACCCGACCGGTAATTGGAAGGAGTCTTACAAAAGTTCTGATGGCTCTAGTCCCTTTAATACTGTGTCTTTCTTTCCTTAGGTGATGAAGGTCTTGAGGATGGTGATGCGCTGCTGAAGTAAGTAGGAATGCGGAGTGTGATGCTTATTGGCTTCCTTAACACTAACCAATGTTTGTCTTTTCCGTGTCCTTTTAGGTGCCGCAGTAACCCAGCATGGAAGCGAGCTGAGGAGCTGAGCTGCGGTGAGAAAGCACGATGTGCAGCGCCTCTTAAATGTTTTGCGCTAACCTGATGTGTCTTTTCCCCTTTTTCAGATCGGCAGGATGCTCCGGAGCAGAAGTTGTCCGATCGACGGGAGTTCAGGTAAGGATTAAACTCTATTTGCAAATTCGAGAGAGCTAAGTATTGCAGAATGCTTACTAACGTCTTTTCTTCTATTCTTCTCCCTTTTGGTAGGGGTGGACAGAAGGTGGATGCTCTTCGAGGTGAGTATTGGCAACGAAGTTCTTATTCTTGCAGGTGCGCTGGCGCTGAAGAAAGAAGTGGGCCTCTTCAGGAGATCCGAGCACGGTGAGTGTCACGCAGCAGGTGCAGAGAAACGCAAAGCATGTTTCTCAGGCCGGGTGTGGTTTAAATAGGTTGTAGGTATCCCAGGTATCCCTGGACTGAGCCACACCCGAAAGACTAGACCGCTCATCCAGTTCAAGGAACTGAATTACATGGGGGCATCCATTGCCCCATAATACATTGCAAGTCCAATACTAAGTGGATCTCAGGACTGTGTGTGAGCTTGGTGCCAAAGGCGCTAAGTCTGAGTCCAAGTAGGTGTCTGGGGAGATGGAGAGGCCGTTAGGGGTCGACTAGGTGGCCGTGACCTGGCTCCAGCCTGATATGCCAGGGGGCTGGGGGCAGGAATCGTGACATGATCTCACTACTTCTGTCATCCTTTAAGGAGTTATCTGATCTTTTTGACCCTGCTCAGTCGGGTTTTAGGCCTGGCCTGGGCACATAAAGTATTCCAGTGTCAGTGCATGAAGATATGGCTAGGCTGGTCGATGCAGAGGGGGTTGGTGCCCTGATTTTACTCAATCTATCAGCAGCCTTTGATACTGTAGACCACCCTACCCTGCTGGCCCGCCTAGCACAGGTTGGAATTTCTAAGCAGGGATTGGCCTGGTTCACTTCTTTCCTGGCTGAGAGAACCCAAATACTTTCACTACCACCTTTTCTCTCTTGTTCCTGTTCCCGTGGCTGTGGGATTCCCCAAGGCTCCACCTTGTCTCCTATTCTTTTTAATATCTATTTTTGACCATTGGGTTGTCTCATCCGCTCCTTCAGTATCAGGTGCTATTCTTATGCCGATGACATGCAGATCTTGATTTGGCTAGATCTTGAGGAAGCTGAGATGTCATTGTGCTTGCATCAGTGCTTGCCTGTCCGCCGTGGGAGATTGGATGAACCACAATTGGCTGAAGTTAAATGGAGACAAGACAGAGGTTTTGGTGGTGGTCTCCCCCCCGATCCTGCAATTTGGGTCTCTTCCTTTTGGTTGTCCTCTCTTGGCACACTGCCTATCCTGGTCGTCACAGTTAAGAATCTGGGAGTGGTAATTTCCTCTACCCTTTCTATGGATGCTCAGGTGTCTGCTTTATGTAAACTTGGTCACTTTCATCTTAAAATATTGTGAAAGGTGCTCCCTTTCCTACTTCCGAATCTTAGAGCCCTAGTGGTAGTGGCTTTGTTCCTGAGTCACCTGGACTATTGTAATGCATTATACTTGTCCCAGCCAAAGGGCTTCGTTCAGCGGCTACAGCGCCTGCAAAATCTGTCTGCGCGGGTGGCAACAGGATCCCCTTATGGGGCACACATTTCGCCAGATCTGCGCTCCCTTCAATGGTTGCCTGTGGCCCAGCGCATTAAATTTGAGGCACTCTGTTCGGTCCATCGTGCTTTGCACGATTTAGGAGCTGAATACATGCAGGCCAAATTTACCCGTTATCTTCCTAATCGGATACTACGATCCACATCGGCTGGCCTGCTTTGCGTGCTGACCTTCTGTCATTCTCGCATTGGAGGCCAGCACTTTTGTGTGGCTGCGGCCCATTTGTGGAATGTCTTGCCGTGTCCATAAAAAATGTCTCTAACCATCTTGCATTCAGAAAGGCCACAAAGACCTACCTGCTAGAAGGGACTGGCCAATCTGTCCTCTTCCTCTCTCTCAGCGCCATGATACCTTTGAGTGACCATGCGCTTTACAAGTTCTCATAACATAACATAACATAACATAACATAACATAACATAACATAACATAACATAACATGACAGCATCATCTGCAAATAGGAGGATCGGAACACGCTAATTTGCCAACATTGGTGCGTCTTTAGATTCTGCCTGGAGCTGATCAATAATCCAATTGCTGAACAGGGAGGACAGGCTGGGTGCGAGCACGCAACCCTGCCTGACTCCTGCATCAATTTTTATTTTACCTGTGATCTGGTCACCCAGGCCATATCTAATTTCTGCCTCATTGTTGGAATAAAGGGATTGAATTGCCCTCAAGATGCCTGTTGGAATGCCCAGGTTCTGCAATACTTGCCACAATCTGGCCCTTGGTACACAATCGAAGGCAGTCTTTAGATCGATAAAGATTGCATAGACATTCATGTTCCTCAAGCTGAAAATGTTATCCAATGTCAAGTGTAGCTTCATGACTTTGTAGAGGCAGAGCCAAAAGCCTCTACCGGAAGTCCCGCCCCTAAGCTACCTGTATGTTGGGAACCGCAAATAGTGACAAGCAAGACGCCTTTAATGATGCCAATAACACGAGTAGCCTTTGAAGCAAGGTATCCATTGAGAAAAACTTTCTTTATGTATCCACAGAGAGCTGACAGTCGCTTAGGGAAGATCTCTGAAGAACGAGAGAAGATGAACGAAAGAGCAGACTGGTGACGTCACATGACGTAAAGTGACACACCAAAAAGAGATGACAGAAGAGAAAGTAAAGAGAACCTATAGAATCATGTGATGAAGTGAAGGATCGAATTACCTTTTACGTACAAAATGAAAATTACAAGTGTGAAGAGCACGGAAGAAAATGCAAACCATTTCATACTTGTACAGATGCTGGAAACGCAAGTAGACTAAATAATCATAAAGGCTGGCTATACGTAGTGAATAGATTGCAGTGATGTGCCAAGGTATATATATGCGTAGGAAATCTGGATGTGTTTTAGCAAACTGAGACCCCATGAACATGGTAACTGAAATCGTGGCGCAGTTTAATAAAAATAGCTGACGAGCAAAGAAGAATTCAAGAGGTCTTGTCTCGCCTAGTGTCAAAAGGCCAGTGCAGCCGAGAATTGGTTGTCTAGCTTCAAAAGAAACAGTGAATGCAAGAGGCGGGCCGAGCCTTGCCAAGGTACAGGAAAGGACAATGTGTGCCAAGTTGTATTCGTTTTAAAATCATTAAAAACAGCAAAGAAGCCAGAAACGTGGTCTTCAGTCATGTGACCTAGATGAAAATAGACTTGGGCAGATGACACTGAGGCGAGAAGATGCAAGTAAACTCATACTCTCTTTTATTTCCAGGAGTTGTGCAGGCCCTGTTCAAAGGCTAATTGGATGACAGCAAGTAAGTGTGATGATTGATGTTGAGTTAATTGGGTGGGGAGGGATGGTCAAGCCGTACCCAGCCACACCTGGGGTACCAGCTTGCGTGCTGCAAGCAAGTGGAATATTCCAGAAGGGTACAAGCGTGCCAACCAATTATAGAGGGCCACGTATCAAAGAACACTATCATTTGTGAACCAATAAATCATCATGTATTTTAGGACGATGAAGATGACTTGCACTAGAGGAGGGCTTAGTTGCCCACCTGACAATAGAGACCCTATCACAATCCCACACCCCACAGAAGGTATGTGTAGATAGACCTACCACAATCCAGTTTGCCACTCCAGAAAAATGCACATCCTTGTCAAGGTATTCAAAATGGGAAAGCCACAAAGCTTCGGGAATACCATCCAAAATCAAATTCCTGTCCCTGCCTTTGCTGAGCCAGGACCAAAACCCCCTAGAGTCACCCTTCACAGAGGCCTGGAGAAGGCCGGCCCATAGCTGGCCTGAATGGTCTTCCTTTTTTTTACTTCAATAGTTTATGATACAGCACCCTTGCCACAGGTAAGGCATCACTCCCACCACCTCGCACCCCATTAGACAGATCCATCAAAGCCATCTTTGTGGCATGGCATTTTGCGTCAAACCACAGGTTTTTTTGCACAGCTTTTGTCTTTACAACTAACCAGGGTTTACTTAAAGATAATCCCTCTTTATTAACCAAAGCTATCAATTAACATTCAACATACATTATAATGCACCAACTTCCCAGTGCAGATGAGAGATAGTGAATTGTGAGATAGTGAAGTGAATTTGTGACATCACCTGAACCAGCATCTAGCACCATGCGGTGCAGCTACCATATTGATGCTGGTGAGGGACTTCTTTCATCATGGCTGTCCTGTGCAGCTTGGAATCCGTTGATTATTCCTTCCGAGCTTGGCAGAGTAGGTTTGCCGTGATTGGCTGGCCACTATATCACCCTCCCTCAGAGAGCGAAGCCGGCAGGCGATTGCCTGCCCCCTCAAAGGACCTCCAGCTAAGGGCCTATTTCTTCCGTGTCGGATCCTGTCTGTGCCTGGAAGGTCCAGAAGGGCCATGCTGCAGCAATCTGGATACCATCCTAGACAGGCAACAACAGCGCATCCCAAGGTAAGTACCTCTGCACTGCTCACACCCGCCCGCATTCACAGTTCCCTCTCCCTGGCCAAAAGCATTCCAATAAGGGCCTTGGCTGCTGTTCTCCCCCAACTGATCCCTTCCACAGCGACCCACCCCATTGTGGTTCACATCCAGGACTTCAATGAACTTTCCTCTTTCTACTATCACCTTGGCCAAGCTCTTCCGTCTGCTGCTATCCTCCAACCAGCATTACGGGACTTAGTCAACTATCACTACTTTGCTCCGACTGCAATGGGACTCCTGTTTTTGATAATCTGCACATTGATTGACTACTTCAGCTGTTTTTGGTACTCTGCTGCAAAATGGCATCTAGATGTGTTTTAAAATTGCTGCCTCCTCCATCTTGGCAATCTCAAATCTAGGAGTGCTATTAAATTGACTGCTTACATTATGCTGCACTGCTGAACCGTTGTCACTTCCCTCTGCTGTGCTAGCCCCACTAGCCATTCAATTTCCCTCCTTCCTCCCTATGGCCTATACCCTGCTCGTCCACCTCCTACCTTGACTTATATAGCTGCTCCGTTGAGTGCTCGCCTGCTGCACAACCACCTTCTGCTGCCCTGCTGTATCCCTCCTTTGTCCTGCCCCCTTGCACTATCTGAGATGTCGTAGGCCCAGTGCAATAGTTTTTTGTTGATCATTCTGAATTTCTCAAGGCCTTATAAGATTGATTATTGTATTTTACCTGTGTTCCCTCCCCTGCTTTGAAGCACTTTAAAACACTTGTTCTGTGTATATACGCTTTACAAATAACCAATCAAATTTTAAAAATAAAACATTTATAAAAACAAATAACCTTACTGTAACTTACATGATGTGACATGGCAACCTTGTGCTCTACCAATTGCCTAACTTTACTGTAACTTCCCTGATGTGACATGGCAGCCCTGTGCTTCACCAATTGGCTAACTTCACTGTAACTTACCTGACATGGCAGCCCTGTGCTGCACCAATGGCCTAACTTTACTTTAATTTACCTAATGTGACATGGCAGCCCTGTGCTGTTCCAATTGCCTAACGTTACTGTAACTTACCTGATGTGACATGGCAGCCTGTGCTGTACCAATTGCCTAACTTCATGGTAACTTTCCTGATTTGACCCGCAACCCTGTGCTGTACCACTTGCCTAATGTGATACACTGTAACTGTAACCTTAAGTAATAAGTGTAACATGTGTGCAACAGTGCTTTGATGCCTAAATAAATAAATACATATTAACTATGTAGAGGCCACTGACGGCTAACACAGGACTATGTGTTAAGTCATGTACTTGCAAAAGGTGATTGTCGGCCAACGTACCTGGTATTGTTCTCGGAATCTCCGTTCTAAACCCCTTCATATCCTGCGTTTATATGAATGTGTGAGTACAGTTCACTATAGACGTGTGCATGTGACTTTCATCAAACCTGGCTTTGCTTCTTTGTGTGTGTGTGTGTGTGTCTTTCCTTAAATGTGAAAGTATTCCTTTCAATCCAGATGCATGCCTGCACAGTTTGAAAACAGCCTGCTCATAATGCTTCCCTCCCACAGTACATCTGACTCTGCCTGAGCATTGAAAAACGGGAATGCAGAGAATTGCACTTTGCACAGTTCTTAATGAATGAAATTAATTCTTTCAGCATACATTTTGTTATGCACACATATGATCTAAAGGGCCTCATTACGGGGTCGGCGGTAACCAGCTACTGGCACTTAGCTTCCGAGTGCCAGTGGGACATTCCAAGTCCTGGTGGACCGGGAAGCTAGGTCCCAGAAAATGTTAGTCCCCATTCCCGTGGCGTCCCACAGGGCTCCATAGGAATGGGTTCACGGAAGCACCAGCACCGTTACTAACATTGCCAGTGCTTCCGTGATGAGTCTGCCTACCGGGACCACTGCACCCGGCAGGGTCAGACCTGCCGGGCGCAGCGGCCCCGCCAGGCAGACTTGTAGTGTGGTGGTCCCGAAACAATGGTGCTGGTAAGCTTACTGGGCACCCTTGTTTTCAGACTGCATAACTTGCAATGAGGCCCTTATGTCTCTCCCCGGGTGCATTAAATGCACGCTATCACTCCAGGTACATTTATACTATAGCCCAATATGACCCTACACCTGTTTAAACCACTACTTATTTGCAAATAATACTTCGTTTGGCAATCCCACTTTGAAGTGGTAGACAAAAACCTTTCAGATATGGATTTCACTTTTCACTGCAAAGTGGACGGGGCCTTATAAAAACCACATCTCACTTTGGATTTGATATGTGTATGGAACACAGACATTGAGATATTAGCACTTGTGTCTCTGTTTTCAAAGTGCAACCCTTGCATTCCCAGTCCTTTAATCCTCCCAGATTTGACCCTGATGAGAAATTGGACAATGCAGGGATTGGGGCTGATTTACATTATCAAATGTACATTTTGGTTTCGGGAGAACCATCTAGGGACCCAGTCAGCCAGACATAATTCCATCAGCAAACCCTAAAATCAGGTGGCCTGTGTGGAACCAATAACAAAGCACCGACAGGTTTTCCTTTTATGGGCTGGCTCTCAATGGACAAATACTCCCTCTGGGTAAGGTTAGTCCTTTTGTTCTCCAATCTGCAGATTGTTTCCCTTCTCAATCTATCTCCCAGTCCAGATCTCACCATCATTCTATTCTTCTGTTTTGTGCATATTCTATTACATTTCCCTGTACTCCCACCGCTGGTCTTGCAGGGGTGTGGTTTTTCAACCACCTGCAAGAAATGTTGGATGGATGCTGTACTCTTTCAAAAGAAATACAAATTTAATTTGTATACTCTAATTTCTGACTCATCGGTGTTACCTTGACAAAAAGAAATATATTTTTAGATTCTGCAATTCAAGGTGAACATTTAGCAATGTTTTGATTTAATTCTTATAGTTGTTGATGATTATACCTGTTTCACAATTTCTGGTCAATTTCATACCTGAAGACATATAATTCTCTTTCAAGATTCTGATAGCGCTTACTCTTCTCTACCAACTGTCCTAATGTGGTTGTATTTTGTGGCGAAGCACCACTTCATTTTGTTTTGAGATATTTTAAGTATTTTTCTCTCCATTTCCAATGCATTTATTTCTTTGGTGTGCAGTTGAATCAGTTCCTTAACGGAGGCCAGAGATGATGCATTTCCTAAATATGTCCTCTCCATTATGTCATTATTCATAGTAAATGTTCTTGGTATGCATATTTTCTATGACCTTTTACCTTGATTAATCCTAGGCAGCTGGGCATCCGAATGCCAGTCACCATCTCTGTTGACATTTTATGGCTAATGCATTTTTATGAGTGTATAGGAAGTAAAAAGCATGTGACAGGCCTTCTTTGAAGTCAACACTGTATGCCAATTAGTGAATGCTTGAGGTAAATGTATATAGCTTATCTGCTTTGAAAACCGTTTTGAATACAATGGAGGGGCATGTCAAGGTGGTCTAAAAGCCATCTGGCCTGACCATGATATGTAATTATTTCCTAACAGCTTCCAACCAGGCGGTAGAGCTGGGCACTCTTCATGTATCGCATTCGGAATTTCTGGGCTAAGCCATGCTTGGAAATGTAAAGACATGAAGTGTTTCCAGTCCTATTTCTCAGCAGGTTTGAATGACAATGTTAACAAAACATAGTGGTCTACCACCAGAAATTCTTGCTCATCTTCATATCAATCTGATTTGTTTAACTTTCGGGTATCTAAACCAATTATCCCCCTTGTCACTATTCTGGTATGACAATCCAAAGAAAAATATATTTTTTAAAAACAAACAATATTTATTGAAACAATCTATTTAAGGATAATACATAGTACAACTACAATGCAAAATAAATCAAACATGAAGAAGAAATTACATCAGACCAAGGGACAGAACCTTGGAGGAATGAGTTAACGCAAACAGAATACCCGAAAGGTGTGTTAGCCTTTATTTTAGCATATATTCCTAAATACCAGAAAGTTCAGAATAGGTAAAAATGTAAAAGGTTAGTAAAATAGAGGATAATGAGGATCAAGAATTCATAAAGCACAAAGTGCTTATTTCTTTAATTATTTCCACACATATCACACAATTTTTGCAAGAAGGATCAATATTGGACTAAATTATTCAATCATATGGTTATTAGTTCATATGTTATCTCTTTTTCCTGGCATCAGCAAAGATGTCCTATATGCTCATTCTTTAATTTCTAGAGATTTTTTATAGGGTCTGCCAATGTGTGTGTGCCATCACAAGGGTATCTGGGGAATCTCAGCAGAAGAACAGAATCTCCAGTTGTTTCACATTTCTGTAGTAAAAAGAGTAGTCAAGTCGCCTTTCTCAGGACATGTTCGAAGACCCTGCATGAACATATGTATGCATTTGAGTGTCGTATCAGTTGGTAACCTCAAGTGATTGTAAACCACTGTGTTACCCCAATGGGCCTACCCTGAAAGGGTGCTCCAAGCAGTTCTCCCTCTGGGTGTCCGCTGGCAGCAGAGGACCCAATAATACACAAAGATTGCTAGAGCGGGATGTAGTCCCACGGTTGTATCGTGTCTTGAGGACTCCCCTGGTCAGTGTGGGAGGAGTGGTCCTTAGATCTGAAAGGGGGGGTGAAAAAAGAAAAAGATTTTTTCGGTTAGTAGTGGGAGGGGGGCATGGTTGTAGCTATAACCCCACAGTTGTACCCTGTCAATAGTACAACCCTGTATCAGTATGTGCAGAGTGGTCCTTAGACCTGAGTAGAGGGGCAAAAAGAGTCTGTCAATAGTGGAAAAAGGGGGGATGGTAAGGATGCCCCTGGCATGCTTGCGGTCCTGAGTGTAATGCCATTATTTCACCAGTTGGTGCTATGTAGGGACCACGGGGCAATCAGTTCATATCCCCCAAAATGCATGCAGGGCTACACTGTATCTTAGTGTGACGCACCCCGGCGTGAGCTATAGTTGGTAACATGCAGGCCCCTCTCCACAATCTATTTAGAAATATTGCCTCTCATGTAAGTATTCCCTTCTTGAGTAGGTGACTGTACCTCTCAATATGGAAGTTGAGGATAAATCAACTTCCGTAGGCAGAGCAGGATCTTTGCGTCTTGCAAACACTTCGGCGGATACTTGCAGTGACTTGCAGGTGCTGGGTCCTGTAACATATAAGTTAAGACGAGCGATGCAATTGAAGGACCAAACTGAATATTTCAATATTGAGCTGCCTAGGGATTGTATAGGCATACATAATTCATACCTAGTTGGTTGTTGAGAAGTGCTTGCTACAAATGTGGACAGTTGGCCAATTCAGCACGTATCTGTCTGGCTGCAAGCCTGGCACAATGGTGTGAGGGTAGTCATAGAGACACGGGACACGTGCCAATGGATTGTCCGCGCATATGCGTGTTGACGTCATTATGTCATTTCCATGGTAACTAGTTGTATATACTGAACATCAACAAGGTTGCGGTCATGTAAAGCTGTATAGAGAGAAAAAGTGAGTCTCCTGACATTGAACATTCTGTAACGTCCAAATTGAAAGAAGAACGCCATGGTGTGGATATAAATGGAGGTACGATGGGTCCCCGTTCATAGCTCTTATGTACTTATATAGGAAGAACACAAAGTGTGCCATTAATGTTCTGCATTCGGGCCTGTCAGCATCCGTGAGTCACCTAGTATAGAACTGTTGATGTGAACAGATATTCGTAGTGAAAAACAGTCTAGTGTAACCCAGCAAGCAGGGGCTAAGTCTGTTATCTGGATCCTATTCTACTTGAGACGTCTAACATATTGGTGGAGACCTGGCTCTCCAGTCATGTTTGAGATGAAAGGGGGTCTCAAGCAATGTGGTGCCCTACATCGTGGAGAATGCCATGTCCATTTGTAGGTACTAGCACATGGTCAGGGGTTAAGAGGAAAAGGCATCCAATTGTGCAGAGATGTATCAATGGGCTCATATCAGAAGAACCAGGGGAGTCATATTGGATCTACCCATGTGTATCCTGAAGCCGGATAAGCTAAAAAATCTTACTTCAAAATGGAAATGAGTCCATGGTTGTATGATTCAAGTCTATGAATCTAACACATGTCTTAGGTGCTATTGTATATTGGGTACTCATAGATTCCACAAGCCTGTTCTTGGTGCCTCTTTGATGAAATGGGAAAAGACTAGATGTTCTCAGAGGTTTTTGGCCCATTTGAAAGCAACATGCAGTGGTGGTTCTCCTGGTAGGTTAAGTTTTGCCAATGGCCAGTATTTGTAAATTGGGGTTTTCAGACATGAAATAACAGATGTCAATTGCTTGTTGGTATCATTTTCTGTGTGGGTCTTTGGGGTCAGAAGAGCTTCTCTAGCTGTAAATCGTGCCTGTTTTTTGGATCTGTTAAGCAGCTTTCTGAGTTAGCTGCATGCTTTAAGTCTTTCATCCAGTTGTTCTTCATGCTTATAAAATGTATCAAGTGAGGTGCAATTCCTCCGGATCTGTAAATATTGAACAAACGGTAGGTTCTCTTTGATGTGTCTGGGATGGTTACTTCCAAAGTGCAAGAGTGTGTAACTATCACTAGGTTTGCGATATAAGCTGCATTCCAATCTTCTTTGTTCATGGCTGACTATCAGGCCTAGAAAGTGTATTTTGGACTGCTTATACTCCATGGTGAATTGGATGTTATTAGCACAATTGTCAAGCCAGGTTAGAAATGATTTCAGTCTTTCCTCAGAGCCATCCCATATGAAGATCATGTTGTCTATATATCTTTTCCAACATCTAAGCTGTTCCTTAAATGGGTTTCGATCGGATAGGACGTGATGGGTCTCATATCTGGCCATGAATAGATTTGCCAGACTGGGGGCAAATGCTGCCCCCATAGCCATGCCTTTGGTCTGTAGATAGAATTGATTGTTGAACACAAAGAGGATCTTGCATAGGGCTAAAGCCATGAGTTCTATAAAAAGGTTCTGGGGCACATGTGTCTGTAAAGTGTATGCGTTGAGATAGTAACATATGTATTCAATTGCTTGGTCTTGTGGAGTACTTGTATGGAGAGATTTAATATCCATTGGGACCTGCAATTGGGTTCCCCGGTCAGAGTTTTCTTGCTCAAATGTTTGTATAGTATGCGTGGTGTCTCATAAGTATGTTTTGGTGAGTAAACTTATAGGTTTAAAAAAGGTGTCAACAAATTTACAGAGGTGTTCCAAGATGGATCCACGTCTGGACACTATCGGTCATCTGGGTGGATTTTCAGGATCTTTGTGTATTTTAGGCAGGGCATAAAAAGTCAGAGTTCGCCCCTGTGTGCTGTTAAGAAAATCTGAGTGCTTGTCCGACTCCAAGCTCCATTGGAGTCCAGAGGCAACGGTTTCAGAGTTGCTTTGATGTAGGTCCATAGTGGGATCTTTCCTGAGTGGGGAGTAACTATCTGTATAATTCAATAGAGCATAGACCATCTGCTGATATTGAGCAGCAGTCATTATCACTATTCTGACCCCTTTTTCTGCCTTTTTTTTTAATAACTATGCTTGAATTGTGTGATAGAGTATGTGGAGCTTCCCTTTCTTCTTTGGATATTCTATGCTGAAGGGTCATCTTCTTCTTTTTAAGTGTGTCTAAGTCCCTCAGGATACGTTTCTCAAATGTGAGAATGTATCAGGGGATTTGGTTGTCAAGTGAGGTAAATGTAGATGGCACATGAAGACCTGAGTATGTTTCCCTTGCTTGGTCTGTGTGTTCCTTGAAGAAGGTACATAGTCGCACAATTCTCAGAAATCTGCGGACTTGCATTTCTGCGTTGAACCAATCTGTCTGAAGAGATGGTACAAATGAAAGACCTTTAGATAGTATCGAAATTTGGATTATTGTGAGTTCTGTTTTAGCCAGATTGAATAATAGGCATAGTCTGGAGATCATTTATTGTTGGAAGGACCGCCTCCTGTATCTCATTTGTCTACTGCCTGTTCCATATTGTTGTGCCCATGGCGGAGTTCCCCAGTTGTCTCCTCCTAGGCCATCTCTGCCTATAAATGGTGGTGAAGGAGGTAGGTAACTCTTAAAAGCATCTTGTTGGTTATACCTGTTGTTGTCCTCAGAGGGGGAGTTGCTGCTCGTATCTGAGAAAGTGACCCATCTTCTTCTTTCGAAGGGTCTCTGTTGGAACGATTATGGCCCTTGTTTATATATTGTGTCTAAGTAATAATCGGATGTATATGGATATACTGACTCGAATTTGAACTCTCAGATGTCTTTAGAGAGTTTTTTCATCTTCTTAGTTAAAGTTGTAGAATTAAAGTCTTCAAACTGTTTATTGATCTTTCTCAGTTGCTCATGCGCACAAATTATTAGAGTGTTGGATACACATTTTTCTTCCTCTAAGTCTAAATCCCTCTGTATCGCTGCACTCACATTTTAGGCTGTAGTCATTGTGAGGACCATCAGGTCATGACTAAACTTGGTAGCTATGTGACTAAAGGTTGTGGTGTATTCATTGCCACTTAAAAACAGACTAGGCTCATTTCTGACTACTAGGCCTGCTGGTATTATGTTGGCCTTCAGATATTCACGTAGAAAATGTCTGTGGAGCTCTTCCTAAAATGTCTCTTTTTCAATTTCAAAAGCTTATCACTTGTGTTGGAAGTGGAAACGGTTTGGTTGGTACCTGTAGGTTCGAAGAAGGAAGGACCCCTGATAACATCTGAAATGTGTTGCTCTGTGTAACTCAGGGTCGCATTTTCTGGCATAATTACAATGTTAATCATCGGATTCAAGCATGTCATTTTAAATCCCTAATTCAAAAACTCCAAGGACATAATTATGTGAGAAATCATTGAAAGCTTGCTGCAGTCCTAAAATGACATATAGTTTGCTTTGGCACACAATTGTAATGTTTGATTTCCTGCACTGGATATTTTACGCTCAGAAAATCTCACAGGGCTCAAAGAAAATCCCAGCTAATGCTTGGGAATGAAATTGTCAAAGGGAAACAGTGTTTCACTTTGACAATTTGAGCCAGCACAGGAGTGCTCCCTCAGTTGCAGAAGAATGTTAGGGAGCACTCAGTGTTGACACTGGGCTGGGGCCATTTCTCCATAATTCGTGAGGATACTGACAGGTCGATGCCTCCTTGCCTATTATGGGCTAGCCACCCCTACCCCTTTCCAATTCTAGCCTCGCAGGGTGGCATGTTCTTTAGTGGGCTTTCTTAGATTTTGGTGCTTCCACCAATGAATCATCCCGAGTTTAGACTGGACGAAACCATCAATCGCCAGTGCCCCTGGCCATAGCCATGCGCATGCACTAGCCATCTGGCCTTTTATTCTCTGGTCATTTAACACCTTCTAATGTGGTTGGGCCATTCTTTACACTTACCTGAGTAAATGGACGTTGTTGCCACTTGTCCCCTCACATACTTTAAAGTAAGTGTACGTGCAGCACAGCCTTGTCGGTATCCTCTGAGTTATTATAATAATGTTGCTCGTCTGTTTGTAAAAGTAGGAGAAAGTGGTGCCTGCCTGCATGCCTCTTCCCTTTAAACAGAAATCAAGTACTATCACATCTAAATCAAGAAAGGTGGCAACTATTCTCCCAGTACCCATGTTCAACCCTTTAGAATTGTAAAAAGAAATGTCTGTTATTGAAAGGCTAGTGTAGCATCATCCCTTCCACCTGTCTCTGGCAGTGTAAGCGAGCAATGGGACAGCACATATGTTCAATAGATGCGCAATGAGCACCGATACATGAGACTGTAAGCAGAAGTCCAGTGCTTTCTAGAAGTTCTTCCCTTTTCCCCTCTGTTCCTGTTTCCCCCATTTAACATTCACTCACGAAGGGTTCGACATTCTCCTACTTTTTGGTTAAATCAGCCATCATTCACTTTTTGCCACCTGAGGACTGTCCTGGCTTGCAGGTGAAGGGCCAATTTGTTTTTTGCTGCCACCTTATGGGCATTCGAAACTCAGCCCTGCTGAATCTGCTCTAATGTCCCATCCCATTGAGCTATCTTGCAGCCTCGTTAGAAGTTGTTTATTTCAGAATCCTGCTTGCAACATCAAGCCCATTCCCAGCCCCCTTATAGCCTTGCTACCTAAGTGATCAGTTTGTCTTCTGCATTTAAACAACTGATTCATGTGAAATTGCTGCAGATGCAGCTGTGTGTGTGGGTGGGGGAGGGGGTAATGCTGCAATCACAGCTGTGTGTGTAGGTAATGGGAGGGTGGGATGGATGGCTGTATTCTTTGGCATATCTCTTAAGAGGTGTGAATTGAGGGTGATTAGAACATGGAGAGTGTATGACAATGTGGATGACAATGAAAGTAATGGTGGTCGTTTAAGATGCATTTTCCAAAACTGTTTCTTTCAGTCTTTATAGTACAATTGTAAAACACAGTGCTAGGCGGGTGGCATGAAGGAAAGGAAGGACCAAGGTATGGGTTTGTATTGCGGAGGGGTTGGCCCTGGGTATGGGATTGGTGGGGAGCAGAGACAAGGGGGCAGTTCACCAGGAACATAGTTCCACTACTTTATTTTTGTAAAGTTCGACCTATGCTCAAATGTTTACATTTTTGCATTGGTATTTATGTATTTATTCTTTGCTTGTTAGGCGCTTATACAGCAAGTAAAATACAGTTTCAAAACATCTATAATAGCAAATATTTTTTAGAGCATGTTGAGTGAGTGTTCAACAATCACAGTGGTGACAAGAGAGGCTTGTATTATTTCCAACATAGTTTAATTTTATATTTTTAAAGGCACATACCTATAGCTTGTAAAAGAGATAAATGGGTTCTAAAACCCATATCGATCTTAGGCTGCCCAAGTCACTCTGTCCTGCATGGAAGGTGAATTGTAAGTTTCATATAAAACACGCTATCATCTTGAGTATCCTGTTTTTAAAAAATAACATTTAGTGATTTCTCACATAATGTATGTGCAGAGTCCTCCCTGATATATCTATGGTGCTGATGAAGGCATTCCATTTGTGCTTAAGTAAACCATGTTACAGACGGCAAATCACCTCCAATGGTTTTCGTTTGGAGACTGCATAGCATATTGTGAAATCATTGGTTAAATATACTTTGGAGATGAAATCCCCCATTAATCATTGTAGGCATATTATTTTGTGCTCTTGTTGTTTTTGCCTTGTATACACACATAAAGATAATACTGATTTACAACCCCTAAAAGAAGGGGTTCTAAATCATGATTATCTTTATTTTTCTCTGCTCTTCCTTCCATTACTCTTCTTTTTGGTACCTACACCTCACTCTTTTTATATATATAATACTGTATAGTTGTTTTTGTGTTTTATTAAATGATTATTACAAAATTGTTTAATTTGATTTGATTTACTTAAACGTTTGAAAATGTGAACCGATAAAATACATGTTTCTTCATCATATCACATTGATCTAATGTTATTTAAATGATTTGAAGGATTCTCAAAATTTGCTATCCCTTCAGAGTGACAGCGATCTAATATCAATGTGTATATATTGTAAGGAGTAGAAGTAGGTTACCAATACACAGGTGGCATGCTTTTGGCTATAGACTTTTATTAGTGAGCAAATGAAAGAGAGAATCCTATCTGACCCTAGTTCTAAGAGTGGTTTCCCTGCCTCAACTAATACCAAGGAAACTGCCAGGATGTCAGTCTAAAGCAAGGAGTCCACTGTCGTGTGTCCAAAACCTATTTCCAGCCCTTTCAGGAGTGGGTGATGTAAACAAAATGTTCTTCTCAAAGGATACCAATCAAAAGTCTCAAAAGGCTCCTTGGGTTGGGGTTCCAGCAAGGCATGTAGAACAAAAGTCTTGCTTGCATCTTTACAGCATTAGGGGGATGACCCTCTACCCCTAACCTTTCTCAGGTTTTTCAGCGATTTTCCAAATGCCAGAGCAAGCGTTTTTCTTCTCCTGGCCTTTATCAGTCTCTTCACAATGCAATGTTCATCAAGACCATTGGGTTGTCTCCCTTCCACTGGCCTATCTCAACCTCTTCATAGGGCCAAAAGACTGATTCCCTTCTCTTGGCTTCTTTCACAACGTTTATTAATACATGGGGTTATGTCTCCCTTTCCCTGGTCTTTCTCCAGTTCGTCACAATGTAATGCAATTGTATTTATAAAGCGTGAACCGAGGCCAAAAGTCATCTGGGCACTAGGAAGCAGTTTGTGAGAACACCTCCATGTCAGCAATGATAAAAACAGAAACATTTTGAGAGTCTTACAGAAATGCATATGATCAGAAATCTCTCGTAGATGACTGGGGAGAGAGTTCCACAATGTCGGCAAGGACGAAAAAGATCGCCCTCCAGCACGTGCTTTACAGAATCTTGGTACTCTTAATACATTTTGAGAAGCCCGAGCGCAAAGCTCTCGAAGGGGCATATCAGGTTAACTCAGATTGGAGAAAGGTGGGGCCAGATAAGTGAATGGCTTGGTGTGTAATGCAAAGAATCTTAAATTGAATACAGTTTTTCACAGGAAGCCAATGAAGCATGGACAACAGATGGGACGCATGAATACATTGAGAGCCAGGCGCGCTGCTGAATTGTGTAAAATCTGGAGATGTTGGACCAGAAATTCTGGCTGCGCACGATAGACTATATCACAAAATAGACAGAACTGCTTTATTAAAAAGTTATTCCTATTTCTAAAGTCCCTACATCTAAATAGAAGTCCCTATACAGTACTTCTTGCTGTCCCTCACTGTGTTAGTATGTCCCTAGAATGCGCTGCTGTGACGCCTATCTAGTGTGAGATATAGACAAGAAACTCACCCTATCCTCTTTCACTACTTTTACTAAGTGTTAAAATGTGCACACTATTTGGGAGTTGATTTTTTATTTTATTGATATCACTTCCAATATGTGGATCTTATTTGTTCACAAATTACTTGATTTTCCTAATCAAGTGTTTAAAACACAAATAATATTTTTTAATCAATCTGAGTGAAATGGAAACAGAGATGCAGTCTGCATATGATCAGATAGAATGCGTAGAGAATGACTCCCTTCTCTTGGCTTCTTTCCGAATGTGCATTAACACCATGGGGTATGTCTCAGTTCCCCTGGTTTTTCATCAGTTCTTCATAATGCCAAAAGAATGACTCCCTTCTCTTGGCTTCTTTCCCAATGTTTATTAACACTGGGGGGTATGTCTCCCTTCCCCTGGTCTAATTCAGCCTCTTCACAATGTCACAGTGTTCGCAGCCCATCTGTTTCACTACCCTGCCAGGTATTTATTTATTTATTAAATTTATATAGCGCGCAGGCAGCCCAGGGGCATTGTGGCACTGTTACTTGCAAGGAAGACTTAGTTACAATGTGTGCAGGTTGTGCCTTGGGTTACAGTGAGGCAGTGACCTGTGATCAGATATACCACATAATACATCATACAATACAATTATGAGGGCTAGGCCATGTAATTGTTAGATGAACAGGGTCGTTTTCAGGGTTTTCCGAAAGGCGGTCAGTGAGGCTTCAGAGCGCAGGGAGCTAGGGAGGGTATTCCAGTGTACGGCAGCGAGGTACGGGAAACTGGAGCCCCCTGCTCTGGTCCTTTTTACCCTGGGTACTGAGAGCATGCTGGCATAGGGTGATCTAGTGGGTCTTGTGGAGGAGACCAGGTGGATCCTCTGGGAAAGGTACATTGGGGCGGCAAGATGGACACATTTGTGGGTGATGCTTAGAGCCTTGAATAAGATCCTCTCCTTTATGGGGAGCCAGTGGGAAGCTTTTCTGGCAGCGGTGATGTGCTCTCTCTTGGCAATGCCTTGTGCAGCGCGTAGGGCATTGTTCTGTATTACTTGGAGCTTCTCAAGATTTTTGTTGGAGGTCCTAAGGAAGAGAATATTGCAGTAATCAAGTCGCGAGCCGGTTATGGCCCTGGCTATGTTAGTGCAAGTGTCTTTTGACAGATAAGGTCTGATTGCGTTAAGGAGTTTTGCATGGTAAGCGGCCGAGGAGGCAATGGCGTTTACTTGTCTGGTCATGGATAGATTGGAGTCTAAGTAGACGCCTAGTGTTTTTACCGTGTCAAGTACTGTGACTATGATGAGGATTTTGGAGGCAGTTTGTTATTGCGTGTGGGTCCCAGACCCTTCATAGCTCTTTTCGTTTCTTAGCAATTATACCCAGTTCACTATCCTGACAGGTATTCTTTTTGTCAGGTCCCAGACCCTTTTAATTGGTTTGTTTCTCTCTCGGTCCCAGACCTCTTTGGTATTGGAAACATTGGGTACAATTTGGTACGTGTTACAAACGTGTGCTTTGACCGTTCAAATTATGATGTGGCAAGCTGCGTCTCTGGCACCTAGAGGTTTACCCTAAACCCCTAATGCTAAGTATGTGGTGATTGGTGTTGCCGGTGAATCGCGCTGAGCCTATAAGTAGTATGTGCTAATCAATAAGTTAGATGACAGAAATTATCTATACAAAACACAGTTAGATAAATGTCAAAAAGTCAAAAATTAATTCTTCATTATTCATTCTTTTCCAAATGTATTCTCATACCTCAGTCGGGACGTTTTTTGACATGTCAAAATCATAGATATTGATACATTTGCAAAAGTGAAAATTATATTTTTCTAAACAATATTAAATTACATACCCAATTCATAGTAGGTGGGCACAAAGGTGTATCACAAGGAAAAACAGCCGATAGGTGCTCGTAATTATCAAATTCACATATGTGTACCCTTATTTCCATTAAATAGATTGTAAGCACCATGCTGTGCATCTGTGTTGGTGAAGGGGCCACCTGATTAGTGGATTCTGCATTGGCTCATTGTCATGTGGCATGTGAGTGGCGTATTGAAGTTTAAATAAAACTCACCAAATAATTCTTTTGAACTCTTACCTAAGAGTAAGAATGAGATTATTAGGGTTATCTGTCTGGGTTCTGTCCATTACTGTACTTGACTCTGCATAGCACAATCACTATTTTAGATTCTTACCCATTTGATGCATGCAATCCTTTCTTTATGGTCCAGATCCTGGTTAATCTTCCAATTAGTAAACCTCCTTAGGTTGCTAGAAGTAAATGTGGTACGTTGAGCTGGTTGTCAGCAAGACTACTTCAACTATCTAGTATATAATATGCATCGGATGGTCACATGGCTTACCTTCTTAGTGCTTTTAACAGGTGGCTTTTTGTAATGTTCAGTGATATATATGGTGTGGTCTTGTTCCTATTGGATTAGTCTTGTGAGATGCAAAGAGTTTTTATATACAAAATCTAGACACATAGAAGCACTTGCCTTGACTCCCCACATATTCTCAGACCCACGGTGCCTAGCAAGGTCGACTACGAAAGAAGTTACTCTGGTTCATGGCCTAGGAATAGAAGATAGTGCCTTATTTAATTGGAAGGAAATGTTTCCCGGGTGCCTCTCCCCTACTCCCAATTTTGGCTCATGTGGTGATGGCCTGTCATTTGCTCAAGGTTGGGTAGTAAGGTGCCAACCAATAGAAACTCTTAAATGATGTGTCGTCCAGTACATGCTGCATTAACCAACAAACTACACCTTCTAGAAACGGCAAGGCGATTGAAATCTTGTAGAGACATTGTATCGCGAGGGAGTCTCTGTCCTTAACGTACATCCCCAGCAGGACGCGGTGCGTCCTTTTCGAGCAACAGGCGGTTTCAAGCCCCGAACACAACAAGCACAGAAGGCAGAATCCTTTGGGATTTAACTGCACAGATGAAAGTGCACAACCAGTGGATATTTGACACAGAATCAAATGGCCGGTCCAGAGTTGACCGTGCCCTGACCGATGGGTGAGTGTTAAAATAGAAGCAAAGTTTTACTTTTCTCAATTATTGATCACAGAGTGGGGCCCAGCGCTGATTTTAGCGACTGGTCCCACTCGTGATCTGACCACATTTAAAAATCAAAAACAAGTAGTGTGAGTGCTGGTACTTTTAGAACATATGATTGAATCAGGGCTTCTCATTTTATCTCTTACAGTTTTGAACTCCTGAAAGAGTAGAAAAAGATATATGAAGAGATACACTGCCATCTTATATAAGCGTGCAAAGTGTTACAGCTCATTGGTTTACCTGGACCAAGGTTAGTAAAGTGCATAGAGTCTTACTAATGTGCAAAATGATTCAAGATAGAAAGAGAAACTAATGGAGTTACTTTCACATATTGATTTTGTAGAATAAAGTCAGGACAATACTGATATCCCCACCTGAAGAAGGGCAAACAGATCGCCCGAAACGCGTAGTGGAAGTCCTAGGTTAAAACCCTAGAAGCCAGAAATTGGGCTTTTCGAATTTGAACAACAGACAAAGGATATCAGGACATTTTGGAATATTTGATTGTATTTAAGTGATGTTTTGTTGTTGAAAAAAATATTATGTTGAAAATTATGTTGAATGTGTTATCACGAAGAACCATGTATATGACAATATAAGGTTATATATACAGAATGCTTACGTTGAATTGAAGGTTAAGTGAGTCAATAGAAAACGATTGTATAAAACCTTTTTCATGAAAAAATAAATATACACATATTATTGTGTTTCTTATCGGTTTGGCTGTTGTAATTCAGCACAAAAGTGTGCATTTGTTTTGTCTTCCGGTTATAACGGTTGACCCTCACAATTTGTTCAGTTTTTCAGTCTGGTAGCAGAGACCTAACAGATTGCACCTAAGACTATAAAGCAACATAGAAAAATATTTGGATTCATTCAAGGAAAATACTAGCAGAGAGTGCACCTCCTCAACCAAATCCTCTCGATAATACCCAAAGTTGACATACTCCTCAGCGTTGGATTAATTGGAGGATGGGTCTGGCAAGGGGTGTCACAGCATGAAGTCTGCAGGATTATACTCCTTCCCTGGCTTGTGAACAATGGTAAAGTTGAAGTCCCGTAGGCGCAGCCCCCATCACTCTATTCTAGGGGGCATCTTGCACTTGGAACTCCCATACATGGTTTCCAGAGCCTGATGGTCTGTTACAATTGTAAATGGTTTTCCCGGAAGGAACAACTGAAAATGTTTGCAGGCCCATACAACAGTGATTCCTTCCTTCTCGGGCTGCGAATACTTTGATTCCACTTCAAATAGGCTCTTGCTGGCATATGCTATCACAGTCCTGGGGCATTCCCACCCTGGTTGATGCTGCGCTAGAATTGCCCCTAAGTCAACAGGGTTGGCATCCACCGTTACCTCTGTGGACATGTTCGGATCAAAGTACGCCATGCGTTCTTCTGAGGCAATGTTTGATTTTATCTGTGTGAATGTTTCTTCACATAGTTGCAACCAGTGAAACGCTCTGCCTTGCTTGGTGAGTTCTCTGAGGGGAGCACTGATGGTAGCGAAATCACAGAGAAACCGACCACAGTAGCTGGCCATCCCTAAGAATGATCTGACTTCACTGACATCTTTGGGAGCTGAGATTTTTGAGATGGCAGCAACCTTGCTCGGGTCAGGACTCATGCCCTCATGTGAAAAGATTTGACCCTAACATTTGAGGCAAGACTTATGAAATATGCATTTGTCGCTATTCTGAGTCAGACCAGCCTCTACTAGTGCTGTGCATACTTGTTGGAGAGCTTGATCATGTTGTGCCGTGGTCGCCCCAAAGACCAGAATGTCGTCACTGTAGTTGAAACAGCAATTCACATGGCGGATTACTTTTCTCATGCTCTCCTGGAATATTTCTGCTGCTGAGCAGATGCCAAAGCTAAGTCTCTTATTTCAAAAGCGTCCAATTGGTGTGGCGAAGGTGGTGATATATCTAGACTGCTTGTCTATTTGGATCTGGTGCTATCCTTTTTTTAGATCGAGTTTTGAGAAGACTCTTGCTCTGTTGAGTAGGCTGCTCATATCATCCAGATGCGTCCCGGGATGTCTTTTGCATCCAATGGCCTTGTTGGCTTGGCACATATTCATGTATATGCGTATCTTGTCCAGCGACCCTCTTTTCAGCACTGCCACAATGGGGAATACCCACAGAGTGGGGCCATCTGCAGATTCTATTATGTCTTCAGCCAGTAGGGTTCTGTATCTCCTTCTCTACAAACAGCTGCAGATAAATTGGTGTCCTTGTTGAGTGTGAGCTACCGGTGGTATAGATTTATTAATGTGGAATATCACAGAGTCACTTTTGAGACACCCCATTCCCTTGAATAGACTCGGGAACATTTGCATGAAAGAGATCCTGTGTTGCATAGTGTATGTTACTGCGGCAATGCTAATTTCAAGGGCAGTGTGGCGATCCAGTAGGCTGTTTTCAGAGAATTCTCCTTGTAGTACATGAAACTTGGCCTGTCGATGCTTTTCTTTGTATTGTAGAGTTGTGAAGAATTTTCAGTGGTTTTGCACGGGTCCTCTCTCAGCCCACTCGAAGACTTTCAGGTCAGATGGCTGTATTTGTGAGTGAGACACTATCTTGCGGTACTCCGACACAAACATGATGTTCAGGGTGGCAACTGTGTCGATGAGAAACATGGCTGGATGATTTCCCACTAGCAGACTGATATCACCCTCCGGCTGAGTCATGGTTCCTTTCATCATGTACACGTAGTGGTGCTGGTTAGCCTCCCGAGGCGGTGACGGCGACGGGGACCTTCCGGTGACTTGCCTGACATGTCTGACAAGGTCCTGCCTTGCACCTGCTAATCTTCTTGGGCTGATCCCACGTGGGGCTGATTCTGGTTTGGAGAATGAGGGAGCATACCTTTGTGACCGTCCTGGAGGGGAGCTGCACACAACTGCTAGGTGGATTTATCAGTCACACTTGGTGCACGGTTGTCCGAAATGCAGGAGATCTGACACCTTCCACGTGAGGAAAGGGTAGGCCGCATCAGTAACATCTCCCGGACAATGTAGGTACCTTGGGCATCTGTCCACTCATTTGACGTCCTCGGGTTGCTGCCACGACTTGGCATATCTGTCCTCTTCCAGGGGTCTTGGCATTTTCGGTTTGAGAGGCTTGGGTATCTGCTCTGGACTGCGTCCTGGCCATTTGCAGTATAGTGGTGAGTGGGAGCGGCTCCCGAGCAGCTTCTTCCTGAATGCAGAGGAGAGACATCCTCCTATTATTCTTAACCTGATGGGCTCTTTCTTCGTGAATTTGTGAAAATCGCATTGCGCCACCAACTTGCGAAGGCGGGTCACAAAGACATCCATGGATTTGCCAGCCATCTGGCATGCCATGTTGAAGGTGTGCCCCTGGTGGTCGATGTTGCGTTGTGGGTGGAAGTATGTGCTTAACGCTTCCTTGATGCCTCTTTATGTTTTGACGTAATCTTGCGGGAATGTGGGAATGAGATCTTCCACCTTGTCTCCCACCAGGTTCAGTAGCACTCTTCTGGTGAATTTGTCAGGCGCGCTTTCATTGTGGGCATGTAGGTAGATCTCAAACCTTCTCATCCACCTTTCCCAGAGTCCTAGGGCTTGCTGATTGCCCATGTCAAATGGTCCTGGGCGGCAAAATGCTGCTGCGCTGCGCACATATACCTCTGCTAGCTCACCTTCTGATATCTCGGTGGTATGTGGACTTCCTCACTCTCGGGGCATTGGTATGCCGCTGGGCTCTTGTCACTCGCTCAGCTTGTATGGAGACTGCTTGGAGAAATGGTAATCCTTATTGGGAGATGGATCCCATCATCGTCGCCACTGTGTGCTCCTGAGATGCTTCACATGAGGGAAACACTGATTGCCAGGGAAAGCAGCATATATGCATACATGCCACGCAGTGGCAAGAAACACAGGAGCAGTTATGAGGGACAACCTTCTTTATTTCTTTTGCTGGTGAACTGCGTGCTCTGCGTTTCATTGGTTGGCGGAGCTTTCTGGCTCTGTTAACCTTGTCCTCTCCAGGACACTACATCATGCACCATTACAATAATGCTCAGCCAATGCCATGTCAACGAGTGCTTTATCGCCAGAGTTGTGTGAGCTCTATGTTCTAATGCGCATGTCCTAACCTCGAAGGCATTAGCGTACCTAGTGGACCTCACTTCCACAGTTCTCACCTTCTAGAATGCCACTTTCCTAAGCAAGGCAGCTCTAGCAGTCGGAAGTTGTCATATAGTATGCAGGTTTGTATACCCTGAGCGTGTATGAACTGTAGAAACTGCTTGCAAAGCCAGACCTAAAATGTACCAATGTCTGCCTTCCATCCTGATTATGTCTTCCTGAGCGTGAGGACGCAGTTTCTGCCTAAGACTTGTACGATGAGACACTGTCCCTACACCTGAAACATGGTTTCTTTCCACTGTTATGCCATGTCTGAAACCTCACTTTCCATTGAAATGAATGTGTGCTCTGTGCCTGGAATGGAGGTGGGTTGCTGCGCCGAGTCTCGTTTGTTGTTGGCTTGCTGTTTGTCCTGTGTATTGCTGCCTTTGCTGATTGCCGTTAAAGGTTATTCACCAATCCACTGCAGGAGTTTGTGGGTATTTTTCCAAAACAGCCTAACCTGTCAAAATTGCCAATTCCTAAACTTTTCAAAATTGTCAGCCCTTAAGAGTGATTTCGTTCTCGGGGTATGATCTTCAAAAAAGCCTCACTCATGGTTACACTCGCTATAGTGTTGCTTCTCCTATAATAATAGTGAGCATTGATATATTGCAAACCCAGCCACTTGTTACTGTGCTCCCTAATGGCAACATTATTTGAAAACCATAACCGTCTTGTGATCTCACTCTGTCTGGATACAGACACCTTCATGGTAGCTTCTGTCTTCATCCGCTACCTATGCTAAGGTGAGTGCAGCTTTCTCCTGGCTTCCAATTGGTCAGCTGCATCCATGCTTGAACACTTTTGCATTCTGTGAGGCAGCTAATATGAGTCTAAAGTCTAGAACCTAGTCTGGATTATGTGAACCGTTTCATACAACCTGTCTCCTGCGTTTATCCTATGGCAGGTCTGCCTTTCTCGTGTGGCTGCTATTGATGAAACGTTTCCTGTACCTAAGCTAGAACACAAGTACCCATAGCGTGGACTGGCTACGTTGCCCTTGAAATGCTACTTGCACATCATTCTGATTACAGCAAGAATGAAGAGAGTTAAGTGAGATCTCCATGCTTATTTTGATCGCTGTGAGGCAGCGCATATCAACCTACGGGTTGTGATCGCAACAAGGGCGGGATGACCAGATATTCTGGATCAATTAATTCCTTTAGTTCAGTGGAGGGGGGGGGTAAGGTGTCCAGGCCTGGGGCCCCAAAAGTGCTTCAAATAACCTTGCAACCACCTGAGTTTGTGTCGCTTAATATCATCTTGCTCTCTGGCTGCCAACGTTCTGCAGCACCTGGAATTGAGAAATTGTCACAGAAAATGGGAGAATTGAATCCTCCCATTGGATTGCATTGGAGTTACAATTATTTTAGGAAGGAGAAAGTAAAAAATAGCTATATTTTTTCATTGATAAATCGGGACGGTGGGCAGGTATGAGCCTTCACGTAAGCAAGCAAATCCACATTTCTTGGCATGTAAGAGAATCGGGCACTATTGATGTACCACCCAGCCCTTGTAGTGTGTGCGTTGGGTACCAATGTGCCACAGAAAATGGTGTGTTATCATGCTTTTAGTTGATGCCCGGTCCTTGGCCATTTGGTTGGCATAGCTATGTCTCTGTAGATGTTCCTAGCAGAGTAGATTTCCACCACTCTGCCGCCCCAGCCATAATCCCACGTCCATCACCACCTGTGATCTCGGGCACATGCTGACTGATGCCGACATTTTATTTCCCAAGTTGGTTATTGTTGTATTATCTTTATCATTGATCCTATCGGGGTCTTGCCTTTTGAATTGGCGGCCGAGTTGTGCTTCTGGTGAGCTCCTTGCAGATTCTGTGCCAGTTACACTGCCCGTTAAGCCCATTCACCAGAGGAAAGCTGCACGTGGACGTCTCATGGTGCATCACGTGACTGTTCTATAAAACCGGGCCTTTCATTATTGCCCGGGTCCTCGGAGTGGAAAGTCACATTCAAACACCTTTTTTTGGTACAGTACAAAATCATAATTTTTTTTTCAGGGCATGCTTAGACTATAAAATCATACATGGCAACTTGTAAAACTGGTTATTATGGAGCATAAATAAATAAGTCCTGCGGCCGCATTAGTTTACATGTAAATCACGAATTACAGTACAGCTACAGTAGCAGTGCGTGTGTGCACAGCGGGGCGGCACGTATCGGATCACGACGTTGCGTTTCTGCAGGGCTAGGAGTCTCAGTAACTCTGTGCACAGGTGTTCAGTATGAATATGTCTTTTGTAACAGGAGCAACGTACTTACTGGTTTCCTAACACCGGACACCTGCTTACTGTGCTCTTTTCCACCTCGCTCCCACGAACTTAAGAAAATACAATAGGCAGGGAACACAATGAAGCAACTGTACAGCCGGTTTACGTGAACAACATCTCATGCTCAAATGTGCAACACACGTGCTACTCACTATTTGATCATAGAAACCAATGGCTCGATTGGCAATGCACCTAAAGCCATGCTACGCACAACACAGAGGAGCTTTGCCTACAGCAGACCATGGAAAGTGTTCCTCACAGGCAGCAGGCGCGTGGGCTAAGAGTAGATATGCGCAAGGAGCCAGCGCCCACTGACGGGTGCAATTGGTGCTCGCAGCTCCCCCCTTTATAAGACGCCTATCCTGGAACTCACACGTATTCCCAGGTACTGAAGAGCGTCAGTCTCTAGTCTAAAGGGGGCGGTTTGGGTCTATTTGACTCAATCACATTTGGTGGAATTTATTTCACTTTGTTTTTGGTCTAAAATGCGGGGGGGGGGAGACCCCCGCAAACCCCCCTCAACCTAATCTATACCCTTACCCATCCCCATATATATATGTAATTAAATCTGACCGAAAAAAGTTCAAAAAAATCAGATCAAATGTTTTAAGTCAAATGTTTTTAGGCAAATTATGCTAATGCCAAGGGGACTACCCCATCAGAATCCCATGGGATATCCACCCCCTGTGGCATCATTTCCGATTTGTCAAAGTTTCCCTTTCCGCTACTGGTCCAAATTCCATAATCAGATCTAAGCTGCGTGGTAGGGTCCTAGGAAGGCGACTAGGATATAGTAATATATCACCCACATATATAGAGATACGCCGTGTTCGTCCGTCACAACTTTAATGCTTGTTACTTATTTGTCTGTTCTGAACTTGATGGCAAGAGGTTCGATGGATAAGGCATACAATAGCGGGGACAGTGGGCATCCCTGTCGCGTCGCAGCGTGTAATATCAAAGGGGATGAGGCGCATCCGTTAGTAACAAGTGCCGCTTTTGGACAGTAGTATCATCGTTTAATCATATTAAGAAGCTACTCCACTTGTGATATTACATCTACTCTCCCTCATGTGCTGCTCATGTTATTCATAGGATTCCCTGCCGGCATCAATGATCTTTATTCCGCAAAATATATGTGAGTAGTAGGCTATTCCCTGATTGCCTAATATGTAGATGTTCAAGACCTGCCTAAACCTAATCATTGGTGAACGGCAAACTACAGGTACATTTTGATCCCTCAAGAAGTGTCACAGTTAATATTACTGTATGGAATCCATATTGTTTGTACTTAATGTTGAAAATATAATAAACATTTTCAAACAAAAAAAGACATAAAAAAGAGGCCTATCTTGGAGAAAGGCAATGATTTGAACAAACTCAAAATGATCCATGTCATTGCAAGACTGCAGACCCACCCTCTAAAGCTAGTGCATAGAACTAGGGCTCCCAACTTTCAAATTTGCTGGGATGGGCGGGTGGGCTGAGTGGGGCGGCTGGACATTGACTCTAGTCAGCATCATAGGTGACCATGTCATAACCAGAAGCGAGGGACTTGTGAGCATGTTGCCACCAAAAACGGGTGCCTGGGCACTGTTGCATAAACTGCACAGGACACATCTGTGTACTGTGTACTTTCCAGGCGCCAAGGCTACCTTCACACACTGAGCATGGCATTTTGGGAATTTACCATTGAAAGTAGCAGGCACAATGTTGCCAAAGGGAGCAAACAAAATAAGACTAAAATACAGCAACATATGAAGGACGAATTCCCTGATCAGATTACAACGTTTTATAATCGAATAAATGAACACTTACCCAATAAATAATGACGTGTTCTTGTATTGTGCAAACCACTAGTGATTTTAAATCCTCAAACTAACGATTTATTCACAATGTAAACATGTTTCTATCATGCATTATCATTTGTTAATTGTATTAATGTAAATGCATTGTTGTCAGAGAACAAGTGATTTTTTGTCCTACTGAAGCGACTAAAGAAATCTTCTAAAGAGAACATTTGACTATTTCCAAACCTAGTTCTGAATGGACTGTGGACCCCGGACTGTTGCTGACATGTGTTTCACTCGCCAGATGTTCTGAAGGTTGACAATTCGTGAGTTACAGTTATTCAAGTAAATGAATTCCTTGCACAATATTGGTATTGTGATTATCATAGTAATGAGAGATACAACACATCTGCTTAACATTTGCAGTAAAGTATCATGACAAGGATCCTGAGAATTAGTTACACACTAACAATATATCACATTTTGAAATGCATGAAACATATCATATCTTTAGTATAAACAATTATTTTATATACTAATTGTTACACAAATATTCTCAAATATAAAATAATAATTACAAAACTAAGTACATAAGCGCAAAAACTGAAACATTCTGTTAATAGATTGCTTTCTGAACAACACACAGACATGCACGGGCTCGTATGCCTCGCAAGCTTACCAACACTCCATGTATACAGCAACAATTGTCTCAACAAACATATCTTTTAGCCAAATGTCAAGTAACGTTTCTGTCACATCTCAACAAATAGAACTTTGAAATCTTCTAATAATTTTCAGATTAAGGCACAGGTATTTTGCCCATTGGTGGTGTAAGAGTTTAAACAGCCATATTAGGAGAAACATGTTTTCTTGCCATACGCCAATTTATGTTTCGGCCACTAAAGCCTTCTATATTTATGGCCAGGCCTTCCTTAGCTCAGCTATATTAAATAAAGGCGGGCTCATGTTCATGGGGGTGTAACACAAGAAACTTCTGGTAGGCGTTTACACATGTTTCTTACATCACACCCCATTTTCGGTCATTTGCATGGCGGAGAGGAGGGGCAGAATGAAACTTGCGTTTCCGCGACCTTTCTTCCTCCATGACCTTCAAATGCTCCAGCATTTGCACCGGCATGGATTTTCATGCCGGTGCAAATGCTGGAGAGCCCTATGGTGTCCACCTTCTTTATCCACTAGCATAAAGCAGGCGGACCCGATAGGGAGCATGGCAGGCAGAATTTATAATTACAATTAAACCATGCCCAACATGCAGTATAATTGCAATTGTGAACGCAGCTTATCATGCGCGTAAGATAAGCAGTGTTCACAATTGAAGTTAAACGCTGGCCGACATGCAAGCATGCCAGTTAGCGTTTAATTGAAATTGTGAGCGCTGCTTGCCATATGAGCATGGCAAGCGGCTCTCACAGTTAAAAGTAAACGCTGCATAGCATGCAAGCCTGCCAGGGAGTGTTTACTCACTTTACACAGCGGGGTGCAAAAGTGCAGGGCAAATGGTAAAAATATGGCGGCGGAGAGCTGCCTACATATGTCTGCATGTAACAGCTCCCCAAATTACTAATTTTTTAAAAATGAGTTCCATGGTGGGTTCCAATTTTCAGTCAATCTGCAAATAAAATGTAAACCGATTACACCCAATTAATTTGTAGCTAACATTAAAGCGGTTTGCACCAGGCCTCAAAATTGAACTGTAGGCATGCTTGTGGGTAGGTCAAATATGTGCTTCATAAATATATTTTCAACTTTAACCCCAATGTTTGCTGCCATAGATAGCAGCAGATAATTCTTGAGCCTCATAGACTTTCAAAACAGCCAAACAAAGCATTTTCAAAGGACGCCATAGCGTCTTTTTAAAATATGTAAATTTGTATGTATTTGGGAGGTCGACCTTACTTTATTCTAAAACCAAACTCCCAGGTAATCATAAGAACTCAACTCCTGGAGTGGCTCACCTTAGTAATTATAATTGTTCTTTAATAACGCGCTTAATACCAGTGCCGGTTTCTAAGCACAAGCCCGGGATTCTTGCTATGCGTTGTCTTGCTTCCACGCCAAACGTGTTGCCCCTGAGCTATCCTCCCAGCCATAGATGTTAGTAATAGATGTTTGCTTGTGGGAGGGAAGGCAGACCATAATCATTGTTTTAAAGTGATTGACAGATTTCTTTCAGTACATAATTCTGCTACAGTAGTCAACCTTTTTTGCAAACTGATCTTAGTATTAGAGATGATTACAGCGTCATCGGCATATAATAATATTCCTACTTTACGTTTAACAATGCACTTGCTATTTCCAACTCTCTCTTCTTAAGAACCTTTCTACTAGAGGCCTCTGCTCGTCTACTACTACTAATTCTCTGCGGGTGAGTCGCTTTTCGAAACAGAGATCTCTCTCCTCTGCAGGTGCCTCCCTCTGGAACGTCCTCCCTGCCTCTTTCTGCCTTGAGATGGATCTCCTTAAGTTCCAGAAGCTCCTCAAGACCTTCCTTTTCTCCTCTTCTCTCTCTCTTCCTCTCCCCTACTAACCTTCCCTTCCCTTCCTCCTGCACTGTTCTGCTGACTGGCCGCTTGGTGCTTCCCTGAGTCTTACAGGACACCAGCACGTCCAGTACCCCCGTCCAGTCCCCCTGCACTTGCCTGCTGGCCTTTCCTGCACTGCTGCCTGGACTACAATGTACAAATCGGGTGTGATTCCCCTTGGAGTCCCAGCTTTCCTTGCACTTAACTCGGAGGCTGCTGCTCTGGGCGCACGTCTCCCTGTACCCTCTCCCCTGCACTTCTTGTTGCGCACTTGTATGATCTAAATGATACTAGGCCTACTAAGATCATTTGTCTTGTCCTCCCTTGTTCCCCCTCCCTTGCCTGGTTGCCCCTTGAAACACTTGTGTATAGGCACATTATAAATAACACATAAATCAATCAATTAATCAATCAATCAATCCATCAACAAACACCCTCTGTATGCAGGTATGAATTTAGGATCACATTGGATGGGAGTTGCTGGACGTGGGAATGTAGTTAGCCATTGCTTAATTGCGATAGTATCCCAACTCTGCATTCATGACCTTAAGCCTGGCAGCTCATACATAACTCTCGGTCTGTTCTTAGTATTCAATTCATATACTGTAAAAGCGTACCCACAATGGCCTCTTCTAGGAGTTTCTAGGTTTTGTCAGAGTTGGGGTCTATCCATGCTCTACAAACTCTTAGTTGGGTCGCTTGGTGATATCTTAACATGTTCATATGCCGCAATCCACCCCTGCCCTTAAGCTTATATAGCGTATCTGAGGCAACCCAATGGAGTGGGATTTTCCATATGGAAGCCATAATGCCCTGTTACATTCTCTTGAGTGCCCATCTGGGTATTGGGACTGGTCGTGCTTGAAAAAGGTAATGCAATTTCAGCAATGTATGAATTTCTATTGCAGCTATCCTGCCAAGATAATGCATGCTTTTTCCATCCCCTTAAGTCAGCTCTAATGCTCCTCTAAAGTTGTATAGTTGGCCTGCAACAAGAGTTATTAATGGGTGTCATGGCTATGCCTAAATACTTAATGCTGTTATTTGCTCCCCTGAAACAGGTAGTTGTAGTTAATGCCCTGGCCTGCATTATATTTAAAATTAGATTCAGTGCTTCACTCTTGCTCAAATTCATCTTGAAGTTTGAGGCAGCATGAAAATACTCCATTACCCGAAGCAATGGGCAAAGGAGGTGGCTGGTGAGCTTAGAGATAGTATGACATTGTCTGTGAATAAAATGACTGTGTGGGCGGAGCCTGCATTGGAAATTCCCTCAATCTTCGGCTCAGAACTAATACTAATCACCAATGCTTCTACGTCTAATGCAAACAGTTGGGGGGAGCGCATGCACCCCTGCATCGTTCCCCAAGTGAAATCAAGTTTCTCAGAACGGGAGCTGTTGTCCAGCACGCTTTCCAACAGAGCGGAATATATAGCAAATACTCTCTTATTGAAGTCTTTGCCCAGGATGAATCCACCCATCACTGCTTTAAGAAAAGGCCATCAACTCGGTGGATTATCTTTTCCACATCGAGTGTAATTAGAATTTCAGGTGTTTTCTTATGAACTATGTCTATTATATTAATGATCTTGCCACTATTTGCTACAAAACCTGGTTGTTCCACTCCTAAAATACCATGCAGCATTTCTTCTAATCTGACAGCTAACACTTTGGTGCCGATCTTAATGTCTCAAAAAGCTCAGATTTAGGATAGTAAGAGATGCATTCTTGATGGCTTCAGCCCTTATTGTGTATTAAAAAGGGATTCTGGCCTCCTCTATGGTTCGGGTTACCCAGTCCTCCCTCCACATAAAGTTTACTGTTTCGTACAGGGTTAAGCATTCTTGTAGAGAGCGTTCTATAAAAACCTGTTGGAATGCCATCTAACCCATGTCCACTTTCGATGTTTTGATGGCTATTCACATTTCCCCCTTTGAAATTTCCATATTCAGCTGTTCCTTTTCTTCTAGTGGTTGCTGTAATGAAAAGTCGACACAGAGTGTTTCGGCCGTCTCGTCACCAACTGTGGACGATGACGTGATTTTAAGTAACACAAATATATGTGTGTTGTGTCTCATTGAGTTGTGGCCTTTCCCGTACTTATAGTGGGTTGAAATCCCTATCATAGGGCGAAGTCCAGAATGGGAACACAATACGTCACCAATCTTAGGGAATAAGCAGCCACGAGTTTGGGTAATCGTGGTGATCCGGAAAGCATGTCCCAGGAATGGAAGTGAGGATAGTTCATAACGCACTGTAGAATCAGAGCAACCGGTTTCCACCATAGTTCGTGACGAGACAGCCGAAACACACTGTGTCGACTTCTCATTACAGCGACCACCAGCACTGCTTGAACTAGGACAGGCCCTGTACAAATAAGGAAATGTACTAGAAAAAGACACTGTCACTCAACAGTGTCTTGATTTTGTGTCTAAGAAAGATGTTGTTTTATGTTTACTGTATAAACTATTATGTTGTTGGCCTTTGTCTGTCTGGCCAAATGAATGTGTATAAATGTATCATCTAGAAATGTGTTCCAGGTAAAGAGATATGTATACAAGCGGGCCAATTCATAGAATTCAGCGCAGAAGTAGCGCAGAAGCCTGGCGCAGAGAGGGAGCGTGCACCACGCGTGCGCCAGGCGCAGCGCAAAACAGCATTATGGCACACCGTGTATTCATGGATTTCCTGAGCCATTTGCAGCCGTGGCGCAGCGAAAAATCCAGCAGTGCTAGTAACGCCCCCAAGAACGCCTCTTGCGCCAGAAAAAGCCATAGAAATCTCCAATACGGCGCAAAGGGCCGCGCTAACCCTGTACCAGCATACAGCCCCCCTACACCGTATTCACGTGAAAAGGGCAAAATTTAGTTCATGTCTTGCGTAAGCAAAATCGCATGAAGATCTGCTCGCACACCCCCTTCAATATGTGTACCGCCGCTCGCGCCAGCAAAAAGCATGAAAATTCCTTGCGCACCCCCTTGAATATGCTTACCCCGCTTGCGCCAGCCAAATCACGTCAAAAGGGCCTACCGTAACCCCTTGAATATGCGTACCCCGCTCGTGCAAGCCAAATCACGGGAAAAGGGCCTACCGTAACCCCACAAATACCCGTACCCCGCTCGTGCAAGCCAAATCCTGTGAAAACTCCTCACGCACCCCCTTGAATACGCGTACCCCACTCGTGCAAATGAAAACACGTGAAAAGTGCCTTGCGTACCCCCGTGAACTCGCATAACCCGCTCATGCTTGCCGAATCGCATGAAAAATACCTCGCGAACACACCCTGCAGGCAGCCCACACCACAAGGGACCCTCCATCACCCGTGAACATGTCTGCAGGCAGCCCACACCACAAGGGACCCACCATCACCCGTGACCATGCCGCAGGCAGCCCTCACCACAAGGCACCCCCCATCACCCGTGACAATGCCCAGAGGCAGCCCACACCACAAGGGACCCCCCCATCACCCAGGACCATGGCCGCAGGCAGCAAAACCACAAGGGACCCCCATCACCCATGACCATGGCCACAGGCAGCCCACACCACAAGGAACCCCCGCATCACCCGTGACCATGGCCGCAGGCAGCCCACAGCACAAGGAATCCCCCCATCACCCGTGACAATGCCCGCAGGCAGCCCATATGGCACCATACACCGCATGCAGGCCCTGACTCATGTCCCCGCACCCCACCAGTGACGGCAACCTGCAGGCAGGGCCCGACTCATCTCCTCCCACCCCACCAGTGATGACAACCTGCAAGCGCACGCCCCGACTCATGTATCCCACCATTGACGGGAACCTGCAAGCAGGCCCGACTCATGTCCCCCCACTTCACCAGTGATGGCAAACTGAAAGCAGGCCCCGACTCATGTCCCCCCAACAAGCGCATTGTCACAACATACAATCATGCAGCAAATGTCCACCCAAATGCCACACCACGCTGCCCCTCCACAGTGCAACTCCACACCCATCCATTGGCCCCACTTCCCAGTACAGGCCCTGTGGCATGTTATTCACAAAAGCACACATGCATGCACCCAAAGACATGCCCAACATGGCCCTACAGCAGTGACACAAGACTGAGCGAATGACGATTGCCACATGCCCCAAAGAAAGCAGACAACTCATAGATTGAACTGCATGCAAATGTATTAACAAAAGCAAAATACACCAAATGAAAATCAAACATGAGAATGAAAATGAAATGAATGCAAAGAGAAATGAAATCCAAATCCAAATCCAAAAAGAAAATACAAAAAAGTGAAAATCCATAAAGTGGTCCTTGTCCAAAGTAATGTTTTCCGTTCCAACCGTAAACCATAAAAAACCATTACTCCATGGGAACAAATAAATCCAAAAATCAAACGAAGCCCAACTATATACAATGAAAGGATGAAGGGTCCATGAGCCCAAAAGTCTGAATAATCCATGAAAAAACACCACAAAAAACAAAGTATATGCAAAAAGTGGAGCTATGTCCATGGACTCCAAAGAAAAAAGAAAAAGAAAGGAAACCTAACACTAAAGAACTATTTACGATGGCGGCGGGCTAGTCCTACGGCTAAGTGTTGTTACCAAGAGTTTTGGCCAAGGCATTATCAAACTCTGTGTCTATTGCCCCGAGGCGGGACTGTGCTCTATCCTCGAGGGCTCGCAGGGACGCCGCCATGCTCTCCATCAACTCCCTGCGAGTCTCCTTGAGGAACTCTGCTGCATGGAGTTCTCCACCATGACCATGGTGAGCCTTGCCCTCTCTGCCCGCCGCTGCTCTGCACCTATTTGCCGGCCTATCCGCTGCCACATGGAAGACACAATTTGTCCAGGGACCTCCTGCCCTTTGGCCGATGCCTTCCCCTGTGATGTACTTGTCCCCGAATCCTGACACCTCTTACGTCGAGCCTGCTGCTGCCTTGATGCCATCTGCCTGTGCCACCCCAACGGCCTCTGGGAAGATGTCAACCCCGGGGGCGTCGTGCACGTGCCCTGCTCGAAGGAGCCTGCACATTCTCCATTGCCAAGGGGCCTGTTGCTGTGCACCTCTGCTGAACCTCCAACTACGACTGTGGCAGGGATGGGATCTCCACCAGCCTGGCTGCGGTGGCTGGGGCAAGTCCATAGGGGACCCTGGTGGCATCTGGGCCGGAAGACGGCATGGAGGACGACTGGCGCATAGTGGGTGAAGAGGAGGAGGGGGGTCTCAAGGGCGCCCAGAACATGGAGGAAACCCCCGACAATGAGCCGTCCTAGCCAGTTCAGAATGGCACACACCTGTTCGTGATGACGTGCGTGATCCTGCCAGGAAACATGCATATCATCATGAATGACGTGTGTGCGCATCGCAACACCGACTAGGAAGGTCTCAACTATGTCACAGATTGCCTCGTCCGCAGGTAGAGCAATGACAGTTGCCGTGGATTCCTCCTCTACCTGCGGACGGGCCTGGACTGAGGCATCCGTGCCGGTGCGCAGTGATGCAGTCTCAGTTTCAGGGACAGGATTAGGTACATGCCCCTCCGTGGCGACCTGCACTGCCGCCTGCCCCTGGACTGCACCACTTGCACCAGTGGCATCACCCCCTCAGGGCCCCATGTGCGGGTCTGATGTGGCCCCCTCCTCCTCCTCAACCACCACCGACCTGGTTGCCTCTGCACCGTCTTGCGCATTGTCCTGCCCCTCTCCGTGTTGGACTACTGCAATGGCCTGTTCCCCACTCCTGTGTACATGCTCACTTCCCTCTGCACCCCTGCCAAACCTGTACTGTGGGGTACCTTCTTTGTCCTTGATGTAGGGTGTCTTATTTGGACCGTGCAGATGGCACAGGCTCAGAGTGGATATGAGTGTTCATTCATGGATCATGTGCATTCCCTGCAAGCCCCTATGGGTCCGTGGCAGGCTACTCATTGTACTACATCTCCGGTATTTTATCAGTCTCGTGGTATTTGGTCATCCATTTCATGCTCACTCAGGGTCACTTCCTCATCACGCACATGTTTAGGGTGTCCTTTTTCTGTGTCGTGCACAGGCCTCCCTCTGTTACAGCCACCCTGCCTCTAGGTAACTGGTGTTGTGGCTTCTGCGTGCATGGGTGTACTTCTTATGGTTCCTCATGTGTCCTGCTTTCTGTCCCCCTCTCATCTGCTGTAGTCTCAGTTGACTGAGGTGATGCAATTGACACCTGCCAACACTGTCTGTAACTACACAGTACTCTGGTCAGCCATTCAGAGCCATGCACTGCCTCCCTGCCATTCCCCGGAGGTGTGTGGGGGGTTCACTGTATCCCTACAACCCAGTGCCAACACTTTGCACATGATGACTGCACTTGTCCTTACACTGCCGTCATGTCACAAGATTGACATCACTATGTTTTTGTTTATGTTGATAGTTGAGGCTGTACACATGTCCTGCACTGCACCCACACATTTCTGAGCCATGTTTCACCCTTCAACATGCCTATTCACTTGTGTGATGTCAAAGTGAACTGGCATGTATGTATCCATGTGCCTCCCTTTGCTTTATTTTAATGCACTTGCGTTGTTGCATCCTGTGACAAGTGTACTTTTTTAGATATGTATTTTCTTGTAGTGCATGTTGATATGCATTTCACATGTGCCATGGACAGTTCTATTTAATTTACTGCTGTGGCTATTTGGTAATTCTGCCATGGCTATGCTACGTGCCATCCCTTAGTTGCCATCTGTCATTTTCGGCTAAGAGCTTTGCCAGCCAGAAGGTTGTGTGTGATGCAGGTGATGTGCAACATGCATTACTGTCATGATCTCTGCTTCCAAAAGATCAGGACTTGCCCGACTCCCTTGGAAGCAGACCCATAACCCCGGTTCCGAGTGCCAGCCAGTCCCAATTGGGACCTTTTGGACCCTGTCCTGGCGCCAGTGGTACCAGGCTTATAAAGATGCCCAGTCCCAGCGCTGGAAGCACCGGGCTCATAATGCTTGGGTGGACTTACCTGCAGCAGACCATGCTGCTTACTTACCTGCCAGTTGAACCCCTGATCCTCTTCTGTTTGGGACTACTTTTCCTGTTGGGTGGGGCAGGAGCCACTCCCTAGGTTCAGAACACTGGAACTCTTCTGGAAAGCAGGAACTCTTTTCTTACCTAGGCGTGGCTGTGGAAGGAGACACCTAAGCACTACAGGAGGCTATTTAAACCACACCCGATGGATGAATCTTGCTTTGCGTTATTCTGCATTCTCTGCAGCAGAACGCTCATCGTGTCTTCTGCTTCTGATCTTGGGCCTAAGGGAACAAAGGCTTACCATCCTGGAATCCAGTCTTCAGCAGCACCTGTAAAGACAAAGAAAGAACAGGTTAGCACTACGGTCTTCAGTGGCAGCGCATCTCTTACCTGGTTCATCGGCTGTCACCAATGCCTCGCGCTGCATTCCGGCATCTGAAAGACAAAGGCTTACCTACTCTTCGCATGCTCCGGAGGTCTTCGCACTGCATTCCGGCATCTGAAAGACAAAAGCTTACCAGCTCTTCGCACGCTCCGGAGGCCTTCGGCGCTGCATCCCGCATCTGAAAGACAAAAGAAGGTGCGTTTAAAGACATTGGGCAACTTTATTACTCACGTGCCATTACTCCTTCCCACGCCGAATCCAGTGGGTATTCCAGCACCCTTCAGCTTCTCTAAAGCTCCGAACTTGTACCTGCAAGATAAAAGGGACAGTTAGTGCGCATCGTGAAGCAGGCTACAAGCGCTTACTTACGTGCTTCCAGGTGCTTCTATTCCTCACGCGGGTTCGATCCTCAACTCTCATCAGCCCGCCATCCGCCATCGCCGGAACTCTGCAAAACAAGAGATATCATTACAAAAGACTTTTAAGACATTTGAAGTGCCCAGAACTTACCGTTCGTGCAGTTAACGATGGACAGCAGTCCTCTGAGGTCAAGAGGCCTGCACCCTTATCCAGTGAAGAAACTGGTTACGGCACCCTGCCCCGAGGCAGATGGAGAGCTTGGCGTTCACTTACCTAAGACATCTTACTCTTCGAGTCAGACATACAGTGCACAGAGGTCCAGCCCAAAGAGCCAACCGTGTGTTACACATCACCTTTGAAGATACGGCATTCACCCAGTCAAGACCGGCGCCTCTGCGGGAATCAGGTGAGCGTTACAGAACGCAAAGCCTATCGCAAAACTCCCACCCAGGCGCTATGGAAACCTCGGATACCGACCAGCTAGCCCAGTTACTTGGGGAACTAAGAGCAGAAGTGCATGCAGCCCGTCAGGAAACGAATGCTCTAAGAAGGGAACTGATTATTTCCAAGGAGCGAACAGACGATCTCGCTAGACAATTGCTACAGTCACAAGCCGGACAAACTTCGTTACCCGCATCAGGGGCAAATCTTCCTTCAACATCCTCTACGAACCCAGTGCAGATCAACCTACCTGGGAATGTACCTCTGGCTGCGCCCGAACGATTTTCTGGTGACCCAAAGAGGTTTGCAGTATTTATTAATCAGTGCCGGTTGCACTTCTTATGCCGGCCAGCAGCCTTTCCAACTGATCAAGCTAAGGTAGCTTTCGTGCTTTCGTACCTTAGTGGCAATGCGGCAGACTGGTCGATCCCTCTAGTTAATCAAGATGATCCGGTTCTCCATGATTTTCAAGCTTTTCAGCTCAGTATGGAAAAACTGTTTGCAAGATATTCACAGGGGCAGGCCTTGGACAATGAGCTCCTTTCATTGCGACAGGGTAATCAAGACCTTTTGGCTTATATTGCGTCTTTCAACAGACTGATAGTGGAAACTCGATGGCCTGAGGACAAAAGGATTACGCTGTTTTATAGAGGTCTACGTGGAGAGCTCAAAGATGTGTTAGCCCAAGTAGTGAATCCCCCGCAAGACTGTTAGGACTATATTGACTTAGTCGTTCAAATTGACCACAGACTGCAGAACAGGAAGGCCGATCGTTCCAAGTTTGATGCTCGAGTATTTTCCAAACCACCAACTCCTACCAAAGGAGTAGACTCCGGGGAACCCATGCAAATAGGGGGCCTGAAAGGACCACTAACACAAAAGGAGCGGGAAAGGAGAAAACAGCTGCAATTATGCCTCTATTGCGGAAACTCGGGGCACTTTCTTCGAGACTGTCCGGTGAAACCAGCCAAGAAGGCAGTAGGAGCTGCAGTTACCAGGGTCACAAACTCTGAGCAGGGAAACGACCTCGCCCGACAAGAATAGAGGTCCTCTTGCCGAGCGTTAAAACCAGTTCCGTGACCTCGCATTTCGTGATACCTATGGTCCTCATTAGCCCTGAACATCCGGATCGATTACATGCGATTGAAGCTTACGTCGACAGCGGTGCCATCGGCAATTATGTGGATCATGAAATGGTTTTGAGGATGAATCTGACTCTTTGTCCAAAGGCTGTAAAGGACGTCATTACTCCGGTGGATGGTAAGGAGATAGCCTCCGGACCAGTAACGCATACCACCCAAGAAGTGACGCTAGTAAGTCAAGATGGACACCATGAGAAGATCGTGTTCGATGTGATCAAGGCCCCTCAGTTCCAGATTATTCTAGGAATTCCTTGGTTAGAGAAGCACAATCCTCAGATCGATTGGCGAGCAAGAACGGTTCAGTTTCCAGAATGTGTCTCTACTTGTCACCCTCGACCTGGTGTTGCACTGGCAGCAATTTCCTCGGAGGCTCCTCAGTTACCTCCTGAATACCTAGAATTCCAAGATGTTTTCCGGAAGGATCAGGCTAACTCTCTACCTCCTCATAGGTCTTATGACTGCCAGATAGACCTGATACCTGGATCTACTCCTCCTTGTAGTAGAATTTATGCCCTCACCGAGCCTGAGAATCTTCACCTCCGACAATACCTGGATCAATACCTAGCGAATGGGTTTATTCGTCCTTCCAAGTCCCCTGATTCCTCAGCTTTGTTCTTCGTTCCAAAAAAAGAAGGGGACCTTAGAACTTGTATAGATTATCGCGCCCTGAACCAGATCACCATTAAGAATAGATATCTGTTACCTTTGATCCCTGAACTCCTGGACCAAGTCAGAAAAGCATGCATATATACAAAGCTGGATCTTAGAGGAGCCTACCACTTGGTAGAGTAAAAGAGGGCGATGAATGGAAGACGGCCTTCCGCACCAAGTATGGGCTATTTGAATATCAGGTCATGCCCTTCGGACTTTGCAATGCCCCGGCCGCCTTTCAATATTTTATGAACGATGTCCTCAGAGAGCTCATAGATGTGTGTGTTGTTGTTTACATTGACGACATCCTCGTTTATTCTTCATCGGAAACTGAACATCGGAAACACGTGAAAATGGTCCTCGAGAGATTGCGTCAACACAAACTTTTCGCTAAGTTGGAAAAATGTGTTTTCAACGTGACTGAAGTTGAATTCTTGGGATTCATATTATCACCTAGCGGAGTGCGTATGGATTCAAAGAAGGTCGATGCAATTCTCAAATGGCCATCGCCATCCTCCGTAAAAGGTGTTCAAAGCATGTTAGGCTTCGCTAACTTTTACCGCAGGTTTATCCCCGAATTCTCTCGAATAGTCCAGCCCATCACCGCCTTGTTAAAGAAAAACAAACGTTTTGAATGGTCTACCGAGGCGGAACAAGCTTTCCAGAATTTGAAGACTAGATTTATCTCTGCACCGATCTTAAAACATCCTCGCCCAGAACTCCCCTACATCGTTGAAACTGATGCTTCGAGCCTTGCCATGGGGGCAGTTCTATCACAAAAGGACCCAGTATCCAATCAGTTGCATCCCGTGGCATTTTGGTCCCGCAAATTCTCGCCTCCTGAAATCAATTACACTATTACTGATAAGGAACTTCTAGCTATCAAGTCCGCCTTTAAGGCTTGGCGGCATTATCTTCTGGGGGCCCGACACACCATTACTGTGATTACAGATCACCGAAACCTGCAATATTTGAAAACTGCAAAAGCTCAATTCTCTAGGCAACTCCGTTGGGCACTATTCTTTGCCAAGTTTGACTTCATAATTACCTACCGACCTGGTACAAAAAACGGTAAAGCTGATGCCCTTTCTCGGATGGGAGTGGAAGAACATTTGATCAATCCTAAACCTGTACCTATCATTCCCGAACAAAGAATTCTAGGTGTAATCGCCACACAATCCATAGAGGAAGTTAAGGATAAAGCCAGGCTACTGGTAACTCCAGCAGACATACAGAATTGGCATCTGCAGGGAAAGGACTTTACGGTGAAGGACAACCTATTATATTTCCAAGAACGGTTATACCTGCCCAGCACAGATTTACAGAAAAAGGTAATCTCTTGTTATCACGATTCTTTAATGGAAGGACATCCCGGTATGACCAAGACCTCGGAAAAGATCAAGCGCTACTTCTGGTGGCCGTCTTGGAAAAAAGATATCAGAGACTTTATAATGTCCTGTGGAGTATGCGCCCAAAACAAGAGTCAAAAGGATAAACCAGCCGGCCTCTTACGCCCTTTTGACATCCCGCCTCGCCCTTGGCATACGCTTTCTATGGACTTCATCACCGATCTACCTCCATGCTCCGGATACAATACGATCCTAGTAATCGTGGACCAATTCTCCAAGATGGCGCATTTCATTCCACTCAAAGGCTTACCAACAGCAGCAACTCTGGCCCGAGAATTTCTCGAAAACATCGTCCGACTGCATGGTTTTCCTTCAGTTCTAATTTCGGATCGAGGTAGTCAATTTATTTCTCATTTTTGGCGAAGTTGCTGTCGGTCAGCTCAAATTGATGTGAGACTTTCGACCAGCCACCACCCTCAAACCGACGGACAAACCGAGAGGACCAATCAAACTCTGGAACAGTATTTGCGCTGCATGCTACAACAAACTGAAAAAACTTGGAAAGATATCCTTTGGATAGCCGAATATGCCTACAATAACTCTGTCCACTCGGGAACTGGGAAGACCCCATTTTTTCTTTTATACGGTAGTCACCCTCGAACCTCGGATTTGGATCCACTCCAAGATCTTGGAACACCAGCAGTAGACCACCTGCATTCTACAATCAACCAAGCCTTTAAGGAAGCCGTTTCTCACCTTCAAAGGGCTAAAGAACAATACAAGAAAGGAGCAGACCAACATCGGAAGGAAGCCCCCCAATATCAAGTAGGAGATCAAGTCTGGTTATCCACCAAATATCTACCTCTAAAAGGACCACGCACATTCAACCCAAGATACCTTGGTCCCTATTCCATCACTACCATAGTAAATCCAGTAGCGGTCAAGTTGGACTTGCCCCCTCACATGAAGATACATCCGGTCTTCCACGTCTCTCTATTAAAACCCGTGCAACCTCAAACCCGACTAACTACATCTCCAAAGCCTATTCTAGTTGATGGAGAACTCGAGTTTGAAGTCAAAAGCATCCTGGATTCCAAGATCTCCAAATCTAAACTATTTTACCTGATTGACTGGAAAGGCTACGGTCCCCAAGAAAGATCCTGGGAACCTGCAGAATATGTCCACGCGCCTTGTCTAATCAAAAGATTTCATCGAACATTTCCTAACAAGCCCAAACCCCTGGAGAAGCCCGGTTTGGGAGGGGCCTTGAGGGGGGGTGCTGTCATGATCTCTGCTTCCAAAAGATCAGGACTTGCCCGACTCCCTTGGAAGCAGACCCATAACCCAGGTTCCGAGTGCCAGCCAGTCCCAATTGGGACCTTTTGGACCCTGTCCTGGCGCCAGTGGCACCAGGCTCATAAAGATGCCCAGTCCCAGCGCTGGAAGCGCCGGGCTCATAATGCTTGGGTGGACTAACTGCAGCAGACCATGCTGCTTACTTACCTGCCAGTTGAACCCCTGATCCTCTTCTGTTTGGGACTACTTTTCCTGTTGGGTGGGGCAGGAGCCACTCCCTAGGTTCAGAACACTGGAACTCTTCTGGAAAGCAGGAACTCTTTTCTTACCTAGGCGTGGCTGTGGAAGGAGACACCTAAGCACTACAGGAGGCTATTTAAACCACACCCGATGGATGAATCTTTCTTTGCGTTATTCTGCATTCTCTGCAGCAGAACGCTCATCGTATCTTCTGCTTCTGATCCTGAGCCTAAGGGAACAAAGGCTTACCATCCTGGAATCCAGTCTTCAGCAGCACCTGTAAAGACAAAGAAAGAACAGGTTAGCACTACGGTCTTCAGTGGCAGCGCATCTCTTACCTGGTTCATCGGCTGTCACCAACGCCTCGCGCTGCATTCTGGCATCTGAAAGACAAAGGATTACCTACTCTTCGCATGCTCCGGAGGTCTTCGCACTGCATTCCGGCATCTGAAAGACAAAAGCTTACCAGCTCTTCGCACGCTCCGGAGGCCTTCGGCGCTGCATCCCGCATCTGAAAGACAAAAGAAGGTGCGTTTAAAGACATTGGGCAACTTTATTACTCACGTGCCATTACTCCTTCCCACGCCGAATCCAGTGGGTATTCCAACACCCTTCAGCTTCTCTAAAGCTCCGAACTTGTACCTGCAAGATAAAAGGGACAGTTATTGCGCATCGTGAAGCAGGCTACAAGCGCTTACTTACGTGCTTCCAGGCGCTTCTATTCCTCACGCGGGTTCGATCCTCAACTCTCATCAGCCCGCCATCCGCCATCGCCGGAACTCTGCAAAACAAGAGATATCATTACAAAAGACTTTTAAGACATTTGAAGTGCCCAGAACTTACCGTTCGTGCAGTTAACGACGGACAGCAGTCCTCTGAGGTCAAGAGGCCTGCACCCTTATCCAGTGAAGAAACTGGTTACGGCACCCTGCCCCGAGGCAGATGGAGAGCTCGGCGTTCACTTACCTAAGACATCTTACTCTTCGAGTCAGACATACAGTGCACAGAGGTCCAGCCCAAAGAGCCAACCGTGTGTTACACATCACCTTTGAAGATACGGCATTCACCCAGTCAAGACCGGCGCCTCTGCGGGAATCAGGTGAGCGTTACAATTACATGCGTGGGCTTCACATTTGACATGCATCCATGTCTGCTTTCAGGGTCCCCTTCCATTTCAATGCCACTGCATGCATGCCAGAGTTTGTGTCGTGTGTGACATGGCTGCTTCATTTGTTGGCTGTCAATATTGTGATGTCTATGTGTGTGGTATGTGCTGCTGACATGTGTGCTCATGTACTTTCTTTTTTTCATTTTGTTACAGGTGATGAGGCACTGGAAGCAGAGGAGGAGATGGCAGACAGGGTGGAGGGTCTAGGTCAACAACCATGCACCAGTGGTAGTCGTGGTAGGCCGCGAACATCCATTGGTGCTCCAGGCCATTGTGTCCAGGGCTGCCTCTGGGTACTACTCTGAGGAGCTCTTTGACTCTGATGTTGAATCGGATGCTCATCAATCCATGCCGTCGATGGTGAGTGATTCTGCAGTGGACGATGTTCTGTCTGCCACATTTGCAGTGGGGGTAGACCCCGTAAGGGGCCAGTCAGTATTGGAATGTCCACCTGTGGTGGTTACGGGTGCAAGGTCACGCTCCACACCAGTTTCCTCCTGTTCCTGGGGCAGCAGATTGACGGAGGAATGCAGTACTGCAGCCACAGGCATAGCCAGCACAGCAAGGACCACGTGTCCTTACCCAACAGGTGTGGTGTCCAGCAACGTGGTGGCCGTACGCCACCAGGAAACACTGGGTGGGAGAATGCCATATATGCCATTGCACAGCAACAGAGGGGACCGATTGAGATGTTGGTTCAAGGCATGGAACGTGTGGCCGATTCCATTCTCCCCCCTGATAGACAGGTGGAGCCCTAGAAGCAGGTAACGCAGTCCACGTGCTGCTCACTCAGGCTGGGCACGGTGACCTCCAACAGGACCCGCCGGGCTGAACTGGTGGCTCTGCGCACAGCTATTGCTGCTGAGGCAGAGGCCCACAGGGAAGCCCTGAGGGAAGATAACACCTCCCTCAGAACTACTCTGGCTGCACTCATGATGAGCCAGACGACACGGGCCAGAACAGAGGATGGAGCAGCTGGAATATATCATCTCGGCTGGACTCTATACAAGCCGGGAGGAGGTCCGTCTGTCACGTGAGGGCTCGCAGGCAGAACTCTGTGCTACACGTGACCTTGCAAGAGGAACTCTGTGTTTCACATGAGGTGCTGCATGGGCACCTCTGTGCCATATTCCTGCAGAACCAGGCTTACCAGGCCCTCATGCTTGCTGCCCTGGAGGGGCTTTCTGGGGCTATGCATGTTCAGGCACCTGTACCACACGCACCTCCTGATGTACAACCAGAGAGTGACAACGACAACGAATCTCTCACTCAGGTCGGGCCATGCAGACCATGAACCCATGGAAGATTTCTTTTTTAGTCTCAACATCAACACATGTGGGTGTTGAGGTGAACCCTGCACCTCCCCCCTCCTGGGTGCACCCCCTACCCCGGGTCGACTATGGCCATTTTTCTTTTTTGTCTATTGTGCATTCATGTCACAGTGTGGTGCTTTGTGGCATCCAAAGGCATCCACTGTGTGTTCCGGCTGGGCCCATACAGGCTTGTCTTGTGTTTGTGGCTTGGGGTACAGACACATATGGCACTTCTGCTTCCCCTTTCCATGGGCTCGCCAGGATGCCACTGTGTGACAGTAATTTACACAGAGGCATTGGGCTTCTGTCATATCTGTGGCCAGTCTGAAGTCCAACATGTGTATATACCCCTAGTGGGGATTCATGATGGTTTCTCCAGTGCATGATTGGACTGCATTTTGGTGAGTATATTGTTGACTGTGCAGGATTTCATGTTGCTTATTCATGTATTGCCTTGATTGTATACATTGTTGATGCACTTCATGCTGTTTGTGGTCCCATGCCCCCTTTAGCTGTCAAAGCCACTCTCATGATGGAAGGGGGACATGTGGTGGGAATGACACATTGTGGCACTTGTGCTGTGGTATTTGTCACTGTCTGACATAGTCACTGTTGGGCCCTGTGTTCATGATATGTTATGCTGGTAAATTGATAGTGCTGTGTTGGTTTTTGCTTATTATGTATCACAGGATCGGCAATATGTTTCCGTTGCAGATGTGTCCACAATGGAGTAGTTCACATGGAAAATGTACGAAACACTGAAGGTTCATGCATTTCCCATGCTTACATGCATTGATTTGCCCTGCAAACACACCCCCACAACACACACTACACACCCCCAGCCCCACCCCCCAACACCACCCCAACATCCCCCACGCACACACGACTTGCTTTCTGAGACATGCTGTGTCCCCGCTGCACAAGTTCACTTTGACTTTCATGATTGTGTACTGGCGCCGCTAGCTAATTTTTTTGCTTTGTTTTTTTATCCAGCTGCTGGGGTTTCCAGGCCGCAAACACCACTCACTGTACTGTGTTGTGTAGTGAGCGGTGTGTTGCGGGGGACACCCCCGCAGCACCCACATTTTCTTTTCTTTTTTGGGATTCCCTGAAATGCATGCCACCAAAGGTTCGAGCTTTTGGTGTTCACATCTTTGGTGGCATGCATTTACATGCTCTTAGTATAGGTTGGATATTTTTGCTCACTCTTTTCTTCAGAGTCCTTGTCTGAGGGGATTGTCTGTGGCCTGTTTCCATTTGTGATGGTGCACTTTGTGACAGTTGTGTCATGTGTGTTGATTTCTTTTATAGAAGTTTTCACATTGCATGCCATGGCATGGTGTGTTGGGTGGGTGACATAGGGCTGAGGGAGGCTTAGGTGACATACCAGCATTTGGATGTGCTGCTTTGCATGGGGGTGGGGTGGCATCTGTAGCTTGAATGTGTGCCTTTTGGTCGCACGGGATTGTGTTTGTTTAAGTGGCTAGGGATGCACACGATGCTGCTATTCCAAGGGCACATTCTCAGGGTGTTAATGTTGTGACTGTTGACTGTCCCTTTGTCATCATCGATTGCCACCTGGAATGTCCCAGGCCTGTGTGCTCTCCGCAGGGGGGGGGGAGTTTAGGTGAAAAATTAAGCCACAAGGTGGGTACGTGCTGCCTGGCCACGTGCCCTTTCCCCTCCCATGCGCAGCAGCGTGCATGTGGTTGGGGATGTGGGGGCACCACCATGTTCACCGGTACGCCCCGCCGTGTTGCAACATTGTGCAGGACACACACTGCCACAATGATCCTGCACACTACTGGGGGTGCATATAGTAGCTGCCCACCAGAGCGGTCAAGGGAGTGTAAACGTGACTTGAGCACTCTGAATGTGCGCTCCACTATGCCCCTGGTTGCAATATGGGCTGCGTTGTATCTTACCTGGGGTGGTGTGGTGGGGTTGGCGTCATCATGTAGGTGCTCAGAGGGTAGGCACTGTCCCGTGGAGAGGTGATAATGGTTGTCATTAGTTGGGTTTGTTTATTTCTCTGTGTGTGACATGCACGCATGTGCGCAGGCATTTGTACTCACCAATGAGCCATGTGTTGCCATGCTTCCCAGCTTCCAGGGCCCGGTTTAGGGATGACATTCTGAATATGAAACTGTCATGGGTGGACTCGGGATAGTTTGCATAGACAGAGGTGATGATTCCCTTGGCATTGCATACAACCTGCACCTTCATGTAATACCAGTGCTAGCGGTTGCGATAGATGTGCTCAGTGGCCCTAGGTGGATGTAGGGCCACATGGGTGCAGTCAATGGCACCAAGCACTTTGGGGAAGTGTGCCACCCTGTGAACCACGGCCTGCCTTTCTACTGGGGTTCTGGAAATGTATATGTGCCTGCGGACTGTGGGGTGTGCAGTCATGATTGCCAATACCTGGTGTAGGCAGCGTGACTGCGTGGCCAGTGAGACACCCCCATCTATGGCAGTTGTCATCTGAAGTGACACAGTGCCCAAAAAATGCAGGACATTGAGCACCTTTTCCAAGGGGCTCAGTGATTGGGAGCACAAGGTGGGTGATGTGAGGTCATCCTCCCACTCAGTGACCTGGTCGAGGATGATATGAGGTGTAAACCTATACCTGCCATAGACCTGGTCATCAGGCATCCCAAAAAGGCTGGTCCTGGGTAAAAAAATGTGGGGCCTGGCTATCCTCTTCCTCCTGTGGTGTCCCATGAACACTGCTGCGAGTAATGGGACGTTCATGGTAGCTGTAGCTACTTGTTTGTTGTTTGCACGCAATTTTATGCTGCACGGCTGCGTTTCCACCTGCTTTCGCATGGCGGACATGTTTCCGGCTTTGAGCGTCTTTCGGCGTCCACGGGTTTGCCCTGTTCAATTCCATGAATACATGTTGTTAGCGGGCATGTGGGTGTTGCAGGGTTTTCTCTGGTGAACTTTCCCGCTACGCCCACATTTTTGCGTGTTGTTCCCCATTCCGCGTGTTCAGCCCCCTTTTTAGGTGTGTGCGCTGTGCGTTGTGCACCGTCACTGGTGGACTTGCGCACAGCGTTCAGGATGTCGCAGTGACGTGTGTGCCACGCGCGCATTCTGTACAGGTCCCATGTAAGCCACGCGCAGTGCCTTCCATGAATCGGGAAACGGGCGCTTGCGTGTGTTTGGCACATGTGCGCTGCGTTTTTCACGCTTGCGCCACCCATTTCGGTGCACATTGATTCCATGAATAACCCTGAAGATTGGCTAATACCCAAACAATAAAAACAGATATTTTTATGAAAAATGAAAACAGTCTGTATAGTAGTGGCTACAAATTAATCAAGAATAGAGGGGAGTGTGACTATATATAGCCTTGACGATTTTCTGTTTGTTTATCTATATGACCCCTGAACGCTCAAGGCTTACCAAGGACCCTTAGATTTGATACTAGAGAGTCAAGAGTGAGAAATTAAGTCTTCTATATTTGTTATCGTTGGTGCCTCAGCTGTTGTGAAACTTTCTTAATTCTTCTAGCTGAGCTTTATCTGATTTGAGTGTTTTCCAATCTTCAATTCTTATAGCGGCAATGTGTGTAGAGGTTTCTTTGCTTTTAGTTTATGGGAAAGCACTTTGCCTGTTTTATTGCCCAATTAAACATATTTTTGCTTTGTTTTTAACATGGTGTATTCAGCTGTATTGCTATTCAGAATGCTGATCTTAGTGCAGAGTTTTTGTACTTCACAAAATGCCTTTCACGGACATACCTCTCTGTATTTCTGCTTGCTTTCCCTTAGTTTCTCTGTAAGTATATTGATTTCTTTGTTATCCAGTTGGCCATTGTACCTTTTTCTTTCAGCAATCCCCCCACTGCATGCCTTAAAGCATCCCATCTAATCCGTAGATCTAACTGGCCTTTTAGGTTATTTAAGACGAATTTAGCTATCCCTTTGCCTACCTCTTCTCTCACTGCTGGGTCCCTCGGTAAGCCACGATTCAACCTCGATGAGTGCTTTCTCCTCTCTGACCTCACTGGCTCTATTTCCACAAAGCCTGGGTATCTTCGGAGAATCCATTGCCTCCTATCCCTCAGCTGTAAATGTACTGAAGAAAGCTCCAGTCAATAAAATATTATCAAGCCTATGGCCCTCATTACAGGTTTGACAGTCTGGAATAAAGTGCCGGTAACACCGGTTACCGGTACCTTTTCTGGACTGGCAAACTACAAATCCGCCAGTAGTGGCTATCCCTATCTTTCTTTCTGTCTCTCAATGTAAAATTTAGCCTAGATGCAATTAGAATACCTGACCCCCTTTTTGGTGCTGAGGAGTACCTTTGAAAAGGAAAAAAGTTTCTATTGCAATTTAGCAGTAAGTAGCCTTTGTGAATAGGTGCGTCTCTTGGAGACACATCACGTCTGTTTGCATATCTTTTAACTTTTGTAAACATTAAACTCTCTTCTTAGGGGAGTTAGGGAGGCCCTTTTACATTGTGACATATCAGCTTAAATGTTGCCATAAAGTGAAGATGCTTCTTACAACCTCTTTTTCCTCCAGATGTTACATAAAATATACAATCCTCATTACAAGTTTGACAGTGCAGGGAAAAAGTGGCGGTAATTCCATTATCGCCACTTTTCCTGCACTGCAAACATTTTAATTTTGGCAGAATAACCATGCAGTCAATCTGCTGATTTTCAGGGGTAAAGTGGCAGATTCACCTCCAGCTTGGTAAATCCTCCACTTTACTGCCATAAATCAGCAGATTTATTGCACATTAATTCCGCCAGCGGTAAATCTGCCATAAATGGGGAATTACCACTACTTGTAATCCCCTGGTAACGCCACTTGACTGGTATTATTTGGTGGATTTACTGCCGGAAAAATGCCAAACATGTAATGAGGCCCATTGCGCTTACTTGACCACCCTCTGGTAACCAACAAACAAACCATTCTTAACCCAAAACTCCTCTTCTATCCCTTTTAAAGGAGTGAACTCTAGATATTTAAAATTAAATGACAAAATGAAACACAGCATGCCTTCTTAGCGCACAACTGGTCGGACCTAGTGGGTCAAGTCGGTATCTGAGGTACGATCCTCCTTTGGAAGCACACAACTCCTCAGACATTGGCCAACCCCCACAGCCACAGGATGGTCCCATCCAAACTTGTAATGAGGCCTAATGTGCTTACTTCTCCGCCCCCTGGTAACTGAAAAACAAACCATTCCTAACCCAAATCTCCTCCTCTATCCTTTTTAAAGGAGGGAACTCTAGCTTATTAAAATTAAGCAACACAATGAAACACATCATGCCTGCCTATCGCACAGCTGGGTGGACCTAGTGGGTAAAGTAGCCCTCTGAGAGACATTCCTCCTATGGAAGCACAAAACTCCTCCAACATCAGTCAACCCCCACAGCCACAGGAATAGTCCCATCCCCCATGTATCAGCCCATGGCTCTGGCAATAGCTGGTCAACCATACACCGATTCTTATTTTAAATATATATATATATTTCCATGCTTCTAGGTCTCCCCATTTTTTCGAACCGCACTCCTTATGGCATTCCTTTTGGCAGAATCAGCGACACCATAGACAGCAATCGGATTTTTCAATTCAAGCTTTAATTCACCATATGATATTGGCAAGCGCTATTAAAAAACTAACACGTTTCACCCTCTCACGGGCTTCATCTGAGTCAACCTTTGCGTTGTGTTTTTTTGCAATAAATACATACACACATTTCTAGTCCCTCATTTGTTTCTCCACTATTTGTGATACCAATTCAGTGCTTTGACCATTACTGGCAGCCATGTTTTCACATCTCGCACATTTTATGTCCATCTATTGCGTAGCTTGGCATATATTTTTAAGACATATAATGCCTGATTTTTCAACATCCACATGACTTTTTAGCAGATCCATTAAAATGCATTGTGCCTTGTGCCTGAATCCACATTTTAAAAGCCTTTCATAGCAATTTGCGAGATTTCTTTACACGTTATTGTCATGACATGTTTTGAACATTGGACCCTGCATCACTACATTGTGTAGTTTGCCATTGCAGTATTAATAAAGTGCACGGTGCTCTCAAATAAAAACGAGATTGTTCTGCTACACAAGTAATGTAGAGTCTGGTGTACCGCCTCTAACATTTTATGCTTCAGTATTAAAGTGCATGGTGCCAAAGCGTGCAAGCTCTGCATGTTATAAAACAAATCCGTGAGAATGCATGATATTAATATGCTTTCTGTGTGCAGGTTTTCATAATCTGGCTCCTCAATGTGCAATATATTATTGTAATATTAATAAAGTGCATTGTGCTTCATCAATAAAATCTCATTGTTGTTCGGTGCTACACAATACTATAAAAAGTACTTAAAATATCATGTATCATCTTTCACATGTTATACCTTAATATTAAAGTGCATAGTGCCTCAACATGCAAATTCTGCTTGATTTTATACAAATCCATGAGGATGCGTAATATTAATGTGCCTCCAGTATGCACGTTTCACAATACATGCTCTTAAAGTACTAACACCTTTGTATTTTTTGTACCATTCACAGCTTCATGGTCACTATGCAGTAATTCACCCCTAGAGTTAAACATTCTTATTTAAAACATATGTAACACAGTTACAATGGTTTTTAAAGGATTTTCTAGTTTTTCTTTAAAAAGTCATCACATTTGTAGAGTTATCTCTGGGGTATTTATCATTTCCCAGCTTCCTTTCTCCATACATGGGCCTATCCTTTGCCTATGAATGTAAACAATTCTTTGTCCAGATTATGCCCATTTGGTACTTTACTATTCATGTCCACAATACACCTTGATTCTTTTTGCCCTTATTGCAGTTCCCTATCTCCTCCTCTTGTGTATTGTAGCATCTGGTGGAAAATAACATATTGTAACGTCGCCACACAGCTTGAAAATGGGTATGAGAAATCTTTATTTTTAATTGCTCGAGGGTGCTATAGTATTCTCAACTTAGCCATAAGTTTTGTGCTTCCAATGTACCATATATTGCACCCACAGATAATAACATAAATTACAGGTGTGCTACTGCATGTTAAGTGTTGTTTAATCTGTATAGTCTTCCCTGTTCGTGGGTGTTTATATTCTGTAGCATTCAATCCGTACCTGCACGCTTTACACTTCTGTCATTTTGAGAATCTTAATCTCTTTGTGGACAGCCAGTTTGTCTTGATGTTTTTGGATGCCAGGAAGCTTGGGACTAACACATTTCTTATTAATAGTGGTTCCCTATAGGTTACCATTGCCCTTGCTCCTATATGATCTACATTAGCCTTATCTTTATTAATATTTCTCCAATGTTTGTCAAGAATTTTTTAATTGCTCCAGATGGTTGGTTGTATTTTGTTATAAACCTTAATGTATCCCGTTTCTCTACTTTTTCAGATTCCTTACTTTTGATCATCAATAGTTCATCTCTTTTTAAACTCTTGGACTTCTCACACGCCTTTTCAATGTTTTGTCTTGGCTATTTTCTTTCCTCGAACTTGCATGCTGCTTCCCTGGAGGATTTTATGTATTTTTCTTTTCAGAGCAGTTTCTTTTGTTATGAATGAACTCACCGTATTGTATACTTCTCTTTACATTTTTGGGATGGCCACTTTCTGCATGTAATACAGCACATGTACTTGTTTTTTCTGTGTATTTCACTTTGTTTCTTCATGTCCACTATTTATATATTTCTATCTAGATATATGATGTATTCCTGGTGGTGGTTTTCAGTGAACTTTAAATTGTTATTGTTTTTATTAATGATTAATACAAACTGTGACCATTCTTTAGATGGTCCTTATATTATAAACAGGTCATCTATATATCGAGTTGAAAGCTGTATTTTCTGTGTGTTCTTTTGTAGATCATCTGTGTGCCATATTTCTGTTTCCCATACTCCCATATACTAGTTAGCATATGGAGGCGCAAATGTCATGCCCATAGTTGTGCCACGTGACTGTCTGTAGTACTTATCATTCAAATAAATTGTGTTTCAAAGAGAATTTTAACATTTCCAGTGCTATCATTGAGTGATATATATAACTCGCTGATTTTGTTAACAAAAACTGTTGTACTGCTTCAATTCAGTTTTTGTGTTTGCTGCTGGTGTATAAAGATACCACATCTAGTGTGACCAGTAGGTACATTTCTTTCCAAGGTATTTCTTTTATTTTACTGAGGAAGTCCATTGTGTCTCTGACTTATGAGGGTAGTGTGGATACAAAGGGAAACAAATATTTGTCAATGTACCTGGAGGTTTTTTCTAGAAGTGATCCCCTGGCTGAGATGATTAGTCTCCCCAGAAGTTTCTGTAACCTTTAATGTAACTTAGGTACAAAATAAATTGTTGGGGTCACTGGACATTTGACCCTTAGATATTCTCTTTGCTCTCATTCTAATAGCCCATTTTCTAGCCATCCTTTTGTCATTTCATCAAATATTGCTTGATATTCTTGTATTGGGTTGTTTTCTAGTCTTTGGCAGTGTTTCAATTTTTTTTATTATAGTGTTGCTTCCTCCATATAGCTTGATTTGTCCATTACTACCAAATTCCCTCCCTTAAATAAGGGTTTTATGACAATGGTATCATCATTTCTTAATGCATGTATGGCTTCCCAGTGTATTGTGTTCACAGCGGATTTTCCCACAAATTATTTTTCATCTAGTTTCTTAAGGTCATCAACTACTAGGTCTACTAACACTTCTAAATGGGCATTGTTTGCTGTTATTTGGTAAAATCTCGATTTGTGCTTGAATCCACTTTCTTCTATCATTGCAGTATTAATCCCTATGAGACTCAAGTTGCCACACTTCCATTCTGTATCATCGCAACTTGCATCCATACCATCTCCATCCAAGACTTCTAATCCAAGCAAGAATATCACTGTTGGTAAGTCCCCTATTGTAAGTTCCGATGGTTTCTCTTTATTCTGCTTCCTTCGTTCCTCCCAGGTCAGATTGGCATAGTATTTATTTCATTTTATTTTTCATATGAACTGGTGTAAGTCTATCCTTTTCTGTGCATAATCCTACCTTGGATCCGGGACAAAATGTAAGCCTTTAGATAATACATTAGTCTCACAGAGTGTTAATTGTCATGATTCACCACCTGTAGCTCCATATTCATTTGCTTGTGTTCTTCTCCTTGCCAGAGTGAGTCATCTGCATCTGTGGAGTGGGATCCCTTGATTGACTTTGTGCTCCTCCTCTCCTCTGGTTTTTGCACAATTTTATCCTGCACATCCTGTTCCACTTCTCCCTCGCCATCCCCGTCCTGCCGGCTTCTTTCCTTCCCATTGCAGAAGGCTCATCTCTTCTAATAAATGTCACTTTATGGGGGTGTCTGATGTATATATATTTATATCACATATCTCCAATTTCTCAATTGCAAATACAGGCAGAACTTGTGTGTGTCATGAATACCAGTTTGCTCTCCTCAGGAGCATCACTGTGTTTAGACTTTGACCTCATCAAGTGTCCGGTGGTATCCTGGCGATTATACCGCTGGGATACCTCCAGCGCAAATAGAGTTACTGATACTCGGTCCGGTGCTATTAGCTATCAGCGCCAGTCCACAAGTAGTGGTTGGGCGGTTATTGCCCATTCCCTATTGGGTCCTGGCATTTGGGGGCGCTATTACCACCGGCAGTAATTGCGCAAGCGGTAATAGGGCTGAAAATGGCCCGAAAATGGGCAGTACTCATGATGAGGCCCATCCAATGCTCTTGGGATCCACCTTTAATACCTGCATCACACTCCCAAATCTGTTTAGTCTATGTTGTGGCAGAATCTTCATCCATCTACTCCCTGCTTGTTCTGCGCTGACTTCCTGTTCAAATACAAATCTAAGGATTAATGCTGCTTCTTCAACATTGGTTCACAGAACCTGCTTTCCCTCCCAGCTAAATAGTATACTAAACAGGAGGATCCTTCCTACGTCTGCTTGTCTGAACTTTTCTGTCACCACTTGGAAGGTTTGTCTTTCTTGCAGGCTGAGTGGCGTAATGACCTCGAATATGAGCAAGGCTGTGCCTTGAGTGAAATGTCATGAAAATGTTAAAAAGTTATGCGTTAGGGCCAAAATGGATTGTACCTACCGTGTACACTATATCCAGAGTTATTCCTTTCTTTGCAATTTTTCGGCAAACCGACTTGAACATTGAGATCATCCAGCTCCTTATTAGTCAGTCCTTCTGTGCTTTCTGGGACACCTCATACTCTTAGATTCTCACATTGATGATAATTCTCCAAAGTGTAGAGGAGGAGCCAAGTACCCCCACCTCAACCATTCCGCCCTATTCCCTGTATTTTGGAAACTAGAGTATTTGACATACACGGAGCAGTTGAAATAACAAAGGCAAAAAGGAATCCTAGAGGCAAGATTCCCATTAAGGAAACCATATTTGCATACGAGGAAATCTGATGGTTGTTTAAATGAGATTCCTGAAGAAGCAGAGCAAATGAAGGGTCAAGACGAATGGTGACGTCACCAAACATCGCCAAGTAAACGTCACACAGAGCTCAGCTGACGTGCCTACAAAAGATGCAGAGACCAGAGAATGTAGATATTCTATCAGGCATCAAGAAAGTATCAAGGATAAGTGACATCTTGGGATCAAGGTGAAGAAACTTATGCCACAGAAACAGATGAAGATATCAAGTTATTTTACACGTGTACAGATGCAAAAGAAATGCAAGCAGACAAAGTCATCTTAAGACTGGCTTTATAGTGAATAGATTGCGGCAAGCATAGTAAGTAAAGGATGGATATTTCCACTACGCAGTATAGCATTGAAACATACTTTTTAGATCTGCGACTAAAAGCAAGAGAGTGCCGAAAGGGTTAAGAGTAAAACGAGTTCAGAATGGAGGATATTACTCCACTTGTACACCTCTGCAAGCAATTGCCGAAACATGCACCTAAGCTTAGACAGTATAGTGCGGAATGAGTTAAAGGAACCACAGATAAAATGTTTATTCCGTGGCCGCAAGGACGGTCACTGTCGAAGGCAGTCCTGCAGCATATGATGACATATTTGTATGCAGCATATACAGGAAAAAAGCTAGACAAGCAACTAGCTAGCTTAGAGCTTTGGAAGATGTACCAAGAGGAGCGAGATGTGCTGCCTCCTGTAGATTGGATACTTGATGTATGCAAAGAGGGGGGTGAGGAGTCCTCTGCTCCCCCCACCCCAGCTCGAATAGAAGACGAAAATAAGAAAGATCATGGGTTATACCCATTGAGGGAGTTTAAGGCAGCGGCAGGGTATAGCAACCCGGCATATGAGTCGCCTACGCAAAGCAGCGACGAGGGCCCAGAGAAAAATGTCATCTCTAAGGTCCACAGGGACAAGGAGAGACGCGATAAAGAGAGAAGTGATCGAGCAAGCACATCTCTAGATATAGGAAGAGAAATAAAGAGATGGAAGGGAGAAAGAGACAAAGCTGATGAGTTAGCACTTCCACAGAACAAATGGATGGGTGGTCAGATTTTGCTTAAACTCGATGGTAAGGGCATTGAGGATTTAAGGCAAAGGGAAGATCAAGATGAGCAAGATGAAAAGGATAAAGAAAGAGAGGAACGATTGAAAGACGAGGGAGCTAAACGGAAGGATAGACAAAGACGAGAGCTGCTATATCAAGAGAAAAAATTGAGAAAACAAAAAAGAGCAGAAGAGCAAAGAAAATGTGCTAACAAAGAGAACTTGATGAGCAGGAAAGGTTAGAAAGAAAAAGAATAGAAGAAGAGGAACAGAAGGTAAGGGATACGAGAATACAAAGACGAAAGGATGAGGAAACACGCAGGGCAAATGAAAGAAGTGATACAAAGAAAAAAGAGGAAAACAGGGTAAGAGAGGAAGCAAGAAAGTGCAGAGAGCTTGATGATGATATAGAATGAAAAAGAACAATGCAGCAGCAGCAAGCGCAGAGAATGCAGCAAGACTTGCATCACAGCAGGTAGCGGGGATCCACCACAAGGGCAGTCGGAGCATTCGCCCATGCATATTCAGCAGAGTACAAGCACAGGACAGCTAACGACTCCTAGAGTAGGGGGTGCCACTGTCGATGGAGGGAATCCTTTTACAGATAACCGAATGAGGCTGTACCCACAATAGGACAACTCACTGGGAGACCTGATGTGTTAAATACCATCTGTGATGCCGAATCCTCACGAGGAACCGAGGGTAGACGTCAATATAGGAGCCAAATCTTTTTCGTTTTAAGTAGACACGGGTGCGACATGCTCATGTATTCAAGAGGGAACATTTTCGATGTCTGGCAATGTCATGAATCCTGAAGGTTTTACAGGATCTACAAGTAGAGTTCCTTTTACTGAAGAGTTACCAGTCTCTATAGGAGAGTGTGACATGTCAGTGCCTTTGCTATATTCGAGGCAGACACCTGTCAATATAGTGGGTCGAGATTTAATGACAAATTTGAATATGACAATTTCGGTTACTGATGAAGGCATAGTGTGTTCAAGACCAGGAATGCATTATTTAAACGTGAGCACCTTTATTATGGCATTTGCGGAACAAATGGCCATGTGGGCAACACCTTTAGAACCAGAGGTTTTCCATTGTGGAGTACGCATTCTTTTAACATGGCTACCAGGACTAGTAGGAAGAACTATGCGAATACTTGATGAATTTTTGTTTAGACCAATAATAGCTATGCGTGAAGAAGAGGGACAAGTTTTTCCCTTAGAGTTACAAGCAGCATAGTGCAAGGTGAAATGGCTTTGCTTGATGGGAATTATGATGAGAGCAGACGATGGTGTGTAGTAATTGCCATCAGGGAAGGTTACAGACTGACTGACGTCACTGATGACTATCTATTTGGAGATCATCCATCTGATGACAGGGTGATATTTGACATGAGCATTACTTATTGGGTGAGAACAATCAAACGAGAAGTTCCTCAGAAAATGTTAGCACAAAAACGTCCTGAGTATTTTGATGAAGAAATGGTGAAAGTGCCAGTTTCATTATGGACCACAGGCCCCTATGACGTATGCCTGTTGAAGGAGGTTGGAGAAGTAAAGATTCAATTGAAACCAGGAGCAATTTTACCTTGAGAACGACAGTATCCTGTGTCTCGAGAGGCAGATGAAGGTATTTTTAAGACAAAATCCACCATGATGGGTCAGGGTATCTTAGTGACGCCAGAGTCACCATGCAATACTGCGGTGTACCCTATCAAGAAATCTAAGGGGGGGGTCGTGGAGACTAATTCAACATTTACGCCTGATAAACCAGATTGTAGAGGCCGAGTTCCTTCTAGTTCCTAATCTGGCTACAATCTTATGTAATATACCTGTTGAAGCACGATATTTCACGGTGATTGATTTGAAACATTTGTTTTTCTCAATCCCATTGCACACAGACTCGCAGGATCTGACATCATTTACGTTCAGACAGACTAAGTTAAAAAGCACGAGATTACCTTAGGGGTATTGCGAGTCTCCATCGATTGTCGATAGAGTCCTCCAGATGGACTTAAGCAATATTGATTTAGAAAGTGTTGTGTTGCAATACGTAGACAACATTTTAGTGTGCAGCACTTCAGAGGAAGAGTGCAGACGCGATTCTGTTCAGCTGATGGTTACACTTGCTGACAAAGGATATAAGTTTCACAAAGAGAAGTTACAGTATTGTCAACAAGAGGTGTTGTACATTGACCAATTGATTTCACATGAAGGAAAGAAGGTTACTCCTGAGAGAGCTGAGGCTATTTTGAAAACCACAAAGCCACACACGATAAAGCACATGCAGAGATTTCTGGGATTATGTATTTATGTCAGAGTGTCAGTCTTTGACTACAGTCCATATATAAGGCCTTTATTGCAGTCTTTAAAGAAAGCACAGGTAATGCAGGAAAAAATTGTGTGGACTGAGGAAATGGAAGAAGGATTTGATGAGTTGGAAAAAGCAATTGGCACAGCTCCAGTTTTAGGGATTCCTAATTATGCTGAGGAATTATTTTTGTTTTCGCACACAGACGACACTGTTATGACAGCAGCCCTTACACAGAGAACGACATTGGGGTACAAGCCCCTTGCATATTACAGTGGGATTTTAGACCCAGTGATGAGGGGTAATTTGCTGGGCGAACAATTGCTGGAAGCCGCCGCGTTCGCCATAGAGAAAGCTGCAAGCATAGTGATGGGATGCTATATGACGTTATTTGTTGAACATGCACTGTTTGCCATTATAGAGAAACCAAAAGGAACGTTGACTTCTCAAAGGGCTTCTGCCTATGAGGTAGTCATATCAAATCCAGCGATCAAAATAGTTTGATGCCGAATAGTGAATCCTGCCATGTTTGTAGCTGAGGACGAGCATGCGCATGACTGTGCAAACTATGAAGAGTTCTATGATGAAATCCCCAGGATAAAAGAAAATGCTTTAGCAGGAGACGAAATTGTTTTTATTGACGGTTCTTCGAGAATCGATTAGAATGATGGGCAGAGGTACACAGGTGCCGCTGCAGTAAAGCACATGGCCAAAAGGGATTTTCAGAAGATGGTAAGTGGTCGACTACTGTCTCATTATTCAGCATAGGCTGCAGAGTTAGTGGTGCTGATTGTCGCGCTCGAGAATCATGCAGACTAGGAAGTAACAGTGTACGGCGACTCTGCCTATGTGACGTCAACGGTGCACGCAGGGTTAGCATGTTGGAAAAGGAGGGGCTACCTCAGAGTGGATGGCATGCCAGTGCAGCACGGCACCTTATTGGACATGCTTATTAAGGCACTGCAACTCCCAGTAGCCATGGCAGTCATTAAATACGCAGCTCATACTAAAAGGGCAGACTTTATCTCACACGGAAACCAAGCAGCAGATGATGAAGCAAAACTCGCTGCATGTTCAGAAAATGTAATGACATTTGATATGCCTAGTGTAAATGAGAAAATGGTTGTCAAGATGAACGTGTCTGAAAGTTATAGTAATTTGTCAAAGACACAATTAATGGAGGTCCAGGGGGGAACACCTCAAGATGAGAAGGATTTGTGGACACGAAGAGGGTGTTCTTTAAAACCCTCTGAAGCATTGTGGCGACAAGACAGCACTGGTAAACCGGTGATGCCTGTAGCCTTATTAAGGGTGGAGCTGGAACTGCTACACTACCCTGCGCACATAACTAGAGAGAACCTCGCTGCAACTATTGCAGAGGATTGGTTCGTACCAAATTTGTTATAGCATGTTGTGTTCTATGTAGTGAACTGCATTGTGTGTTAAAAATTCACAGCTGGGCATACTCTGCGCACAGTTAGGCGAGTTATTCCGAGACCCAATGGCCCCTTTCAGCATTTGCATATCGACTATGTCGACATGCTGCAAGTATGTAATGAATATAGATACATGATTGTAGTGGTTTGTCCCTTTTCACAATGGATTGAGGCTGGTCCGTGTATACACCCAGACTCTAACTGTGCAGACAAATTCTTAGTGCGAGAAGTATTTCCTAGATGGGGAGTATGTGAAGTAATGAGATCAGACAATGCCCACATTTTGTGAATTAAACATTTGAGCAAATCAGCTTGTTGCTTAGTATAAAGCACAAGTTTTTCCTTGTGGATAATAGGATCTGTGAACGGCTCAATGGCTTGCTTAAAGAGAAGATAGCCAAGTTGAAGCTTACCTTGAAGAAAGGGTGGTTGCATTGCCTACCACTGGCATTATATGCATTGAGGAACCAACCAGGTTCGGGCCACTATCTCATGCCCCATGAGACACTCCTCACACCTCCATCCAGAGTTAGAAGTAATGCTCAGCCAACAGCAGAACTGTTAGGAATGGAGCTACGTTATTATCTTATGTGTATGACTCAAAGTATTTCTGTCATTTCAGGTCAGCTAAGGCGAAAAGAGTGTGGGGCAGTACAGAACACAGAAGGATACGCTTCAACAAGTGGCGTTCAAGAAATTTGTCTTCCCAAACTGTTCCCCAGAGATGCAGTCCTTATCCGCGATTTCACAAGGAAGTGGCACAAGCCCAGATTCAACAGCCGTTTTATTTTGGAAGACGTCACGCCGTCTGCAGTCAGAGTGCAAGGCAATCACGCTTGGACTTTTTTAGGCGACGTCAAAGTTTACACTGGAGAAACCCCTCTGCCCCCACCATCTTCGGAAGCAAGCATCGGAGAAGAACCACAGCAAATGCAGACAAGGTCTATGACGAGGAAGAAGGACGCAGAGGATGTCGAGTAAAAGAAAAGATTTCATCAGACTGTGGCTTATTTCGTAACACTCGTTTAGCCATTTATGAAAGAGTTAAGGGAAGTTGATTTTAACACTCTTTGCAGTCTTTTCAGGGTTATGGGAAGATCTGTTGTTCTTAAAGCCACAGGAGTTTGTTGACTTTGGACTGAGGCATGTTTTAAGCCTTGATAAGAGGAGAAATATGCCAAACTCTGAGTTCATTTTCGATAATTGGAAGAGGTTACAGTACCCTGATTCATTTCTCACTGAGTTCTTGCTTGGATTTGGCCATGGTGATTCCCAATGACAATGTTTCAAGGATCCTATTTGAAGTGTTTCTCTTTATTCTGCGAACTTATTCGGCTATCGTGGGGAAAACTAGTAGCATACATGTTTTTCTGCAAGATCCTAAGAATGGTCCCATTGTAAGGAGGTTGCTCACAGCAATTATGGATCAAATTCTGCAGCTACCAGTGGAGAAAGGACAAATGCCTCTATCCGCTGATGACGCACACAAACTGGTCAGAGTGGTTGTCTATCATCTGATTAAAGAATACCCGCATCTTTTTGGAAGACACACCGATGTGCATACATTCCTAAGGGATTCGAGAAACAATGCAGCACTAAATGAAATCTTGAGAGGCGTCATACTGCAAGTAAACAGTTATTAGGTGAGAACTTCGAGGTCAGAGTGAAACTTTCCTTCAAGGGACAGATCGAGAGGTTGCTGGTCAGACAGAGCTTTTGTTTCATGCTGGAAGAAATTCATCATGTCATCTGGTCTAAGGCAGATTCAAAGGAATCGACTGGGAACTGGTGTATGTCGTTGAACTTATCTAGGCTTACTGAAGTCGGTTTTCTTCAAGCTGGAGAGGCAACCACGTTTCGTCTGTTTAAAGACTGGTTCCAGGGAAACATTGAGGAGTTTGATTCTTAGTATCCAGTAAGCAGACAACTGATTGAGGAGAAGTTGCTGAGTCAAGATAGCAGCTTCCAGAAGCAGTACATAAAGCTGATGTATTAAAGTTACTTTTTCCTTCCTTAGGCAACAAAGATGGGAAGTATTAGTAGTAAAATAATTATGCCAGATATAGAGAGATGAGGGAGATATCCACGTTGTCCACAAGGCCGATGCTGTAAGATATCCTATCTATGCATCATTTACACTTGCATTTTGTTCATAATCATACTGCGTTCACTCATAGTACGCGCATCGTACTACACTGATGTGATGATCTGAGCTAAGACTCCTGTGAATCTTCCTGAGCAGAAGGAAGGTACGATTGTGGCAACTACTAGGCAGCCAAGACCCTATGTAGTTATTCCTGTTCCAAAGAAAGATGACAAATTGCCGGAAATTGATGGGAAGAAGGAGTGGTTAATTGTAGAGCATGGATGTTGTATGATCGTCCTGAATCGACTGTTTGGAATGCACAGGTCCTATGCAAGCCCCTCTGGAAGAGCATTTCCAAGTTACTAACCTGGGTCGAAGACAGAGGAGGACCGTTGCAGATAGTACCATTGGAGAAAACAAAGCTGTGCTTCAGAAACAATGGTACAAGAAAAGTAATTTGGATAGAATCAGAACTGTGATAGAAGTTTTGATGCACCAAGAATGAGCATTGGTACTTCAGTGATAATGGATCACTATTGGGCATGTGGAGCCAGAGCTTACATAAGATTGCCTGCATACTGGGGAGAAATGTGTTCCATAATAAATGTCCATGTTCCAGCATTGGTGATTCCAAAAAGTGACTTACACCTTGACAGTTTTCCAAAAGCAGATGCTCACCTGAGGGAAGAAGAGATCTGTGGAGCTGATGAGAAGAATGAAGAGGGAGAACTATTTTTCAGCAAAATCCATAGAAGCTTTTGATGCTATTCCATATGAGCAAAGGCTGTTCAGCCAGACCTCACCAGTGTTCACAACAATTTTCATGCCGAGGATCCAGGTTGGAACAAATACCAAATGGCTGTAGATTACCAGATGGGAATTGCTACAAATGATAAACACTACCATAAAGGGATTCAATGCAATCAGAGACGAGGTGAGAGCCCTACGTCTGATGACTCTTCAGAACAGATATGTCTTGGATATGATTACAACTATGGATGGAGGTGTTTGTGCAAAAATTGGAGAATCATGTTGCACATTTACAATATCTCATGATGACGAGAATGGAACCTTGACGGAGGCCAATAGAAATGTTGACGAAGCTTCGCGGTCAAATGATAGATGAAGTGGAAGATGTTGCTTATGACAGCTGGTTTGGATTGCTCTTTTCTTGGGTTCCACAATAGATGGCAGACATTTCCAAGTTCCTTGGAGCCCTAATAGTGATGATATTACTTGGATTCTGTGTAATCTAGTTAATGATCTCACAATGCAAGAAGACAGCAAAGAAAGCCATAGGGATGAATATTATGATCGATATTGAACATGGATGGAAAGCCAAAGATCTGACGGATGAAGAAATCAGAGACTTTGTGAAGGCCAGTATTCATGCACCAGAGGGAACGAAGTTCCTGTATCCAATGAATCACAATAAGTATGTGGAAAGATGGATCTATTGCAGTCCAAATGGACAATGTAGTCTTATGACGCCGACCAAAGATGAGCATGTGAAAACAGCAGGATGCCTGAAGGGTGTCATAAAGACATGGATCCCAAGGAAGCTTTTCTTCAGACCTAAATGCCTGGATGCAAAGGATGATGAGGGAGTGGTCGATGAATCGCCCAGGTGGGGGGGAGTGTAGAGGAGTAGCCAACTACCCCACCTCAACCGTTCTGCCCCTTTTGCCTGTATGTGGTAAACTAGAGTATGTGACATACACGGAGCAGTTGAAACGGCAAAGGCACAAAGGAATCCTAAAGGCAAGATTCCCATTGAGGAAATCATACTTGCATACAAGGAAATATGATGGTTGTTTAAATGAGATTCCTGAAGAAGCAGAGCAAATGAAGGGTCAAGACGAATGGTGATGTCACCAACCATTGCTAAGTAAACATCACACAGAGCTGAGCTGACGTGCCTAGAAGAGATGCAGAGACCAGATAATGTAGATATTCTACAAGGCATCAAGAAAGTATCATGGATAAGTGACATCTTGGGATCAAGGTGAAGAAACCTATGCCACAGAAACCGATGAAGATGTCAAGTTATTTTACACGTGTACAGATGCAAAAGAAACGCAAGCAGATGAAGTAATCTTAAGTCTGGCTTTATAGTGAATAGATTGCGGCAAGCGCCAATATATATATATATGTATATGGATAGGTAAAGGATGGATGTTTCCACTACACATTATAGCAGTGCTGGACTTTAGCAAGAAGGCAGAGAAAACCTAATTTCCTGTGTGTCACAGTTAAAAAGCAAATTGAATTATAAAGTGAATCTTAGCAGACAAGTCTGGACGAGCCAAAGAAGCCAAGGTCTTATCAAATTAAAAAATAGTATTAAAAAGCACTAGAAGCTCGATTCCATGGTCTCTAGTCACATGGAAGGATGAAGTTGGATGAAGGAGATGGTCCCACTTACGCACGAGGGCAGAGCGTGCCTTCACTCCCTGAATTTCTCAGAGCTAAGAACACCCTCAAGGCCGAGCTTCAAAGCCTAATTGACAGTAGACCACTGAGGTGATGTTGGATTGATATACTAATTGGTGGGAAGCAATAGTTAATGCGAGCTCACCAGCACCCGGATGGCCAACCTGCATGCTGCATGCTGCTAGACGTAGATGGAAAAGTACTGACGGGGATTAGGGTGCCAACCAATTGTAGGGGACCGTGTAATCAAGGGTCGTATAGTTGTGTAAACCAATGGGACATTGTGTATTTAGTGATGTTCATATTGGTCATTTTTAAGGGAGAGCTTAGTGCCCCACCTGATGTTAAGTAACCAATCACATATTTGCACTTTTTTAGACTAGTATGGATCGTATACTAAGATGTTCACTCAGAGCCAATCACCCATACTCGTAGGTATTTGTAGTTTGCCACGTAGGATGACGTTGGTAGTGACACAGGTTAACGTCATTGATGATGAGTTTTGTGTATACATTTTCAGTTTTTTCTAGAATGCATTGAGTAAGAGGATCGAGCAAATTCGTTGATGTTCGTTATGCTCCCTGTTTTAGATAATTGATATTAAAACAGTCTTCCTTTTACCAACTACCTCAGTCATTTTGATTATTGATGTATGAATACAAATCTGCATCCCCGTCCATCTCCAGGGTAATTGCTACTAATCTTTACTATCCAGTTCAAAATCCTCAGTGGTGTTACAAGCAGCTCCATGTGCTCTTTCGCGTCTGCTACTTCTCCCTGGAGGTGAATCACAACCTCCTCCGGTTCCCTGTAATATTGCCCCCGCAAAAATGTCACCTAGAAAAAAATCAACAAAAAATGGCTGTTTGTTGTGGCAACATTATTCCTTTGAACATTCTATCAACTCCTTCACCTTTCAGCCATTGTGCCCCAGTCCTTTTTCCATCTCAGATGGTGTGCGCCCAACAGTGCCTCCCTGAACACTGTGGAAAGTCGCAGCAGGCCACAGAGGAGGTGCTTGTGTACTTTTGGCCCCGCCATCCTATTGTGAAAGACAGAACCGCCCACGCTCCAGAACACTGAAGGAATGAATGGGACATTGTGATTCATACCCAAATGACAGTTTGAATCATAGCATTTTATTTTTTTTGTTGCATTTCTGCAGCACATTTCAATTGTGTTAAGGGCACATGGGTATGCTAGCATGCAGGAGAGATAGCTAGGGTGGGGGAGTAGGATCAGGAGGACGACAGAGCAAGTTGAGGGGTTTCCAGCCCCCTGGTATCGCTCCAGGGAAGGGCATGACAGTTAGGAGGGGTCCTTTCTCCCCTGCCATGCCCCTGTACATCATTGTCTGATACATATGGTTTACTTAGTGTTTATAATATGCAATTGTCCATGATGACTTTTTGTTGTATGTGTTTACTTTAATTTGCTGTTGCATTTCACAATTTTGTTCAATAATTGTGGCCAGATATTTTCAAAGAAAGAGTGTGTGTTCTTGGCAGGTGCCATCTATTAAACAATAAGTGAGGCCTTTTTGGAATAGCTTATACTGCAAAATGAATCACTTCTAGGGGCCCCTAATTTTGGCAGGTAAGGCACAGGGAGATTAAATGATTTGCCCAGGATCACACATTTTGGTTAAGTGATAAAGCCAGAATTTGAGGATAGTCTGACATTTAGATACTTGACCACTCATCTTCCAAGTTCAAGTAGGTAGAAATATTGTTGAGGTTTGGTTCTGAATGCTTAAAATAATACTCAATTTCATACAGATTGCTTTAAAAATGCACAGGCAACATGATAAACCAATCTGACAATGTATGCATCATTGTAGCAACGTGTTGATGAAAGAGTAAATGGGTCATTTTGATTTGAATCCTAAATTGTACACAGGGAACACTCCTTTTTCACTTGTTTGCAAAAGGGCCCCTCCATGCAATTTTATTTGATTCCACCAAGTACTGGAAAAGTAAAACGTATGTGGGTCAGATTGTTTATTTTGGATCATAATGCATCATCATTACAATCACTATCTTAAAAGCAGTAAGTGCACCAAAGCACAGAAAAATACCTAAAATGCTTCACAACAGTCAGATGGCAATACCATGGGTTAATCCATCAAGTATAGCTCTTCTTTTCCAAGCATAGTATAGAAAGCAAGCACATTTAAACGTGCTGATTACATCTCTTGTTACTGGTAGCAATATGAAAATAGGTTGCCACTTCTGCAACCCAGAAACGTTCAAAAGATCATGAAGCTACTGTTTGCGAAGGTCTTTATATATATAGGGAAGAAGATCACCCATTGAGCCAGTATTGCTTTTGTATTTCACTTTTCCACTACATGTCTGGAAAAGTGTAAATCCCTCCCACAATTAACGATTGTGGGAGCCATCCACAATGAATTCCTTTGCAATCTACTTGCTTTTACCAGGTGTTAGAGTCAGGCGGATTCCACAGGATTCCATTGGTTTTCTGCTAACATATAAATACATGCTGGTGGCAAGCCAGTTGGATTTGGCAGGGAAACCTGTAAGAGCAGGAGAACTTGTTCAGTTCGATCTGCGCTTCAAATTTGTCAGCCCAATCATACAAAATCCTGCAGCGCATGAAAAGTCGCGATAAAGTATTTTAGCGGCACTTTTTCCACTCCGCCTGACCTGGAAAATTACCAGCTGGGATTGTACCATTAGTTTCCCCATCCTGAATGGAAGCCTACAAGCTCCAGCATAGAAATTAAAGAGAATTTCCAAAAAATCTCCTGTATTTCTAATCACTCAACAATCACACCTTATATCATTTTAAGAAAAAAGTGCCATGGCAATTGTCAATGCCAGTTACCTTTTTGCATCTCTAATCACTTCCTGTTGTAAATAATCTGCCTGAGACACATTAAAAAGATAAGACCTCCCTGGGAGGGCCTGTGCAGCCCTGGCTGTGTGACTTTGAGGGGAGAGAGGCAGAGCGGGGTGCAGAGGGGTTGTCCAAATGTTAAATAGTTAAATCCACCTCTGATTGACCTCTTTAGGAAATATTTAAATACTGTTTTTTATTTTAAATGTTGTACTCCTTTTATACTTTGCCCGCAACATTAAAGGAAACGCTCTTCTCTTGAGTTATTTTTCAGGTGTTCATGATTAATCTTCTGAGAGGCAAATGTTTATTGGGGGAACAATCCTCACAATCCTCACATCCTGCCCCCCCCATTTCCATTTCCAACACTGCCTAAACACCCAGCACCCAGGATTTACAACATACTTTCCAAACAAGACCCATATTATACATGATGTATTCCGTTTGCATGCAAACACTGTTAAATTACTCAAACAGTATGAGGTAATCATTTCAGTACTTGAATCAGTACTTGAATCAGGTTGGAATGAACACCACTGGTAAGTATGCATGAGAACAAGACCTGAAACTAGTCCATACTTGCCATCCTAGCCTTGTGGTGTTCGTGTAAGGCATGGTTGGACCAACTCAGTGAGGTGCAGCTTGATTCCCTAGGCATAGCAAGCAAGGCACCCACATCTGGGCATATACACTTTCACTTAGGGAAACAAGCTGAAACCAACATGCATTGGCAAAGCCAACAGCTTTGGCTTTCTTTTTATTAGTAGAGAAACAGAGGGAGGGTGAGGCGCGCACTCTAGTTCTCAGTGTTGAATACCTGCTGCATTTCAAGTTGCTGTCCTCTTCCAAGCGCTTTCATGTCTCTAACAATCTTCAGGGAGGCTGTCTTTTCAGGTGTTACAGATTAGTCTCAATTGGTCTCAATGAATTCTCATAGCTGTAGTCTGTTTTAGTTAACCGGGAACCAACTCCCCTCCAAAAGCTCAATTTTTTCCTGGTGGGGGCAGGGGGAAGACCAATGATGTGGCTCTCCTGGTTGGGCATGGTGACCCCGATGCCGCTGCCTCTAACCACTGCCTCTAAAGCCCGGGACTTCTGAACCAATATGTAGAGAAACAGAGGGAGGGTGAGGTCCACACTCTAGTTCCCAGTGTTGAATACCTGCTGCATTTCAAATAAAACAAATACAAATTTCAAGTTGCTGTCCTCCTCCAAGCGCTTTCATTTCTCTAACAATCTTCAGGGAGGCTGTCTTTTCAGGTGTTACAGATTAGTCTCAATTGGTCTCAATGAATTCTGGTAGCTGTAGTCTGTTTCAGGTAACCAGGAACCAACTCCCCTCCAAAGCACAATTTTTTCCCGGTTGGGTGAAGGGGGAAAACCAATGATGTGGCTCTCCTGGATAGGGCATGGTGACCCCGGTGCCGCTGCCTCCAACCACTGCCTCTAAAGCCTGGGACTTCTGAACCAATATGTAGAGAAACAGAGGGAGGGTGAGGCGCGCACTCTAGTTCCCAGTGTTGAATACCTGCTGCATTTCAAGTTACTGTTCTCCTCCAAGCACTTTCATGTCTCTAACAATCTTCAGAGGAGCTGTCTTTTCAGGTGTTACAGATTAGTCTCAATTGGTCTCAAGCAATTCTGGTAACTGTAGTCTGCTTTAGGTAACCAGGCACCAACTCCCCTCCAAAAGTACAATTTTTTCCTGGTGGGGACGGGGGGAAAACCAATGATGTGGCTTTCCTGGTTAGGGCATGGTGACCCTGGTGCCGTTGCCTCTAACCACTGCCTCTAAAGCCCGGGACTTCTGAACCAATATGTAGAGAAACAGAGGGAGGGTGATGTGCGCACTACCTATTATGCCCTGCCACCATTTAGCCTCTGCCACTTAGAAAATCGAATTTAGGCATTGTATTTTGATGAACTGCTACCTATTATGCCCTGCCTCTGAACTACCTAGCACTAGTCGCACGATCCCCCTGTCATTTCAGTCACATACCAGCAGCACACACCAGCTGCACACACACACACAGCCACTCTCCACGATCATGATCCCCAAGAATGCACCTCCCAATCATTGCATAGTTTCACTCTTCCACACTCTCCCTGCCACACTCCGCTCAGCCAGCCTAATAGCCATCCTTATAGCCCTCACTATAATGGCCTCTATGCCTCCCCACATATTCCCAGCACACCTCACCCAGCGCCCGGCACTAAATTCACATGCCGCAGCAACAGACTACAACATTACACAGTCTCGGCCACCTAGCCTAGACACCAGACTCCGTAATCTCAGAAATCGATCACTTCCTAGGTATTTACTCTGCTCACCCACACCCATCACGACTAGAAACACCAGATAGGGCACCTGCACTGCACCACTACACAATACTAAAATGAGCATAGGCACTGCCCCTCTCCCTCCACCACCCCAACATGCCTCTACACTACTTCACACTAAGCTCCTCACTACCACACACTAAAACAAGCACACTTCACCCCATACTAGTACAAACAAAAACATCAAAGGCACACAGCACCCACCACTTAAATGTGCACTACTGAACGTACGCTCCCTACCTGCACATGCCCTCGACATAAATGATCTACTATCCACACTTAATCTGGACTTACTTTGCATCACCAAAATCCTGGCTCAATGATGCCTCTTGCCCAGCCATCGCACTAGCCCTACCCACAGGCTACACCATCCTTAGGTAAGATAGATGTGATAAGATTGGAGGGGGAGTCGCCCTTATCCACAAAGACTCACTATCCATCAGATTAGCAGACCACAGTACATGGGGTGGTAATGCCTATATCCTATCAGCCAAGCTTACGCTCTCCCCCAATAATCTAATTAACATCCACATCCTATACAGACCTCCCGGACTCCCAGCTGACTTCCAAGAGCACCTCTCCCATCGACTCGGCAACAACATTAAAAAGTCCTCCAAAATCCTTCTATTAGGAGACTTAAATTTAGGATACAATGATCCTAAGGATAAAACCGCCGCAACCCTAGTTAAAGGACTCGCAGACTTAGGTTTCTCCCAAAGAGTCCTCACCCCTACTCACTCCAAAGGCCGCACCCTTGACTGGGTCATGGATCACAACTGTGCATCCAACATTACCTCAAACACCGCCCTTCCTTGGACGGACCACACATGCATCGAATCCCTCATCCCCACCAACCCTAAACCTAAGACTCTCACCCACGCACCACCTGCCACAATAAGAAGTTCTAAAAAACTCAACGCAGACAACTTGCGTCGCCACCTTAAAAGCCCCTGCCTAGCACCACCTTTCTCTCAGGACCTAAATATACTATCAGCTATCTTCAATGATACTCTCACCAATGCCATAAACTCTATAGCCCCACTTGAAAGAAAGAAGGAAAAAAAACATTTCACTGCAACTCTTGGTTCTCGGAAGAACTCCAAACCCTCTGAGCTCAAAAGCGCCAGTCGCTTAAAAACTGGCAAACAGATCCGAGTGATCTCAATAAGAGCCTCTTCAAACAAATAGCCCTCCAATATAAAAAAGCCATTTTAGCAGCAAAATCCAACTACTTCAATGATAGGATCTCAAAGGCCAAGTCCGAAGCTAAAGAACTATTCAAAATCTTTAATGAATTAGTCACTCCTCCGGCTACCGCTGACGGGATAACTAAAGACAAAGCCTGGTGTGCCAGCATTCAGTCCGCCATGCTCAACAAAATAAAACTCCTCCAGAACAAAATCCAAAACCACTGCAAAGCCCTCCCAAAGCAAAAAACCAACCGCCCTACACAAGACAAGCATAGTAATCTCAATCACGCTCAATTCTCCTTCAGAAACGTCACTGAACCTGAGGTCCTTAATCTCATCAAAAACCTCAAACCATCCCTCTGCAAAGCAGACATTTGCCCTCCCAAAACCATCAAGGAATGCGCCAATGACCTAGCACCCCTGATTACTGCCTTCATTAATGCATCTTTCCAAACAGGAACTGTCCCAAACAATCTCAAGGAAGCCTGGGTGCGGCCACTTCTAAAAAAGGCCACACTTGACCCAGCGCAGCCCAACAACTACAGACCGATAACGACAGTCCCGTTCCTCCTAAAAATCCTGGACAAAGCAGCTCACATCCAGATCCAGTCATACATAGAAGCTAACTCCATACTAAGCAAAAGACAATCTGGCTTCCGTGTCGGGCATGGAACAGAATTCGCCTTATTAGACCTTGGACAAAGGCAAACCTGCCTTGCTCCTCCTCCTCGATCTATCAGCTGCTTTCGACCTGGTAGATCACCAAACACTCACCACCCACCTCACCCATGCAGCCCATTTCTCTAATCAAGCAGCATCCTGGATCACTTCCTTCCTTGAAGGAAGAGCCATGAAGGTCTACTCCGACACAGCTAATGCAGATCCTACCACTATAAACTGCGGTGTCCCCCAAGGATCTTGTAGAGCCCCCACCCTCTATAACCTCTTAAGAAAACCCCTCTTCGACCTACTTGACTCCATGGTTGTTGCATATACAAACTATGCAGACGACACTCAAGTACTTTTACCCCTATCTGGACTCTATCACCAAGACGCCACGGCCCTTCACAACATCTATGCCACTATCCAAGCTTGGATGGCAATCAATGGCCTCTGTTTTAACGGGGAGAAGACTGAAATTCTCATCCTGGGCCAGACAAACACATTATCGAAACTAAGCCCCCAATACAACAACTTCAACATAGACAACTCAACCATCTCCGTATCATCCTCTGTCAAGACTCTAGGTGTTCACATTGATGCAAATCTATCGATGAACAAACAAGTCAGCGCCATAGCCTCTGCATCAGTGTTCAGCACCAAACTCATCAATGCCATTAAACCCTACTTATCCACTCCCAACCGCTTGGCCATAGCTAGAGCAACTATAGGAGCCAAACTCGATTATTGCAATGCCCTTCTAGCTGGCACCTCCGCCAGAAACATTCACAGACTGCAAACCACACAAAACAATGCCCTCAGAGTCGCTATGAGCATCCCTAGAAGAGACCATATATCCCACGCCAGACGTGAAGCACGGTGGCTCCAGGTCAAAGACCGTATTACTCTGAAAATCCTCACCATCACTCACAGGTGCATCAACAAAACCGCTCCAGCATACCTATCTGAAGCAATATCAAGGACCACATCCACTCGCCCCACCAGAGCTCAGTACACCAACCAGCTACACATACCACACATAAAGAGAGCCACAGCGGGAGGTCTAGGCTTCTCCTATATTGCACCGAAACTCTGGAACTCACTCCCTACCACCCTTAGAGCTGAAACTTCCATCTCTGTCTTCCGCAACAACCTCAAGGCCAATCTCCTCAACTAGCAAGTGGAGGACTGCCTCCTCCACTTCTGCCATGTATATTGTAATATAACACAAATGTAATATAACTATATTGTAACCTGTATATATACTGCTAATGACTATGTAAGTATATTGCAACCTCTATATATATTGCTAATGACCATGTAACTAAGTAACTAAGCTTTGTACTGTAACAAGTGCCACGATGCCCTCGGGCTGTTGTGCGCTATATAAATACAAATAAAACAAACAAACTCTAGTTCTCAGTGTTGAATACCTGCTGCATTTCAAGTTGCTGTTCTCCTCCAAGTGCTTTCATGTTTCTAACAATCTTCATGGAGGCTGTCTTTTCAGGTGTTACAGATTAGTTTTAATTAGTCTCAAGGAATTCTGGTAGCTGTAGTCTGTTTTAGGTAACCAGGAACCAACTCCCCTCCAAAAGCACAATTTTTTCCTGGTTGGGGCGGGGGGGAAAACCAATGATGTGGCTCTCCTGGGTAATGCATGGTGACCCCGGTGCTGCTGCCTGTAACCACTGCCTCTAAAGCCTGGGACTTCTGAACCAATATGTAGAGAAACAGAGGGAGGGTGAGGCACGCACACTAGTTCCCAGTGTTGAATACCTGCTGCATTTCAAGTTGCTGTTCTCCTCCAAACGCTTTCATGTCTCTAACAACCTTCAGGGAGGCTGTCTTTTCAGGTGTTACAGATTAGTCTCAATTGGTCTCAAGGAATTCTGGTAGCTGTAGTCTGTTTTAGGTTTCTTTTGATTAGGCATGGATTAGGCATTTGTGAGGCACTGCCATAAGCGTACCACCTGACCAGGAGATGGGAACAGCTGGGAAACGGTGCAAGTACCTGGGCATAGGATGTCATTGCCTGTTTAATACCTATACGCCAGCCAAAACTGTGATTTTGCGATTGCTTGTTTTAGACAGGACTCCAATACAAGGAACAGAGGAACTGACATAGATATTGTTTAAAAGTCAACTAGATGAAGACACACATGAAGAGATTTTGATTACACCCGCAGCTCATTTACAGATGCAATTAAGTAATGAAACACTCAAAAGAATGCCTAGATATAACACTGGCAGGTCCTATACAGCACAAAGTGGGGTGTTACTTTGTGATAGAGCTTGCTCAAAGAGTTCCCAAAGGGTACGTTTTGGCGGTGAGAGGAAGGTAGTTGGTAGTAATGCCATAGACATTGACATAGCCGTGGCTAGCCATTGGGTGGGTAACTGACCAGACACACACATGTGTTTCTCCTAACATCCTATCTCAAACCTATCTGTGTTCCACTGCAATAGTTCTGGCTGTAACCTAATAGGCAATACTAAAAAGGATGGATGTAAGTCTCTGAATCAATCATAACCACCGACATTGCTCTGGTCAGCCTTCCATTCCATTGTTTGCAAATCAGCCTTGGCCCGGCCACTAATGTGAGCAGCCCTGCCCAAACTGCTAGATTGCTATACCACAAGGCCTACAAATGCCTGTGGTTGCTTGTATTCCAGTGTAGAAGGGACATAGCCCAGCAATTGAGACTGAACTGTACCTTTGGTTGGCGGAACCAAGAGTCATTTGCTACTGGTGTGTCCCCTTCTCTGCCAGCACAGGCATAATAAATACTGATGGCATAGAATGTTGCACAGAACAATAATAGTGGTAATGTTTAATTCAAAGCCTTGCATCTATCACTTTTTGATTTTACTACTCTCGCCTCCAGAATTACTTTTTTGTTACTACCAATCTTACTTTTTCACTTATTCTCAAGTAGTTAATGCAGCAGAATATATACTTTGAATGTAATTTGTAAGGGCCTCCAGTCGGTTGATGCACCTTCTGCAGAAATCTGTGTGCAAGCAACATCACCTGTCATTTATTGTTTGATTTAGTTAATTCTTTTATTAAGCATGATGTGAAAAACCGCTATATTCCCCCAAAAAATAAACTTACTTTAAATTACAGAAACCAAGTTGGTGATTTTCAGTTTGAGTAAATAGTTTTAGCAGCATGCTTGAGTCGCTTAGAGGTGTGAATGGCCCTTCATCTCCCTTCATCTTCCTGGTGATTTGTGTTTTCACAGCTATGGGGCATAAATCATTGTCCAGGGCAAGCAAACAAATCCGGGGCCAGAATGCTAATCTCTCTGAGGTTGCTGCCGCACATTTAGAGTGAAATACCCCCTCCACACCCCCCAATGCCCCCCAGTCCCTCGTGTCCTAGTGGTGTTCAACACCACTGGCAAACCCTCAATTCTAGCAGGGGCTAGAGGGTGGCCTTGGGGGGGGGGCAGGCCCCCTTGCTGGAGCCGGGCATGTCGTAGACGTAGGGATAGATAAGGCATTTTCTTTACTTTATATAAAGCAAACCCACTTTGAAACTTGTCTTCTTGTCCCTCTCCTATGTCAGACTTACCACAGGATTCTGCATCCCCCATTCGCAATCCATATGTCGGGGATCTTGGAATCGGTCTGTTATTGTTTTATGTATGTTTGCGGTGGCATTTTGTCTCTCCTGCTTTAAAGATGACGTTAAGTCTTCTTTTAATTATCCTAAGTATTCTACGAGATCCTTCTTGGTTAAGGCTACATTGAGAGGAGGATCTCTTTCATGGCCTTCCTGCATCCCTTCCCTTTTATTCTTTTCCCCCTCGATTCTGTGTGTGTTAGTTTTACCTGATAGCAAGAACACTTTTAGGTGTATTTTCTCTCTTTGCAGGTCTTTTAGCCGACATCGCTCCTTGCTGTGGAATACTGCCACCTTGCCTAGATGCTCATCGGGGGAAATACAGGTAAGTTTCAAATGGACGCCTTAATCAGCTAATGGCTACGTTGTCTGACGGTGCCCAACTTGGAATCATCAGTGCAGGGATGTCTCTCCTCGAACTTTGAAAGACAAGAGTGCCCTTCACTAATTATCGTCCCCTGTATTCCACTTCAAATGAGGATAGTTGATCCAAGACAGGATATTTCAGACGCAGTGCCACTCCTTGTGCATCTAACAGCCTTGCCCTCAGTTGCTTGTAGCCTGCGGGGTTCTCAATTTCCCATCCAGGGGTTTACATGTCATTTCACAGGAGGGAGGCACCACCCATCCAGTATTGGTGCGTGGGTGGTGAGCAGCACCGCGCACCCGAGTATCTTCCAGGCCTCCAACCTCCAAGAATGGACCCTCACTAACCTCCTAATGTGGTTTCTCCAGGCCATGGGCAGCAGTGGGTCTTAACCCGCCCCAAGCCGGCACACACTACTGCAAGCCTCCACCCAGCTTGTCACTTACCTGCAGGGCACGGTGCTGTATCCCACACCTCCAGGCCCAACTCTAGCACTGGATCCAGGGTGTGTTAGGCTCACAGGAAGGAGCGGCATGCAGCAGCCGTCCACTCAAGTTTTCAGTTCTTCACCCCCGTTGTTGTTTTATTCCAGATATGGATGAGTCACAGGCATTGGGAGCCTCCCATTTGCTCTGATCAGAGTCTCAACGTTATAGCAGAAGGGGTCTCATTCTCTGGGCAGCAAGACTTCTTTCAAATGGTGGGCATTTAGGATGCCACGAACTACAGCCCCCTCTACAATCACTTTTAAATCAGCTAGTTAAGGTAGACGGAGTGTCTGGGAGTGCTCCTTGTGATCGGAGCTCTGTTGCCCTGCTGCTGGACTTTGAGTATTTCTATCACCTAAGGAGGAGGACCTTGCTAGAATCCTCACTCTAACGTGGAGCGTTGCGTAGTGTCTGGGAGTGTTCCTTGTGTTCAGTGGGGCCGTTCCTTGTGTTCGGTGGGGCCACCTCATACGTTGTTCTGTGCGAGGTTGAATGGATCTGCACCTGGCGTCACCATCATCACTGCTGCCCCCTAACACGGGCGAGGCTGTGGCGTTTTCAATCACAGCCGACAGGAGTTGTATCCAGCCTAAGTGATAAAGTAAGTCTCGTAAACACACCCACACCCACAAACAAAGAACCAATTGTATTTAATCATACGGATGATTGCAGGCATGCGTCGCCTTATGCGTCCCCCGCACTCTCCACGCCTCCTGTGCCTTGCAAGTCTGCTATCGTGCTGCAACCGTCTCCCTTAATGATCCCGCAGACAAGTAAGCTGTCAGCGCATGCTCGGTGTCCGTGTTTTCCGTGTGCTGGGGCTTGAATTGACTGGGCGGGCAGCCATATATGCAGAGCCGAGTGCAGTAGCTGCAAGACGGCAGCATTGGAATTTGAAAATGAGGTGGGGTATTGGTTGTGGGCCGACTTGATCACAGCATTTTTTCGATGCTCCTGTTTCTGTGCTGCGTGGGGACTAATCCACCCGCTCTCCGTAAACAATCGGACAACCCAAAGCAGTATTCTCAGAAAAATAGAAACTTGTGTCTATGAAAGAGAAAAACGGAAAACACTAAGCTATGCGCCGTGTTGCCATCCCTCCGGGTTTTGGCCTGGCGTGTAGTCGAGCGTGGAAACAAAGCGAGCAAATTGTCCACAAGGAATGAAGCAAATAAAAAGGATTTATTGCCTCCATGGATTAACAGTCATCAAACTAGCCATCATTACATGGGGCTATGCACCGAGAATGCTCCCACTAGTAATGACATGAGGTGCATTAAGAACAACTCGCAGCGGGCAACAGATGAAGACATTTTTCATCCTGCAAGTGATACGACCCATGGGTTGGACCCAAGTGTGTGTCGTGACGCGATGGCTGCGGGTTCACATTTGCACAACAACATGACCAATGAAAGGCGAAACTCGCTTTATGTTGAGGATTAGTTTATTAAAGACCTGATCAAAATTAACGCTACACTGGCTGGTCCCATTGTTCTTGCAGATGCACTTGAAAATACTGAAAACATTGTGAAACCGCAGCTCCCATTTAAAGAGAACGAACATTTCAGTGAAATTTGTAAGATTAATGAATTAAGTAAAACGGGACTATGTGGCTTACAGCAATCTTGCCGTCCCAATAAACGAAGAAGACTTGCCTCAAGCACAAGCCTAAGTGCAGTTCTGGCGTATTCTCAGCATATAAAAGGAACAATCAGTGAATCACAAGGAAATAGTGACACGTTGCTCTCAAGAAGGAGAGTAAACAGGATTGGAGTTAGAGCATCTCGGAGGAGTTCCACATCTGATCCTTTTGAGCTCAATGATAAGACCTCTTCTGACTCCGACTCGTCTATAGTAGAAAGACAATTTCCAAAAGTCAGACGCCAAACAAACAAGACAAATAACCAGTCTCTATTATCTTCTACGAAGCCTCAGGCCGATATTTTTGAATTGGTGGAGCAAGTGATTAACCTACTCAGACCAAATATAATTTCGGCAATAACTATCACTGTTGCACCACTGATAAAGCTATATGAGCATCTAAATGAGAGCTATAAAGATCAAAACACTTTGATGGTACTTGCTAACTCAAAAATGATAAACATTGAAATGCTATTGCAGGATTTAAGACTCCAAGCGATGAATGACTTCAAGAATAATGAAGCACTATCTAACCAAGTAAAGGATCAGCTAAAGGACAATGCTGATGATAAACGCCTCTCAGCTGAAGTGGCAAGAGAGGCGCTTACAATCCTAAAAAGAGAACAAGCACTCAACGGTGAAAGGACTGTCACATCCAGGGAGCTAAGTGCAGAGAGCTCGCCTAAAAACGAGCTACACAAGAAAGAAGGAGGTTCCATCACTCTCTCTATTGAAAATGAAAAAGAGAAAGCAAAGCGATCAGACAAAAGTGAAAAACTGGTGCTGACTAAGGGGGCCATATGTCCGCTGAACACTGGAAGGAGTGCAAGTGGACAGGGGCCCAGTCCCTCAGAAGAAGCAATGATAACCACTAATACAGTACAGCTGATGACTGAAACAATTGAAGACGAGTCTGATTTTGCTCGCACTTCGATTTCAGCTAATTCTGAGGGTCTTCTAGAAAAACCTCTTTCTCCGCCAGAAGCTAACCTTGTGAATACAATAGATAAAAGTGCGAGTTTGCCATCTTTGAAAAAAGAAAAGAGAGATGGTGTTGAAGAAAGATGTGAAAACACATCTGCCACTAAAACGGATAAAAAAACATGCCTAACAGAAAAAAACTTGAATTCTAAGAATTCTTGCAAATTCTTGCAGAATATTAAATCTTTAAGTGTAACGATACAATCAGAATCCAACAACTTGGGAGCAAGATTGCATGTAGATAATAGTGCAGTTGGTGCAGAAGCGACAGCCAAGACACAGGGGTAAGAAGTAAACATGCCTGTCCTTGCGGTAAATGAAAAAAACCATGATGACCGAGGGATGGAAGAGCTAGCAAATCTATTAACGCATGGGATAGACAGTGAGGAACTAACACAGGAAGAAGGGGACGACGTTGAGGATCCATTAATATCCAATTGGCACAGTGATAATGACTCCTAGATCGTACAAGAACTGGAATCTGGGCAAACAAGAACGTGTATAATGGTTACCACGCCCAATAAAGACAAAAAAAGGAGTAACCAAGAACACAAACAAGTGACGGTCCCAAAAGAATTTCTAACGCTCAATGAAAGATGGGCACCTGTTATTATCAAACCTGCTCAAGTTCAGAATCAACAGAAGGCGATGCTATCTGATCTACGTCCAGAAAATAGATCCTCCAGAGTGGTAGAGGCTTGGAAAGTTAAGGGCCCCACCAAAACCAGCGAGCAAAAAGAGCTTAAGAAGGTGGAGCCCACAGAGGACTGGAGAGAGGATAAGAGACTGCCTCTAATAACAGCAACTCAATCAGCTAAGAGGAAGCAAATTATAACATCAAATGTCTGCCTTCTGTTAGAAAGAACCTTTCAATCCGATAATGGATTAATTCTGAACAGATATAATGTCCTACAATTATGAAATCATATTCCGCAATTGAGATCTATAACAACGAATGACAATAAAACTGTGGAATTTCTAAAAGACACAATGGGGGTCATTACGATCCTGGCGTTAAGGGTTTAACAGCGCCGTAAAAGGTGTCGGTGCCGGAAAACCCTTAACGCCTGATTACGAGGTCCCTTTGCAGGACCCGACCTTAACGGCTGGTTTTACCAGCCGTGAAAGTAGGGTGCGGCAAAGGGACCTCAGTGCTAATTACGGTACTTAGCGCCTTCCCCAGTCCCATTGAGCCCTATGGGGCGAAAATGGGAATGGGGAAGGGTCATGGTGAAATGGGGAAATACCGCCCCGCCAACCTTGGAATGGGGTGGTATTTCCCCATTCCACCATGGCGGACTCGTTACAACACCGGCACCAACCATGGTGCTAATAGCACCATGGTTTAGCGCCGGGGTTGTAATGAGGGCCAATGACTTATTGTGTATTATTGCACATCTACTCAAGAGCTATAAGAGACATTATTGTAGCAAACACCCCCAACCTGAACTCTTTAGGCTTTGACATAACTGAACTTTGGGTTGATACCTTAGCTGAAAAAGTTAAACCAACAACAAATCACCAGAAGGAACATTCTCGGCCTAAAGCAAGTGACTATACTAGTCTACAAACAAGGTCGAGCTCCAAATCAAACACCCAATTAAGATCGACTGTTAAAGAGGATGAGGATAGTGTGGGTTATGGTGGTTGTGAAGAACCGAAGACAGAAGCGAAAAAACAGTTCAAAATCACGTTTGCGTGCAAAGAGAGGCCTGGTGAGACGTCAAAAAGGGTTGGAAATGGGGGAAGTGACGGAAATGAGCAAAGAAACTGGAGCTGGATAGCAAGCACTCTAAACCTACAAGGTAATAGATAACGCCAAAAAATCACTGCGAAACTGTGTCTACAGATGGGTTCTTGGAATACAAGAGGCTTTATTCATCTATCTAATAATAGCCTGGGGTGCATGGAAGCATTAGTCATCATTTGCCTACAGGAAACCTGGCTACTTGCCTCCCCATCTGCTGAAGGTTTTGAAATTGCACTGAATCTAGCCATCAACCATGCAAAAAGCCGCCCTATGGCTGGATTGTTAATGATGGTTAAAGTAGAACAGGGTTTACGTATTACAAATGTAGTAAACCCAACTCCTTATATCCAACAAGTGACCATCGAAATCCAGGGAAAACATCATGAAGAAAACGTTAAACTGCACGTTATTAATCTGGATTGGCAGCACAAATCAACAAACGAGTGGGAATTCCTGGATTTAATAGGGGAATTGATAGATTCTATACCGATCAATGAAAAGAATGAGAACATCATTCTTTGTGGAGACCTGAATATGGAATGCATAATGCTGCAAAACACCATAAAGCAAACATGTGCAAAGGCATACAAACAAAAAGATCGAATAAGTGCTGCGTGGGAAGAAGAGATGGATGTGAGAGGAATGTCACTACTGAATGGGAATCTCAGTGGTGACATAGCCCCTAATCCCACTTGGCGAAGTGAAAAATCTAAGTCAGGGCTAGACTACTTCTATGCTTCGGAAAATTTGGCTGAAAAAATAAAAGAGCTAAATGTTATAGCTACGTCACATAGCGACCACGATCTGGTGAAAATAAATCTATATGGCTTACACTTGAACACCAAAGATAAATGGAAACATGGCACCTACACAATGCCAGGTAGAAACTGAATTAGATTAGATGGGGATCAAATTACATTGTTAGCAAAGAAGTTCTTTGGAAACAAGAAAGATAAAATAATAGATTGGATAGAATATCCTTCATTATTACAGTCTTACACTGAAATGAGAAGGGAAGGGAATTCAACTAACTTCAAGAGAAACCATGTCTATGATGCCGACATTGTTGCCAAAGAACGGGAGTTAAGAAAAATCAGTAGAGGCCTCCAGAAAAACCCTGTGTGTGAATATAAGAAAGAGAAAAATAAAGCTAAAGCAAGATATAAGAACTCGTTGCGTTCCCATAAAAGCATCCTGCTGCAGAATGATGCAGAAAAAATGCTAAAGATCATGTCCTTAAAAATTGAAGAGTTTTATGGGAAGTCATTAACAACCTTAAAACATCGCAACAGGCGATCCAAAATAATATGGTGACAGAAGCGCAATGGATAGACCATTACACAAAGCTCTTTAAAAAAAGTACAGAGATTGAATATCCACCGCAAGATTCCTCACTACCATGGGATATTACCATTACTAAGAACGACATCCTTGAAAACATTCTAAGACTTAGCTCCTTGAGGGCCCCAGGGCCCGATGGTCTGACAAATCAAATCCTAAAACAGCATCCAGAGGAGTGGGCTGAATTCTGTAATAACCTTTTTGAGAACATCATTATAGAAAAAAGGATACTGGTCTCATGGAAAAGTGCAATAATCGTGCCTATATTTAAAAAAGGAACATTAGTGGACCCTAAAAATTATAGGCCGATAGCACTTTTGGATGTTGTGGGAAAAAGCTTTGCAACTCAGCTGTTACAACAACTAACAAAGTGGATAAAACACAGAGCGGCTGCCGACATTCGACAAACTGATTTCGTCAAAGGTGTTGGTTGTGGGTTGAACTTATTTTTAATTAACTTGTTGAAAATGGAGGCTATTAGGAAAATAACTAAAATCTATTTAGCCTTCATAGATTTGGCCCACACTTTCGACAGTATCGATCAGGGCTTTTGTGGAATAAAATAGATCACCTGGAATGCCCAACAAGTCTGCTTTCTGCAATTAAAGAGCTTTATTCGAATACAGACATAAAAGTCAGATTGAATCAAAAGGAGACCATCTCCACGGCAATTAAAACATCTAGAGGAGTAAAACATGGTTGCCCACTCGGGGCAACCGTGTTTAATATGTTTAATGCGGACATGGGGTGTTCGTTAGACGAAGTTCGAGCCTTTGCCCCAGAGATAAATGGGAATAGACTGAGTTACATCCTGTAAGCTGATGACATTTTTCTAATAGATGTCACTCAGATAGGTTTACAGAGGAAGCTGTCGGCAGTAAAACAATATACAGAAGAAAATTGCCTTGTGATTAATCGGGCCAAAACAGAGATACTAGTGCTGCAAAATTTAACAGGTCCGACACAAAGAACGTCGAAGGATTTTAAGTGGTCAATTGGTAAAGAACCAATAAAACTCACAATGGAGGCTCAACATTTGGGAGTGATTATAAATGCACCCATAAACAATGACCCAATGGTGCAGAAAATCCACTGGAAATGAAAATCCTTGACTGCTCAGGGAACTGAAATAAAGAAAAAGTATGGGAGCTTTACCTTGAAGCCTACAATGGAGTTCTACAAGTCAAAGGTTGTTCCAGCATTGATATTTGGTGGAGAGCCAATGTTGGGATGTCTGTCTTCAATATGGTCATGGTGCGAAAACACATTTTGGAGCAAAAATCTACAGCTACCGAGAGAGGTCCCCCTCGCTTGCATCAGATACGAGCTGGGTTTAACCTCGATCAATGTAAAGGTTAAGCGGAACATGCTCTCAGTGTATAGGAAAGCAATTGGGGCGGATGATCTCCCGCAATATCAAATTTTGTATACATCTTCAAATACCCCAGATGAATCAATGTTGAGTAAGTGGAAGCAAAACCGCAAAACTCTCCTTAAACAATTGCAAGTTGACAAAGAAATGCTAATACAAAATCCGAACGCAGTTAAGAAGAAATTGTGGAAATAGGATTGGTGTGAAAATTCGGAGCAGAGAGCGCAACATAGGTGTATGGCACAGGCTGCTCATGAAGCTAGATCCCTGAACACGCTCACGAAGTATCTAGAAACCATTCCGTGCAGTAAAAAAAGGAAATTCTTCATGAGGTTTCGTCTGAACTTGTATCAAACTAAAATGGTGACGAGTCTGAGAAGTAATGACAGGAATCCAGATGATTGCTGTAGATTTTGTGGTTTGGAAAAAGAATCACTGAAACAGCTGGTGATATACTGCAAGAAATTAAGTGATATTAGAACCACACATCTAGGCAATTAAATCATAAAAAGACTTCATTTAAGTGGAGATGATTGGTGGAAATGTTTGGCCGAGGGAACTGACAAAAAGCTAAACTTTGCACTAATATTCTTCTTAGAAAAACTAGAAAGTAATCTGATTGATAAGGAGTGAGGAGGCGGACTGTGGTCTGTCTCATGTGACAAACATATGGTTTACTTCATTTGTGTTTAGGTATAATATTAATAATGGGTTGTGCCTTAGACTGAAATGTACAAAAAGTCATACATTGCATGATTTTCGTTTCTCATGAACTACTTGTAACAATAGCAAGTTAATGGAATGTATGAATGTATAATATTTTAAATGTTTGTAATGAACAATATAAAATTTTTTTTTTATTTAAAAAAAGTTGTATCTGTGGATGCTACTGAGGGGTTTAGCCCAGTGGTGCTCATAAAAAAAGAAACAGGCAACCTAAGACTCTGCATTGACCTATGGAACCTCAACAGAGAAATCAGCAAAGGCAAATCCTTTACCAATAATATCAGAATTAGTGCTGATGTTGGCAAGGGTGAACAACTTCATCAAATTGGAAATGTGCAATGCTTATCATCAAGTCAGGCTGGATTAAGAATCTAAACCTCTCGCAACCTTCATTACGCCCATGGGGATATTTTCTCAGAATGCACTTTGGTCTTCCATCAGCCACCTACGTGTTTCATGGATGATGCATCACTTATTGAGAAATGTCAAAAAAGTTATATATTTCCAATATGAGGTCTTAATGTAGCACAAGTACATTAGCAAATATTAGATGAAGTGCTGAGATGTATGAGCTCCACAAGTCTGAAACTACGTAAATAGAAATGTTTGTTCTTTAAAGATCAAGTTGATTACTGAAACAAGACCTCATATCAGCCATTCATGAAGCACCTGCCCCGAGAACAACGATCAACTGAAAATGTTTCCAGGTGCAACTGAGTATTACACAAAATTCATCATGAATGTTTCTTCTAAGACTGAGCCTTTGAGGCAACTGATGAAAAAAGGCAAAGAGTTTTGGTGAATGAAAAACAAAGCACCTTCGATGATATCAGACTTTCCATATAAAGAGCACCACGCCTTAAGCCATTCCGTAAAGATGTGTAGGTGCATCACTGTAGACACCAGGACATATGGCGCAGCAGCAACCTCATCCCAAACTTGTCAAACAGAAGAACAAATAGTAACCCATGACTCAAAGACTTTAACTCAAAACTGAAAATATTATTATTATTTTCTATTCAGTCATAGAGAAAGAAATGCTAACATGTGCCAGGGGCCCAACATACATCAGGTGGCATGTGTGGGCCAGAAGCGTCAAACTTCAAATTGGCCATAAACGCTTATGATTATTTGCAACACCTCAACTAGCCAGATTGCCAGCAAAAGTACCAGAATACAACTTCACAGCTGAATGCTTACCAGGATGGAACAACGAGCAGGCCTTCCCCTATGCAAGGAACAGGGAGAAGATATCTTAAGTGGCAAATAGATGGTGTGGTTAAAACATACTGAACAGCTTGAAACATATTTGAAAACCTATACCAGAAAGGCAGCTTTCAGAAAGGAACTTGCCACCACACATGAAACCATCCTGGAAAAAGTGGCAGTTGACTTGACAGTGGAAGGAAGCCTAATAATGAGAAATCAATTATTCGTGCCACTCACAAGTCTCAGAAATTGCATAATAGGAAGATCAAAAAAACACTGCCGTTTTTACTTGTGGCCTGGTGTGGAGACTGAAGTTCAGACAGAGGTTGCTAATTGACCAGGTAGTACAGAAAACGATAACACCCCAATGGATCGCATAGGAATCCCTGATTAAGTATGGAAAGAAACTGGGGTTGGACTTCATACATCCTCTGGATAAACCACCTGACAATGACAAATATGACGTAGTACTAGTTGACTATCTTTAAAAACGGAAAGAACTACTTATTGTGAGCAATATAACAACCCTATTAATGTAGAAGCATTGCAATCCAATTTTCAGAGAGAAGGCTGTCAGGTTGAATTCGTCACATACCACAGAATCCAGCTAGCCTCAGAAGATATGGCACGGTACCTTAAAGAAAATGCCACATAACATAGCCTTACTGCATTCTATCACCCACAGACCAATGGGCAAGGTGAATGGGCAAACACATTTATCAAGGAACGCCTGCCATTAATGGCTGCATCAGGACTTAAAGGGAAAGTGTTGCACTAAAAGCCACTGCAGCACAACACATGACTCTCAGTACTGTCTCTGGAGTTACCCCGTTTGAATTCATGAGAGGGAAAAGATGCAGAGCAGCACTATTTTTGTCCATGGATGTCCTTAATATTGGCTCGGATGACATTGTTATTTCCGTCTTCAGGTTTGAAGTTCCGTCTAGATGTCAGAGAATACAGATACTGTTGATAAACGGTGACAATTAGACTTTGGGTGCTTTAAGCTCGGAAAAGTGTATCTTCCCTGGTCTACAGGGCTCAAGTCGAGGGTACATGTGGGTAGGTGGAGTCCCCCCACTTTTTTCAGAGAGCCCCTTGATAAGTATCATTTCTGGTGACACCACTTTCAATTGGTAGGTTAATGAGCGCGCCACTTTTTTTTAGGACTTGAACCATGCTGGGCTACCCCTATACACTTCCATGCATTGCCCCTTCATTTTTCTGTGGTGCAAAGGAGATTTGATACAGGAAGCACAAGTGAGTGATATACGATTAAAACGAATGTGAGTTGATTACAGGCGAGGCTTTAGGGAAGGTTTGTGGGCGGGAGGGGGGTTAATTTAAAGTTTTCGGTGACATTGTTGTGAGGTCGTACCTTGCAAATGGTGTAAAAAAAGATGTTTGTGATACACTTATAAAACAATTGGCAGATTATAACGAACAGAACACTAGCATTGACAAAACAGTTACGGCTTTTATATAGGCAGACATTCACCAATTTCGATATTTTTAAACTTACAACTTTTATGTGTTACAATTTTCTTAATTTATGCCAGTAAAATCAGTAACATTTTACTACTACTGATCTTTACCTTTTCTTTACAATACAAACCAATAGGAACATGCTAAGACCCACCCACTTCCTCAACGTAGGCTCATAGAATAGTAATGGTGGCCCGGGAAGGCCATTGTTTGTTTTTGTGTTTGGGGAATCTGATCCAGGTGGCCCCAAGGGGAGTCCCGAGTTTGTGCTCCCCAGTGCAGTCCCTTGTGGTACAGGGTGCTTGCTTGCCGTTTTCACTCGGCAGCACCTCTGCCTTTCGCGAGTATTGTGTCTTGCCGGCAGCGCGTGCTATGGGTGGCAAGGCCGCATTCCAGAGTGTGCAATCAAGACACTGACAACAGTTCCGTCGCCATCGGTCCCCCGCTCGTAACTGCCTTCACGGCGAGCGTGGGACTGTCTTTATTTTGGGCACGCAGTGACGTGCCTTGTCACTGTGTGTCTTTACGCAACATCACACTCCTCTGTTTTTATACAAAAACAAAATGTGAATATTTGATAACCAAATCCATAACTGATAACCAACTGGGTAATCTCTCCGCATATGCTCACGTGTTCGTATCATAGTCTTACGCCTGGACTCCAGCATAGGGTATTGTCACTCTCTTACCAGCTCTGGCACCTCTGCCACCTGGTTGCTGGGATCCTCTATGTCCGGGTCATTTGCTCCGCCCTCTGATGGCCCTCCCTGATCATCACCGTCACCATCACTAATGTCCAGCCTGGTGTGGGGCGCGACCACTCGATCTCGTCCAGTGCCCTTCCTTTTCTTGGTCTGGTGATCCACCAGTTTATGGAAGAAACTTGAGTTCCTCGTAATTTGTCCTTGGCTATCTGCCACTGTCACTTGCTATCCGGGCACCTTTACCACCTTGAGTGGCTCTGGTTCATGGGTGAGTGGCATCTTTCCTGATGGGCTCTGGGTACGTAATAGGGCCAAGTCTCCCACAGATACGTCTGTACATTTTCCCGGCTGATCAGCATCTCTCTATTCACCCGTACTGCTTCATTGTCTATGGTGCCTGGGGTTCTCGCTTACACCTCGGGGAGCAAAGTTTGTGGGCACCTTTGAAACAGGGCCTCCGCAGGGGCCACCCCCGTTGAACAGTTCCGGGTGGTGGGATATTCAAGTAAAAATTGGAAAAGCGCCCTTTTCTCTCATAGACCCTGCCTGTGAGCAATCCTGAAAGTTTTGTTAAGGATGGGCATTAGTCACTCTGCCTCCCCATTCGCCTGTGGCCACACAGGAGTGATCTTCCTGTGTCGTATTCCTCGCTCTGCTAGGAATTGCTCCAAACCTGTGCTTTGAAAGTGGGGGGCCGTTGTCTTAGCATATTGTCCTTGGGAAGCCATGCGTTCTGAAGACTTTTTCCAACACGGGCACGGAATGAATGAATTCTACTTCTGGGTATCGGGGTCCACCATTACTAGGAAGTGTGACTCTCACCACGCCAAGCTAAAGTTCATGTGGACACAGTCCCAAGGTTCCTCACCCCTTGGCATGCGTTGGATTGAGTGTTCTTTGTGCCTCCGGGCAGTTGCCTGGCACCACACACAACTCTTTACGAATTCATCTACTTTTTGTTCTAGGGCGGAGAACCACACCGTCAGCCAGAGGCGACTCTTTGTCTTTGCTGTTCTTGATGCCCATGGTGGGCTCGTCCGATCACCTTCTCAACAAGTGCAGTTGGGACCACCATCCGTGAGCCCCTCAGGAGGAGGCCATCATCTGCAAATGTCAGCTCGAGCTTTACTTTCCAGAGCTGTTCCAAGGTCGTTTTCGCCTACCACATCTTGTTTCCCAGACTCTCCAGGGTGGTTTTCCACTGTCCTGACACCATGGCACCCTTCAGGAACTGGAAAAAGCTGTCGCTTGCAGACACGTCTTTCAACTTGTCAGTTTCCATGGAGTTGGGTATTGTTCCAGCATCAACCATCCTTACAAAATCTTCAGTCTCCTAGGCATTGTCTCGCCCACCATCAGCCCCTCTGTTTGGATGCCTGGACAGGTAGTCAGCTGCATTGTTCACCCCTGGTCTGTATGTTAGGTTTACTCCATACTCTTGCAACGCTAACAGACACTTTTCTATGCATGGTTGGGGGTTTTCAGAGTCACCCGTCATGATGGAAAGTAACGGTATGATCAGTTATGAACTGGATTGGCTTTCCATATATGCAGAAATGGTACTGGCGGCATCCCCAGAGTACTGCCAGGGCTTCTCTCTCTATCTGAAAGGATCTCTGTTCAGTTGGGGACAGAGCACGACTGGCATATGCGACCGGCCTTGGATTTCCATCCTGGTTTGCCTGTGTGAGCACGGCTCATAATCCGAACGGACTGGCGTCTATGACTATTTTGGTGCTTCTGTGTCATGAATGGCCATTTTCGACCCTTCTGGACTTCATGGTCCATGATGCACCGCGGTGTTAACGCTGCAACCCATCCAAAATGGCGGCCGAGACGGCACTGTTGCAGTCTCGCCTTTGCGTGCACTCGCCGGCTTCCTATAAAACCGGCACACCCCCGCAGCTCCGCACGTCTCAACTCTACCCCTACGAGTTACTAGACGTTGTCCGAGTTCGCTCTCTGTGTTCGCGCTTCTAATTCCTTCGTTCCTGGAACCCCCCCCTTTTCTATTCCTTACCTTCCGATATCCTCCTTCCTGGATCTATTGACTTTGTTCCTGGATATCGAACGCTACCGACTTGGCCGCCGGCTTCCACGCTGGAACCCGAAGACTCTCGTTCCGGCTTGTACAAGTCACGCTCGGTGAAGAAGAAAGAAGCCTCATCTCGGAAGGGAACCAGCAAGGAGAAAAAGGTGAGAAAAAAGGGAGCTTCTGACAGATTGAGACGCTCAGAACCTGATACAGAAACAGATATGGAAGTGGCAGTCCACGACCTCATGAGAGGTATGCAAGAATTAACTACTGAGGTTCAAAATCTTAAAGCCAAAAATGCAGCATTAAAACAGCTGGTCCTATCCCGGGATTCCGCAGTCAAAGAAAGCATTTTGGCCGGAGGTGTTGTGGACAAATACGATGGATCATCCAGGTCCCTATGTTCCTTCCTTGACTCATGCTTAGTGCACTTCACTTTCAAACCCTATTACTTTTCAACACCACAAGCAAAGGTTGGATTCATGATATCCCAATTAACGGGCAATGCATTAACCTGGGCTACTCCCTTGGTTAATTCTGGAGATCAGCTTTTGGATAACTACAATGGATTTGTGGATGCCCTAAAAGCCATGTTCGATCGACCTGAGCTTTTCTACAGTGCACAAGAAAGACTTCTTGAATTTAACCAAGGAAGTCAGGATATGCTCTTGTATGTGACTCGCTTCAAGCAGTTAGCCAAAGAAGCAGATTGGTCACAAGAGGCCAGTTTCACCCTTTTCAGAAGGAGTTTAAATGATGAAGTTAAGGACGAGTTAGCCAGAGTGGCACGTCTCGTCCTTAAGGACCTCAAGGTCCTTAAGGACCTTTCTTTGCAAATCGATTATAGGATCCAGGAGAGAAAGGCTGAGAAAAAAAAGGTAAAAACATTTCCAAAGGCAACTAGTGAATATCCAACTACCAAAGAGACCAATGTTCCACGTACCCCAGATCCGGAATCCATGCAATCGATAATGGGCTTTGCATGCACTGTGCCTCCGAAAAACATCTGGTTAGAGAATGTCCTATAGCTCCACCCCGGCGTTTGGGAAACGCCAGCTCCCGGTCCTAAACGGAGCACAGCTTCAGGAGAAAGGAGCATGCTGCGCATCCATTCCCTCCTTGAATACTCCTGTACATAACACACTAGTGCTTCTACAAACTGTACTGACAACCTCAGAGAATGAATCCTTTCCCATCCTGGCTCTTGTAGACTGCGGTGCCATGGGCAGGGCTTTAAGTGGGCCGGGGCCTGCCGGGGCTGGGCCCCGGCAGGCTCCGAAATTTCGTTTTGAGGCGGGGCCCTGCCGGGGCCCAGTAATCTCCCCTGGCAGCCCCGGCCACTAGACGAAAAGGCATTTTTATCTACAGCCTGAAGCGCTCACTCGTTTGCGAGAGCTTCAGGCTACAGAAAAAAATGCCTTTCAGCCATAATGGTGGCGCCGCACCTGCGAGGCATCCCTTTAATCCAGAGATTCCCGTCGGCCGGCGCCACCATTATGGAAAAAACGTGAGGCCGCTGAAAGCAGAGGCCTTGCTTTCTAAATACTGGAGCTGCCGCGCATTCGCGAGAGTTTCAGTATTTAGGAAAAAGGCCTCTGCTTCCAGTGGCCTCACCCTTTCAGCCTTAATGGTGGTGCTGCCCCTCCCCAGCTGGCGAGGGGCAGCACCACTATTAAGGCTGAATAGGCAGGCACTGTCCCCTGCCAGGCAAGCCTACACAAAATAAATGCAGAGATCAGCACCCTCTCCCCATTGGGGAGAGGGTGCTAATCTCTACGAAAGGCTGCCTGGCAGGGGTGGCAGTAGCCCATTGAGCCCGGGCTTGTTAAGGGGGCGTGGCTTAACGGGCCATCAAGACCCCCGCTGTTAGGCCACGCCCCCTCGATGAGCCCCGGCTCGATTTGTAGTGCCACTTAAGGCACTGGCCATGGGGATTTTCATAGATCATGAATGGGCTGTCGCTCACAAGATTCCTAGAGAACTCAAAGAAGTGATACAACCAGTGGAAGGAATCGACGGTAGACCCTTGTCCTCGGGTCCTATTACTCACCAAACAAAGGAACTACAACTGTCAATAAACAACCACCAGGAAAGAGTTCGATTTGACATCATAAAGGCTGCCCACTACCCCATGGTGTTAGGCATTCCCTGGTTACAAAAACATAATCCTTACATCAATTGGACAGCAGGTTCCTTGTTTCTTGGCTCAGAGTTTTGTATGTCCCACTGTTTATGTCCAGATGCGCCCCGGATCTCTTTAGTGAATTCTCAGGACCACGTACCATCCTCCTTAAGCGTGTCCAACATTGTACAAGTACCGGAATTATACCAGACCTACTCTGACGTATTTTCAACAGACATTGTTCAAGCTCTTCCACCCCACAGACCGGAGGACTGCGCCATTGAAACAGATTCTTCCGCTGTGATTCCATTTGGGAGAATGTTTATACTATCCGAGCCTGAAATGAAGGCCTTACGTGAGTACCTGGATACCAACTTAACAAATGGAACCATTAGGACTTCAAAGTCTCCCGCTGGAGCGTCCTTGTTTTTGTTCCCAAGAAAAATACAAAGGAGTTACGACCCTGTTTGGATTATCGCGGACTAAATCAATGTACCCTCAAGGACCGATATCCGTTACCACTTATATCAGACATCCTAGAGGCCGTTCGAGGGGCTGTTATTTTCCACCAAACTCGACCTTAGGGGTGCCTACCATCTCATTAGAATCAAGGAAGGTGATGAATGGAAGACAGCATTTAGAACACCTTTTGGCCACTTCCGAGTATTTGGTCATGCCCTTCGGTCTTGCCAACGCTCCTGCGGTTTTTCAACGTTTCATGGACAGAGTATTCTCGGATATGTTGTGCCTTTTTGTCATCGTATACCTGGATGACATACTGATCTATTCCAAAGATCCTTAGATTCATCAAGAGCATGTTAAGGCAGTTCTACAGTGATAACGAGAAAACGAACTCCTAGCCAAACCTGAGAAATGTCTATTTCATGCTCAAACCGTTCATTACCTTGGATTCATACTCAGTCCAAAGGGAATTGGAATGAACCCGAGCAAAATTGATTCCATACTTTTGTGGCTGGCGCCTACCACTGTGAAACAGATACATTCTTTCTTGGGACTTGTCAATTTTTACAGAAAATACATTCCTACATTTTCTAAAATTGTTCATCCCATTGTGGCACTTTTAAAGAAGGATACACCGTTTATCTGGTCTACAGAACAAGAGAAGGCCTTCTAACATTTAAAGAGAAAATTCACTGAAGGGCCTATCCTAGCCCAACCAGACATTGATCGAATCTTCCTGGTGGAAACCAATGCTTCCGACTATGCCATCGGAGCAGTCCTAAAACAAGAATTAGAGGACAAGATGGAACATCCAATTGCCTACCTATCCCCTACCTTGACTCCTAGTGAGTGTCATTATTCTGACCTGGAGAAAGAGCTATTAGCCATCCGACAAGCATTCACTGACTGGCGTCATTTACTTCCGGGAGCTAAATATCCAGTGCAAGTTCGAACAGATCATCGGAACTTACAAGTATTACAGTCCCAGGAATGCAGAAACAGTCATCAGGCCAGTTGGGCCTTCTTTTTTGCACAATACCAGTTTCAAATCAACCACCTTCCTGGAATTAATAACATCATCGCTGATGCCTTGTCCAGACATCCGGACTACGAATCCATCGAAGTCAGGGCATTTCCTAAGATGTTTCCTAAAACAGTGTTCGTGGCACAAGCTAATTTTCTACTGGAAGACATCCATGCTCACACTCCTTCCTCAGATCTCTGGAAAGAATACACCCAGACTAACCGTTGGAACCTAAATACAAAGGATGGTTATCTCTTCAAGGACCAACGACTGGTCATTCCCACACAAGCTCTGAGAGACAAAATCATGAATCTCTGTCATGACACCTTTCATTCAGGACATCGAGGCATTACTACAACCCTTCATCTCGTACAGAGACAATTCTGGTGGCCAAGAATGAATGTGGACATAAAGACCTACATTCAATCTTGTGCAGTGTGCAATCAAAATAAACATGACAATAGAAGACCTGCTGGTCTTCTTCATCAACCTACTTTACCAACACGTCCATGGGAGATCATCGTTACAGATTTCATTGTGGAATTACCACCTTCCCAGGGTTATACGACTGTAATGGTTACGATTGACCTATTTATGCAGCTCATTTCACCCCGCTGTTCATATTGCCCTCTTCATTTGAACTTGCTGGCATATTTATTGAACACATTTTCAGACTCCATGGATTACCCTCCAAGATCATCTCCGACAGAGGTCCCCAGTACATATCCCAGTTCTGGAAACACCTCTGCCAAATACTAGGCATTCAGCGGGCATTATCTTCAGGATATTATCCCCAAACCAACGGAATCACAGAAAGAACTAACCAGACCCTAGAACAATATCTCTGCTGTTTTGCTAGCAGGGTCCAGGATGATTGGTCGCTATTGATTCCAGTAGCTGAATTTGCTTATAACAATTTGGATCATTCGGCCATCAAGACAAGCCCATTCTTTTGCAGTCAAGGATTCCATCCGTCGGTTTTACCATCCATTTTGCCTCATCCAACCCCGGTACCTGCAGTTGATTCTTGGATTGAAAGGTTGGTGAACTACACAAGGATGCCAAAGAACATTTGGAAAAGGCCAGGATTGCTGTAAAACGATATGCAGATGCCAAACGAAGACCTAGTCCTTCTTATTCAATAGGGTCCAGGTCTGGCTATCCTCCAGACTCCTTCCGCGACATCTACGGCCTAACAAACTGGCTCCCAGGTTCTACGGACCCTTCACCATCAAAGAAGTCATTAACACAGTGGCATATTGACTCCAACTCCCTGATTCCTGGAAAAGAATTCATCCGCACTTTCACACCTCCTTATTGAAGCCATATGTACAATCCAATCAGACAGTTCCAAGACCTAATCCTGTGCTCATAAATGATCAGGTCGAGTTCAAAGTCTCCAGGATATGTGATTCCAGATATAGACGTGGACAGCTACAATACTTGGTTGAGTGGAAAGGTTACCCCCCCAGTGAACGTACATGGGAACCAGTTTCTAACATGAATGCTCCTCGTCTACTGCAAAGTTTCATCGAATTAACCCGGGCAAACCCGGTGGGTCCGGCCTCAGGAGGAGGCATGCTGTCATGAATGGCTGTTTTTGACCCTTCTGGACTTCATGGTCCATCATGCACCACGGTGTTAACACTGCAACCCATCCAAAATGGCGGCCGAGTTGGCACTGTTGCGGTCTAGCTTTTGCGTGCACTCGCCGGCTTCCTAGAAAACCGGCACGCCCCCATGGCTCCGCGCGTCTCAACTTTACCCCTACGAGTTACTAGACGTTGTTCAAGTTTGCTCTCTCTGTTCGCGCTTCTAATTCCTTCGTTCCTGGAAACCCCCCCTTTTCTATTCCTTACCTTCCGATATCCTCCTTCCTGGATCTATTGACTTTGTTCCTGGATATCGAACGCTACCGGCTTGGCTGCCGGCTTACACGCTGGAACCCGAAGACTCGCGTTCCAGCTTGTACAAGTCACACTCGGTGAAGAAGAAAGAAGCCTCATCCCGGAAGGGAACCAGCAAGGAGAAAAAGGTGAGAAAAATGGGAGCTTCTGACATTGTCAGGGTCAAAGAATGCCAACATGCAGTCGGCAGATAGGGCGGCTTTGATGTCATCTAATGATTGCTGCTCTAGCGTTGTACATTGCCATGGTGTGGATTGTTTTGTGAGGTTTCTCTGTGGTACCAATAGGGTTGCCAGGTCTTTTATAAACTGGCCAAAGTAGCCATGCCCAGAAAACTTCTTACTTCAGAGATTCTATCTGGCGCCTTGGCTTCGCAGATGTCTCTGACCTTGGTTGTGTCTGCCGATATTCCCCCTTTTCGGATTATAAACCCAAGAAATTCTATTATTTCCTTTTGGAACTCAAATTTCTTGCGGTCGAGTGTGAGCCCCAGTGATCATACCCTTTCCAGTACTGTTTCCAGGTGTTTCAGGTGTTCAGCTTTTGATCTTGCGAAAAAACAAGGATGTCATCACTTAAATTTAGTGTCCCTTGTAGTCTGGCTAGGGCCCCTCGGATAGTGTTCTGAAACACTTCGGCTGCTGACGAGTTTCTGAAGTTTAGCCATTTCTACAGGAATCGGCCGATATGGGTTGTGAATGTCATTATGTATGTGGATTCTTGGTGATACCCTGCTCTGAGGTCCAGCTTAGAAAAGAAGGTGGTGCCTTCCAGGTCAGCCACGATTTTGTCGATCGTTGGTGTTGTATGGCGCTCTCTTTTGATGGCTTTATTTGGAAGCCTTATGTTGACACATATCCTTACACTGTCAGGTTGGTTAGGCTTCTGCGCGACAACTATTGGGGACACCCACGTTGTACATCCAACTACAGGCTAAATGAGATCAGATCAATGAGGATCTGGATTTCTTCCTCCACACGCTCTCGTACGTGGAAGGGCACTATCCCCTGTGATGTTCCCTTGTGCCCCCCATGCTTCTCGCACAAAGATGTTGCCTGTTTTGCTTGATTCTTCTACCCTGCTCCCCCTCGCCCGCTCCCACCCTCCAGCCTACTTCTGCAGGAGTCTGTCCTGATACATTCTTGTTTTACCTTAACTGTCTTGTGGCCAATTCTGGATTTGACTTTTATGGACTTCATTGCTTCACGGTGCGTCACCCTTTCTCAACTCTCATGCTGGACTTTCTTTGCATCTTGTGCTCATGGTGGCCCTGAATCATGCTGTTCCCATCTTCATCTTGTATCCTGGCATGCAACATTATGTGTTACTAAAGACTTTTGCAATTGTATTCCCTCTCCCCCTTGCTTCTCCACTCTTTTTGACTGCTTACTCTCTGTTCTATCCTCCTCTCTCTTTCTCCCTTTTCCTATTTCCTCCCCTCCTCCCCTTACTTTCTTAAATTCACTTACTCTATCAGAATTGTCCCTGGACCTAGTATGATAGCAACCTCGTCTGTGTCCTCCCCTCCCCTTATTTGTTCCCCCCAGCACTATTTGAAATGTCGTCAGGCCTAGTACTATAGTCACTTGTTTTGTTCCTCCCCTCCCTTTCAGCACCCCTCTCCCTCACCTTTTGTTTTTCTATGAAATATCGTCAGGCCTAGTACAGTAGTCGCCTGTCTGTTTCCATTTCCTTACCACTCCTCCCTCCCTTCCTTATCTATGTCTTAGATCTTGCACTATCTAAAATGTCATCAGGCCGAGTACGATAGTTAATTTCACATCCTTACTGTTCATGGCCTGTAAGAATGTCATTGTATTTTCCCTTGTTCCCTCCCTTGCCTTGAAGCGCTTTGAAACACATTGTGTATAGGCGCTATATAAATAAACTATCATATCATATCATCATATCCTGTGTTTCAGCGCCACAGGTTGGACTGTTTCATCTACGTGAGGGACTATGGGTTCCCCTGTAATGCACACCACACCTGTAAAGAGCTCCTTGAATCGTTAAACTAGCGCTTCCACGTCTTCCACGAAGACTCTGGGCCTCATTACAAGTCTGGTCATAGCCATGCCCTTATTACCCCCAAACTCGGGTCGAGTTCCCTGAATGGGGAAATACCGGGCCATTCCGACCTTCGAGGGCCCGGTATTTCCCCATTCAGGGAACCCGGACCCGGTACATCCCATTCCCATTTGAGCCCCCAAAGGGCTCAATGGGAATTGGGAGGATGCTAACAACGGGCCTGTTAATGACGGGCCCGTTGTTAGCATCCTGGTCTGCTCGCGGGACCCACAAGCAGACCTCGTAGTGAGGGAGTAGGGGGTTAACGGCACTGGCAGCTCTACTGGTGCCGTTAACCCCCTACCGCCAGGGTCATAATGAGGCACTGTGGGCAAATTGATACTTGAGGGCCTCTGCTGCTTCACACCCTAATAGGGTTTGGTCACCCACTTTAGACACTAAGAATCGTGCTTTATTTGTTTTGACCTCGTACTGTACTGTGGTCACAAATGCTCCTTCCAAAGGTAGTGAAGTCTGGCTCCCAAATGTGAATATTCACACACCTGTGCTCTGAAGTAGCGGGGGGTCCTGCAGTTTTCGGTAATGGGTTTCCGCCATTACCTTTACTGATACCCCTGTGTCCAGGAGTATTGGGATGGTAGTGTTCAGTATCTTCACCAAGCACTTCGGCTGACGTTTCCTTTTTCCGCTGATGCTCAACACTGCTAATATGAAGGATATGTCTTCATCTTCCTCGCCGCCCATTTGCGGTTCTCTCGTGCCCTCTGCGGATGCAGCATTTGCACTTTGTGGAACTTTGTCTGGCACCGGTCTCCTGGGCCATTCTTTCCCTCTGGGCACTATGACTGGTGTCGGTGCCCTGCACACCTGCGTGAAGTGATTTTCAGTGCCACGTCTGGAACATTTGTTCCATTTTGCTGGACAGTCCTTGCTGTGAGGAAGGTCATAGCAGCATTGTGGGCATGGAGTTGGGTTGGCACTATTTCATTGTTTTCTTTGTCACCAGGTACCTCTGCCACCATAGTCTCTTGCCGGGCATCTTTCCATAGTGCACACCTCCTCCAGTGTTCCAGACTTCAGTGCCGACTCCATCCTGGATGCCCTGATGTCAGTCAATTCATGGGAGAATCCCATCTCTAGGATTCTGGGTAGCATGATCCCGGGCTCGCAGAGGATCTGCCGGTATAGTTTGACTGAAGAGCATCCAATAATTATCTACAGTCTCACTTCCTCCTCTTCGTTAGTCCATGCACAGGTAGGTTCGAGCTGCCCTAGGCAGCTGTGGTAAGCATCCAGACTCTCATCACCTTTTTGCAATGCAGTTCTCATTAGGAATTTCTCGTAGTCCGTGTTGACCATCCACGTGAAGTAATTCGACAATGCGACAACTGCAGCTCCGTATGATCAATCCGCTGGCTCAACGTCTTGAATATCTTGTGGACAATGAGGCCAGCTGAGTAGATTAGTGTGGGCTTTTTGGCTCTGTCATCGCACTCACCAGAGGCATCAAAGTACATATCTAGGCGTTCATGCCAAATTTCCCAGTGTGGGCCTAGACTCGCCGGGGCCCCATCAACCTCAAATTTACAGAATGGGGCCAAGGAGCCCTGCTGACGGGACGATCCCCGTCTGGTGGTGGTGCCAGTGCACCTTCTTCTCCTTTGGATATGGCAAGCACTCCACGGGGGAGCTGCAACCCTCTTGCACCTGTCGTGGTTGTCAGGTGTATCCCTAGACAGTATCCCTGTGCAAGTGGCTGCATGAGTACCCTTATGAGAGAGCCGCACCCAATGCTGCGTAACGTGGGGTGGATGGGTTGTTCCTGCTCCCAGCACTGTGAAGAGTAGGCCATCCTGGGGTACCAGAGTTAGGAAAATCTGACGTGTGGATTTGAGAGTTCCAAAAATTGGGGTGGGGCACCTCTAAAGAGTGTGGCAAAGTGTGACCGTGAGGATGGCCCGCAGGCTCTTATTGGTGGTACACCATTGGCTAGGGAAATGCTCCAGGCCCAGCACGGTTGGACGCGTGTGAACGTTTCTGATGCCAGACGCTCGCTTGATAATATGTAAATCAGCAGGTCTGCACTCGGATCCCCCTCGTCTCCATTTGTTGTGTCTTTCCGGCAGCAGGTGCTATGGGTGGCTAAGCCGCACTTAGCAGTGCGCAATAAAGACACGGACAACAGTTCTGTCATTATCGATCCCCTGTGCTAAAGTGCATTCAATGTGATCGTGGGGCGGTCTTTATTTTGGGTACGCAGTGACGTGCCTCATCACTGCGTGTCTTTATGCAACATCACACCGAGGAACGCTGCAGCAACTCCTCTTTCTCTCTCTGCCGCAGCTGATATAGGGCTCTGGAGAATTTATTTCTCTGTAATGTATCTCTACAACACAGAATGTGGCAAATATCTTGTCTAGGAGGCATGGCACTAGTTACAGGTGGACTGCTCAGAAACAAACTTGCACTGGGTAAGGAATTGAGTCCTTTCAGTGCTCACCACTTTCCTCAGGGTAAGAACTGGCTCTGGATTTCTTCCTGAGAGGTTCCCCTATCCGTTCTTGAAAGGACCCAAGTGTTGGCCTTGTCACAGTTCTCACATATAGATTTCCGACATAAACCGGGAACATTATTTCAAGCTATTCTTAAAATCCTGGGCCCTCTTTGCACCTTATATGCTGCATTCTAAGGGGCTGGGCATAGATCTATGTAGTTATTATTATACACTTTAATTTGAAAAGCCTCTTTCACTACTGTAGCGGTGCAGCCATTTATCGACGTTGAGTCACTCCACAGGGCAGGCACGCCTTTCCATACAGTCATGTCTCTGACATGCTAAATCCAGGGTAAAAACAGATGCTTCCCAAACATATGCACAGAAGATTAATAAGCACATGTCGTCCCAAAGACAAACCAAATAAAACAGAGGTTTAATGTTTGGTTTGTCTTTTATACTTTTTAAATCTAGTTTGTTAAATACTCCTACAGTGGGGGTTCTTTTTCGGAGGCCCCGCAGTTTCTTCAAAAAGGTATTATTGTTGGTCATCAAAATAACAAATGACCAACATCCCTGTAGTTTAGTGCATAGAAGGCTGCAGCTACTGCCTTTATATCATAGGGGATCATTACGAGTTTGGAGGTACCCATGGCGCTATTAGTGCCATGGCTGCCTCCAAACTCGTGTCCGGGTCTGAGTTCTCGGAATAGGGACTTACCGGGTCATTCCAACCTTGGAGGACCCGGTAAATCCCCATTCTGAAAACCATTCCCCATTCCCATTCGAGCCCCCATAGGTCCCTTAGCGGCTCACGCTAAGGGTAGCTGGTAAAACCAGCTGCCTTTAGTGGGACGCGCTAAGGGACCTCAGAATGCGACGGTAGGGGGTTAACGGCAACGGCATCCTTACCGGTGCTGTTAACCCCCTACTGCCGGACACGTAATGACCCCAATAGCCTTTTATGTCTGGCTCAATTGACCTGTTGCCTAACAAATAAGCAAAACTTAACATTGCCGAAGAAACTCTATTTTAAGGCCGATATTGTTTTAAAAAAATCTGGGCTCCGATTTTCCTTCATTGATAAAACACATACCGAGATTATCGAAGAATTATATGTCATTGGTTTCTGTGTAATCGACTTAAACTTCTGAACCTTTTTGTTTCTGGGGGCACAGATCATCAGCTTGTTTTCTTTGCTATTCATTTCCATACCCTGTTTTTAATAACATACCTTTTGGAATTTCCCTAATTGATTTTTGAGGGCTATCAGTGTCAGAGGCCTCCCCTGCAAAATGTCCTGCTCCCACCCGCCACCAGGGAAAGGTGAAGACCTGCCCTGAGAGTGTTGCCAAGTCCGCTTAGTTGACTTTGCAGCAAAGCCCATTACATCTTGCATCTGAACAGAGCTCCTTGGCTAGCCTGCTCGCGGCCCTGCCCTTTATCATAGCCTTAATGGAATGCGATTACTCCTTTGTCTTATGTCTTATCTGATGGGTTCTGTATTCCATCCGAGAGACTCCTAACAGCTGGCTTAACCAGTACGTGGGTATACACTTACAAAATATTTAAAGTTGCACTAAGAAAGCTCACTTTTTCCATGTCAGTAATTGAGTCTACTACTTTAACATGGAAAAATCTGATTGCTTTATAGTGATAGTTAAATGTTTTTCAAAAGTTGCACAACAAGCTGGAAGTTTGTGACACATGTAATCTTTATCCTAGTAACTTTACTACAAAACCTCTTTTAGTGATTCTTAAATTGAGAAAAGTACAGTTGTGTGAAAGGAAGGCTTTTTGTCAGGCTTTTGTCAGGCTTGCATTATTTTGTATTCTGCGACTTCTATGGTTCCTTTAAGGATGTGGGAAATAAAACGACAACATATTCTTTTGGCTTAACATGTTTGAGGAGGGATTTACATATTGTAAGGTTACTTTAATTTGAGATAGTTTACAACTCTCAAGGTTACAGTGGCCAGGCATAAGAAGGCCATCCAGTCCTGTTTTTTCCCCTCTGGGTTCTGGGAAAACTACTCGTCTCACAATTACAAGGATTAACAGGACTGGGTCGCCTTCTCACGCATTGCCATGGAAACCCGAGCACTCTGCTCTATCAGGCAGTATCATTGTAGGCTTTGAAATCCAAAATGTACATATTTGTAGCAAGTTGAGCTTGAAAGTTATGGGCCTCATTCCGAGGTTGGTGGTAGCCATGGCGCTAATAGCGCCATGGCTGCCTCCAATAACGGTACCGAGTCCGCCCTCATTCAATTGGGACTTACCGGTCTAGTCGGACCTTTGCGGGACCGTTAAGTCCCCATTGAAAATACCATTCCCCATTCCCATTTGAGCCCCCATAGGGCTCAATGGGAATGGGGAAGGTGCAAATAACGGTATTGCAATTTGCGGTACCGTTATTTGCTCCCTGGACCTTTTGCGGCTCCTGCTAAGGCCGCCTGGTAAAAGCAGGCAGCCTTAGCGGGATCCGCAAAGGTACCTCGAAATAGGGCGCAAAGGGATTACCGCCACCGGTGTCCTTACCGGTGCTGGTAATACCTTCGCGCCAGCCTCGGAATGAGGCCCTATGTGTTCAAATGCCTAAAAAGTAAATTGGGTTAAAATCTCAGTTTAACTGTTTAACCAAAGTGTGTGATCCTCCGCAAATAATGTAATCTCTTCATGTATAGTGGACTGAACTCAGTAGAGCCAACAATGATATCCTCCTCTATTACAACATGGAGTGGGCTGTCCATAGTATGGCCCGACAGGAGAATGAGCGAACCATTTAGCTATGCTTTGGCATGCTATGTTAGTTTTGTACACTACACAGTCCACCATTTTCATGGTTTGTTGGGTTGTCAGGATCTTCAAGAAGTGGGGTAGGAGACTAATGCAGAAAGAGGGGAAGGTTGCTTAGTTGCAATGTTGATGTGTTCATGATCTGAAAAGGTAGACTCTCTGTGGCGTGCAAGTTTTATATATTTTGTGAGTGGTCTGGGGCAGTGGTTCATGTGCGCTCGAGGTTGGTAATTTAAATTGTTTATGGGATTATTGTGGCTGTCCTTCGGGTGTTTAAGGAGTTTGGGGAGCTGTATTGGTGTATCTGTGGTAAGTTAGTGTGCTATTTAGAGAATTTCTTTGGGTGGTTTGTGTTCTATTGTGTAATCCATATTGATTGAGTGAGGATTGTATGTGAAGATGGGTTGTTTGTTAGGTTGTAGAATGATTTTAAGGTAGTTACTGTTACCATACATTGCAAAAAAGACCACCTGATAAGAACTTGGAGCAACCTTTTTCAGTTTGGAAAAATGCCAGTTAGTCGTTTATTTACTTATATTAATGGAAAACATTGTTATGGGGCTTAGGCTCTGGTGTTGTGGGAGAAGGGATGCCAGGTTTGGGACTCGTTTTCTGGCCTCTGGCTGTTGAGGAGGCGGTATTTCAGGTATGGGGCTTAGGCTCTTGTGGTGTGGAGGCAGGATCCCAGGTATGGGGCTTAGGCTTTGGGTGGTGGTCAGTGAAAGGATTCCAGCTATGAGGCCTGGGCACTTGGGTGGCAGGATGCCAGGTATGGGGTCTGGGCTCTGCATGGTGGGGGTAGAAGGATGCCAGGTAAGGAGTTTGACCTCTGGCAGTAGGAAGGCAGGATGCCAGGTATGGGGCTTAGGCTCTGATGGTGGGGAGGTAGGATACCAGATATGGGGCTTGGGCTCTGGGTGGTGGTCGGTGAAAGGATTCCAGCGATGAGGCCTGGGCACTGGGGAGGTAGGATGCCAGGTATGGGGTCTGGGCACTGCATGGCGGGGGTAGAAGGATGCCAGGTAAGGGGTTTGGGCTCTGGCAGTAGGAAGGCAGGATGTCAGGTATGGGGCATGGGCTCTGGTGGAGGCGAGGGAGGATAGAGCCTGGGTTCTGGGTGGTGGGGAAGGATGCCATGTGTGGGGCCTGCATCAGTTTGGGAAAGCATACTAATAGCCCTTTTATAGGTGTCCCGCCTACATTTGTCTGTGGCCCCTTTTTTGCACACCCCCCCTAAATTTGATTCCTGGAGACGCCACTGATCAGTGTGTCTTGGAGAAAGAACGTCATCGTCGGCATACCGCGGAGTGTTGGAGCATCAGCCTGAAGGATGGAAATCTCTTCTGCCTCTTCTTCATTCACATAAAGACAGAACAGTGTGGGAGCAAGAGTACAGCCCTGACGGACACCCTTCAGAAAAGGTGTTAGTTTTACCATCAGCAGGGCACCACCTAACAGAAGCTGAGCTGTCGCTGTACAAATCCCTGATTGCTCTTAATATCGAGCCAGGTCGATTTTGATTGGCCAAACACTTCCATAATTCCGACTGTGGAATACCCTTGAAGGCTGATATTAAATCATTAAACAACCGATAGAGTGGGACCATATTCATTATCACATATTTCCTGAACAAAAGGAAATGTCTAAAAGCCTGACCAATCATGCTCGAACCTCAGAGAAAACCAGCTTGCCACAGGCTGAACACCCTGCAGTCTTCGAACCATTGTTGCAGCTTGTTTAAAATCATATTCAACATGCGTTGCGGATGGAGGTAATAGTAGTCTTTATATTATCTACACACAGGGGAGTTGCTAGGTCTGGAAAAGACCCGGGGCTAATCTGATGTCGGAACTGTTGGGACTGGGGGCTAGCTAGTCTTTTGGCTGTAGCTCCTGAGATTCTATCCGGGGCTACAACCAAAAGATCAGGGGCTATAGCCCCCTTAGCCCCCCCCCCCTAGCAACGCCCCTGTCTACACAGAACAAAACACATACGAGACAATCTAAGTTCTTTAATTCGGGGCTCTGTGCTGGGCTGCTGGACTGCTTAGAAAGCAAGTGGATGGACGTTCACTTCGTTAAGAGGTTTTATTACACTAGAAGTTGATATCTTCATTTAATCAAGGACTTTGCAAACCATTGCTTTTGCAGAAATTGCTGTTTAAGGCATTTCGTTCTGGCATGAATCTAGATAAGAATAGGTGGCATGTCTGAAATTAACCCATAACCTTTCAGCCAAATGTTTTTACAGCAGACATGTCTCTTACACCATGGACACCACACTGTAGCACAAGGAATTGAGATAGCACCGAAAGCTTAAAAAGCCACAATTGCAACACAGCAATATAATGTTACCGGGGATAGACCTATCACAGGTTGGATAAACATGACCAAAGCATGTTATCCCTTCCCAATTGCCATCACAGTGTGCTACCCTACTTTATAGTATTCTATAGCACTAACTTTGTCTCATAAAGGGGGTGTTATAGTGACACCTTGAAACTAAAAAGGGCATTTTGGTGGTGTGGGGTGGCTAAGTAAGTAACTATAACCATGTACTCTTTAAGGTCCCAAGTAAGGCAGACAGCTAAAAAGTATAACTTCAATAGCATGGAGTTAATCCCCACACTCAGTGGAATCAGTGTCAACATCTTAGTATTTACTTATACTTACAATGTGTGTAACTGATGACTCCATTTGGTAGGCTGTTACCAGCAGGCACCCTGGTGGCAAAGGCCCGTTTCACATTAAACACCTGTGGCTGTTCTCTGGGAGCTTGGCATTTCTTAGTGCGGCTGCTGGCTCCCATCGTGGAGGAACCAGTTTCAAACCTGACCATGCAAGGTCGTGCAGGGCCTGCCGACAGTCAAACAAAGGAGCAGAAAGGAACAGCAATTTACAGAACTTAGTGGGGCTGGGTTTACACTCTTTCATCCTCTTTGTTTACTCTGAGACTATGCAAGTCTGCCTTCTTAGTAATGTATTGGCTTACTAAAACACAGAACAATCACGAGTGCAGCTTGGCGTGCTTTCAATGGAAGGCAAGTCTTTCCTGCTTTTTGTTTGCTAGGATGCAGGGTTTATTCTGCTATCTGCGGTCTGTGTGCTCAGAAGCACGCACGGTACACAATAAGGCCATTTACTGCTGCTCTGTCCTTTCCCAACATGCACACCCATTCTGCGTAGTGCAGGCCCTTGTTGTCTTGCACATCGATGGGGGAAAGGCTCTCCTGACAGTGCTACCGCCTGCTCACTTGGCTCCCCTAAAAGCAGCCCACCACGCTGCAGAACGTCTCATTACGGGAGCAGAGAAATTTCACCGAATTACCACCCTCCTATGCGAACTACATTGGCTTCCACTCCAAGCCAGGATACTGTTCAAGACAGTATGTATCAACTACAAAGCAGTCACGAGTAGCACACCAGCGTACCGGGTGGCTACGCCCCACATATCTGGTGGCACACACTCCTTGCGCAGCAAAACGACCAACCAGCTTTAACCACAACTCATCCGCAAAGAGAGGACCCGCAAACAATCCTTCTCTTGTCATGCACCCACCCTCTAGAACTGGATCCCGGTGTTGGCTCGGAACAATTCTCCAATTTCGCAAATCTCTCAAAACATGGCTCTTTTGACAACACCTGACCATGGATCAATTCCAGTGGACACACATACTGACCTTCATACCTCACAGTACTGCGCTACTGTTAAAAGATGCCAGCCCAATTGCCGCCGGCTGCCCACACTCTGTACAGCACTCGGCTCTCTCGAGCTAGGTCTGCACTTTAAACAATAAAATCAAATAAATAAATAAAATCACAAATAAGATTAGTTTTGCTTCTGTTTTAACGGCATAGTGCTTGCAGTCTATCTACCCTACGGTGTATGTATTGTGTTTTATATAGCGCTTCCTGCCCTTGCAGCAACCAAATGCTGTGTAGGTTTTGGGGTGGTTAATGGGTGTAATGAAGAAACAGGATAGGGGGTTTTAGGAGCTGAAGTCCCTTCAGAGTCTTAAAAGAGTTCATGTATTTATTTATGTAGCACAATTATTCTTTATTTCTTTTACCCAAATTATCCCCAACCACTGGTATTTGCCCATTTACAAATTCCAGGTTATTCCTATTGGAAGTTCCCTTGTTTTCCAGCTTTACTGCTTAATGTGTTATAGTCTGATGGTCCTTGCTCCACAGTCCCCTATTCCTGGATGCAAAATGTCAAGTTTCAAGCTATTAGCCAGGCATAACAAAGTAAGTTGCCACCTCAATTCTGCACATACAGACGGAACACCATTTCTTACACGCCAAGAGGCAATTATCCATAGCCAATGGCCAGTGGCGAGGGAAAGTTGTGTGCCCTGCCCTATCCCCATCGTGAGGTCAAACAGAAAGTCTTGGTCTGGGGTTCGAGAGCAGGCAGTTGATGAAGGTGATGGCAGAAGGTTGTCACTTGCAGCCACAGCCGGGGAATCACTGTCAGGGCCCAGCTCCTGCCTTGACTCTACCAAGTAAAGGATGGCTGTGCTGCTTCCATGGATGAGGCTGCTTCTCTGTTTCTCTAAGTGATGCCATGTGTCACCTCCTAAACCCCTGGGACGTTCTAGAGACAAATACTCCCCTCACAGCAGCTTATCAGCTGCTGCAGACCCCATAATTACTGCTTATCACCTAGTAGAGCTTTTAAAGTAGGAGTGATTTATAAGTCATTGCTCATTTAAGAGACCATTGTTTTGCACAAAACGTTCGTAACGTTTCCATGTTAAGAAATGCAGTTGCATTTTTATTCTGAAAGCAAACAATGCACCAGTTAGCTTCTTGAATCTACACCCTCCTCCCGGCCAATTGAAACATATCACACAAAACTGTTTTAAACTACATTATTTTCAGATGTTATTTAGCACACCAAAAAGTGTTTATTTTTGACAGAATGTGATATTTTCATCAGATCAAATGTGAAGCCTGCATTTGTCAACCAGTGAAACACAAACGGGTAACCTTTTCACACATTACCTTTTGTTATGAGTCTAAGGGCCTCATTCCAAGGTTGGTGGTAGTCATGGTGCTATTTGCGCCATAACTGCCACCAATAACTGGTCCGACACCGGTCTAATTCAATGGGGACTTACCGGTGTAGCCCGACCTTTGCGGGACCGGTACGTCCTCATTGAAAATACCATTCCCCATTCCCATTTGAGCCCCCATAGGGCTCAATGGGAATGGGGAGGGCGCAAATAACGGGCTCGAGCATGTCAAGCCCGTTATTTGTGCCCTGGTCCCTTTGCGGGTCCCGTTACTGGAGGGACCCACTAAGGGACATTAGGGTGGTAAGGGATTACCGGCACCGGTCTCCTTACCGGTGCCCGGTATCCCTTACTGCCCTACTCAGAATGAGGCCCAAAGTCTTCAATGTACATTTCAAAACCCAAAGTCTACTTTTGCCTTCTGCTGTGTTCATCCTGGTGTCTGTAGTCATCCATTCAAGATGGGAGAACTAATGACTCAATTGTACACTTTTTGTCTAACATATTTCTATAAGGATTAATATATTTGAGGGATTACCAACAAAAATAAATACAAAAATACAAAATTACAATCGCTTGTGTAATTTTCAAGTCATGTTTATAAAACAGAGTATCGATGAAAGCCATACATGTGCTGAGGGGGAAATGATGAGAGGTCAAGAGAGTCATGGATATTTGTCCCGGATGTGGTAAGAGAGGTTGCAATCATGGTGACTGGAGAAGTTATTTTCGCCGGTTGTGGCCATGTGCTGCTTTTCAGGGCAAAAGTAGAGGGTACGTGTGGGTGGATACCTTCCGCCCACTTTTTCAGAGGGTGGATGCGACCCCCCGTTAGGTGTTTTTGAGGCTGGCAAGCTTGCTCAAGTATTTGGCTACCAGGATTTCTCCCAGGTTGTCCAAGTGTGGACACGTACCCACAAGACCACATAAAGTGTCATCAAAGCACTTGTCTTGTAATGGGATTTAGTTTTCCAAGGAATATTTCACTGTAGAGTGTTGGGTTTAAAAGGTGGCCACTTTTTATACTTTGCCAGAGAAGGTATTGGAAAATATCTTCTCAGGTTATTTTTCCGATGATGATCAATTTTTTGGAAAGGCCAATGGTCTTTTGTTTTGTACACTTTCCTTTCTAAGGGAAATGTCAACTAAAATAAATGTGTGTATTTCACTTTATTATCTATTCACTTAAGGTGCATATATTTTTGGGTGCCAGCTTTTGATTTTCGCTATGGCAAGCAGAAGTTCCCACATTGAGTGAAGCGAGGGAGCAGTACCCATCCCCAGGTCGAAACACCTATTTTACAGCACATTTTAGAGCAGGAATAGGAAAAAGACCATATGATTTACAGGAAGGTATACATATCAAGTCAAGTCAAACAACTTTATTCGGCCCGAAAGGACCATCAAAGTACATCCTGCAAGACAATTCTAAAAACAAAAGTACAATTCTAATGCAAAATTACAAAAAGTCCACAGAAAATAAAGAAAGAAATCAGGGCAATTCAAACAGGCCATCCCCTTCCTGGGAGACCCTAAACAGTTCTTTGGGCCGGTAGTCAGGTCCCACCAACCCCTTGCTTCAACCAGTTCCCATGGCACCTTGGGCCCAAGGTTGTCAGATTTGCCCCTGTAAGGGGACAGTTACTAGAGAAGACCCCCGAATTTACTCCCGCAGATCTGGGTGGGACAACAGAGCTGAAAAAAGGGAGCATGCTGATTGAGATCCCACTCTTGGATAATTGGCCCGCCCGCCCACAGCTTCCCAGAACCCTATTTGCTGTGCTGCGATCCCAAAATGACAATTTGATACAGTCCAGGGTATTCTTGCCCAAACTGGGAATTCTACGGCACCCCACCAGAGCTTCTCTACGGACAAACGGGCAGCCTCCAGAGGTATTCATCCAAAATAGACATTTATTGAGTAGGGCATCCTTGGGCTCTGTCTTATTTACTGCCAGTTTGGGCACCCCCTGAAGGAAGACTGTGGGGCGTTCGAACTTTCCTTGTTTCAGTAGCTTGTGCTGGTACCCAGACTTCTGCGGACCCAGGGCTTTCGACTCAGTGCAATCGGGGCCCATAGAGGAAGAGACCGGCACCACCGATGACAAAGACATTGGGCTTGGAACAGGGACCCTGCTATTCTCTCTGATAATGGCATGGGGGTCGCAGAGGCAGTTATTAACGGGCGATTCCCCTTGTGCCAGGTTTCGGTGAACAACAGACCCTTTGACAGCAGGCAATATCAGGGGGGCCAGTACCGGTGTGCATTCCAGAGAATTTTCCAGGGATAAGAACTTGTGCCCTGCAACAGCTGAAGTGGTGACCTTGGCCTCCTCTTCCTGGACAGTTCCACCTCCCTTCCATTGGCCCTCGAGCAAAGTTTGTAACAGAGCCTTAATGCTGGCCAGCTCCGCCAGAACTTTATTACACCCACACCCGCCCCCCCTATCACGGGGCGCCTCCTCTGGAGATCGGTTGGAGGTCGAATAGCACTCAAGGTTGCTGACATCAGAAAGTTGGTTAATGGCCTCGATCATCCGAGGCGGGGTCAAACGGAGGGGGGGGGGCTAGACCCATAACTGGTAGACGAGAGTACATCACTCCACGAGCTGTCATGGGAGCTTGAGGAAGTGCTTTGAGCACTTTGGGCACTTAGTGACAAATTGTCCCCCACAACCAGTGGGGATGTCACAATAGCTGAAGGGGTACCATGGATAAGATTATCGAGGGTTGTGGCCAGGATCGGAAGCAAGCTTTGAATGAAGGAAGGACTTGATTCCGATTTACCGCCAGCAACTATGCTGGCAGCCCGAGACAGGTTGGACCGACCATCCTGAAGGTTATGCCGAGTACCTTGGCTCCCCAGGTGCTGCTGGGCCGGTATTGGGGGCAGGTAATGTGTCCCTGCTGATGTGACGGGCCAAGACGGAGACTGGGTGACAGTGGACTTAGTGGCAAACAGACCGGCGTGTGGCCCCATAGTAGTGCCTGTAGTAGTAGTAGTGGCTATGGTGGTGGTGGGTAGAGGAGGCACCCCCTGAGGGCGCTGTCTCCTTAGCACCAGAGTCTTGCGCTGGGATTTCTGCAGGAGGGGGACAGGGCAAGGGATTGGTGGACAGAAGAGTGGCGGGGGGAACAGGGATAAGGGGTCAGAAGACGGCTGCTCCATGGTTAAATCCTGTGAGGCTTCTGTTTCCAGATATCTTTAGGGGGGCCCACCACACACCTCACACCTCTGCCACCGTCTACCTCCCGTTGCTCACCTCCAGATTCAGTGTCCAGTACCAGTCCGCAAGTCTTCCTGCTTCAACACCAGCTGCGCCGAACACCACGCGGCGCCAAACACCGCGCCCTTGCCCCGCCGCGGGCTTCACCGCTGCGGGGTGAGGAAGGCGCTGAAGTACCAGGGGGGGCGTGGCCAAACCAGGAAGTAGGAAGAGTCCCTCCGGGGACGGCGCCAAACACTGCGCCCTTGCCCCGCCGCGGGCTTCACCGCTGCGGGGTGAGGAAGGCGCTGAAGTACCAGGGGGGGCGTGGCCAAACCAGGAAGTAGGAAGAGTCCCTCCGGGGACGGCGCCAAACACCGCGCCCTTGCCCCGCCGCGGGCTTCACCGCTGCGGGGTGAGGAAGGCGCTGAAGTACCAGGGGGGGCGTGGCCAAACCAGGAAGTAGGAAGAGTCCCTCCGGGGACGGCGCCAAACACCGCGCCCTTGCCCCACCGCGGGCTTCACCGCTGCGGGGTGAGGAAGGCGCTGAAGTACCAGGGGGGGCGTGGCCAAACCAGGAAGTAGGAAGAGTCCCTCCGGGGACGGCGCCAAACACTGCGCCCTTGCCCGCCGCGGGCTTCACCGCTGCGGGTGAGGAAGGCGCTGAAGTACCAGGGGGGGCGTGGCCAAACCAGGAAGTAGGAAGAGTCCCTCCGGGGACGGCGCCAAACACCGCGAACTTGCCCCGCCGCGGGCTTCACCGCTGCGGGGTGAGGAAGGCGCTGAAGTACCAGGGGGGGCGTGGCCAAACCAGGAAGTAGGAAGAGTCCCCCCGGGGACGGCGCCAAACACTGCGCCCTTGCCCCCATATAAAACATCTCACCACACCAAGGAAGCGGCAGGCCCCCTCAGGCCATGTTGCTTAATAAATTAGCACAAATGACAAGACCACTTAGAGCAACATTGCCTGAACCGACACCCTGTCCTTGCTTTGAAGTTAAGCAGGGTCGGTCCCGGTTACTGCATGGATAGGAGACAGTCCACAGTCCTGGATGCTGTGTGTTTTCTTAATTTTAAATATCTTAACACACCACGAAAACACACGGAATCCACATTCTTTTTTTAAAAAACTGTGCTACTGTCAGTCGTTGAAAGTGTTGATCAAGCTGTCATGAGGCCCACATAAAAAGAGCTTCTATCTCTGGCTAAAGAGCTGCGAATACATGGACAATTCCAAATCCAGCTTGCAAGAAGCAAACTAGAATAACATTTAGTTTTACGTAACAACACTTATCATGCATACATGAAAAGTGTTGTTACATGGCTAGATTTCCCTGCATTACTGCAGCTAGCCTTGTTAGGTTTTCATATTGTGGCACTGGCATGGTATTTTTTACTAGGCCTCATGTTTAAAGCAAACATAATTGTTGTTATGTGGCCAGGTAGGCCTGCATTGCTGCAGTCAGTCTGGTAACGTTTTCTTCCTGTGGCACGGCATTTTTACTGGACACCAAAGATAAACATGAGTGTTATTACGTAACTGGAATATAATACATTTGTGCAGCTAGTCTGGATTTTCTAACTGGGCATGGCATTTTCAACTGGCAAAGTCAACAGAAGCATGCTCTTTTATGGACATTCTGGCGTGTTTTGGTGCAACCTACAGTGACATGTATGGGCACAGCTAGCATGAAAATGTTTTAATACTGGCATACATTTTGGACAAAGTCATGAAAATGTGTTGCAAAATGTTCTTTGCGCTGTTGGTGAACTGCGTCTATTGGATTTCTTTGTTTATTAGCCTACAAAACAAATGTAAACTTTGTGGCTTTTGACCCAATTTTTCACAGAATGAGTACTGCAAAATGCCTCCTTTTAACCCATTATTTTTACAATTTTCTCATGGGAAGAACCTCTCCACCAGTCTCATGAAACCCACACGGGTTGGTTCTGGCTACCTCGCTATGGTTGCTCATTTACTCATTTTCATAGGAAAGATGTACATCCCTTCAATTACAAAAAACGTACACGCCACAACTGGAGAAAGGCACCAAGCAAAGGCGAGATTTAGAAGAAAGAACTTCACAATAATCCAGACACTCTGTCTAGCATTATCATGACCTTTTATTGCAGGATTAATGGACAACCAGTGAAGGAGTGCATTGCGCATGGGACATCACATGAATGCGCAGTGTCCTGAGAAGTCTACCAAGTGTGTGTTTATGAGTAACATTGCTTTGACCTCATACTGTTGTTAAAGAGACAATTTATATGTGTAATCAGTGGTTGGGATTACCCACTGCATCACTGTGGCAGATAAAAGGGCCCAGCAACACCTCCACCCCCATTATGCACAACATCCCGAATCCTGCAGTTTCCATGCCCTCTCCAGATGACCCTGCTCTTTGCCTTTCCGATGTTGCACTGTGGCACAATAGGGCTGTACATCAAGAAACAATTTAATTAGTGATGCTGCCAGTGATGTCATCAGTGATGAACCAGCACATGACCCTTGCATTGGTGTGCTTATGAAGGCTCAACCAAGTTAACAGGGCATGGTCTGTGACAAGTCAGAACCTTCTACCAGTCAGATAATATTTGAGGTAGGTTATGGCCCACTTAATGGTCAGGGCTTCAAGTTCGAGAGTTGCACAATTCTCCTTTCGGGGAAATAACTTCCTACTTATGCAGAGGATAGGATGTTCTATGCCATCATGACCTGTATGCGAGGCGTCAGTTTGCAGGATGAATTCCCGGTTGAAGTCTGCCACCTTCAACATAGGTTCACTGCACAAGATATGTTTTAGTTTGTCAAAACATCATTGACCTTCAGGGCGCCATTTGATTTTCTGCGGTTCTGCATTTCTGAGCTTATCTGTGAGAGGTGAGGTTATAGACGAGAAATTAGGAATAAACCACCTATAATATCCAGCTACCCCCAAAAAGGCTCTCAACTCTTTCTTTGTCTTTGGAGAAGGGGTTTGATTTACTGTTTTGACCTTTTTTAGTTTGGGATTGAACTAATCCATTCCTTACAAAGAACCCAAGATATTTTACTGCGGATCTAGTGAGATAACATATCTTTGGGTTTGCAATAAATCCTGATTTTCTTAGGGCTATAGTAACTATGTATAGATTGTACATATGTTCTCTCCAAGATTTACTATGGATGATAATGCCATCAATATATGCTTTATGGAAGGATGCATAGGGTCAAAGAATTTGATCCATTAACCTATGAAAGGTAGCTGGTGCCCTGTACAAACCAAAAGGTAGGACATTAAATTGGAAAAGCCCTAGGGGAGTGGAAAAAGCTGGTTTTGGTTTATATGCAGGATTAACTGGAATTGACCAGTATCCCTTAGTCAGATCAATCATGGAGAGATGCACCGCGGTTCCCAACCTATCAATAAGATCATCAATTCTGGGCATGGGATAACTGCTAAATTAGGAAACATCATTGACTTTTCTAAAATCAATGCAAAATCTCCATGATTGATCTGGTTTAGTGAACAACACAATAAGGGAAGCCCATGGGCTTTGAGAAGGTTCTATAATGTCGGCCTTTAACATAGTTTCCAACTCCTCTTGAATTATATTGTTTCTACTCTCAGGTATTCAATACGGTTTTAAATAAATAGCCTTTCCTGTAGGGGTACGGATATAATGATATACCCCTTTCACTCTTCCTGGTTCTGTTCTATAAACATATGGCAATTTTTCTAAAAGATCCATTAAATCTTGTTTTTGATGTTGTGCCAAATCTGGAGGGATTAAAGTATTGGTGTCATTTTCATCAGATAACAGACTAGCTAAATCACTGAAGTGTCTTCAACAGGATTTTCTATCCATTCCTTGAGAAGAGTCACATGATAGATGTGAGTTTAATTTGTTCTGTCTGGTTGTGAGACTCGATAGTTAGAAGATCCTGTCTGTTCTAAAATCTCATAGGGACCAAACCACCTATAGAGCATTTTATTTTCCGAAGAGGGACCAAGACCTTCTGACCAACAGAAAAAGACCATAACACAGCTTTCTTACCATAGTACTCCTTCTGTTGTTCCTGGGTTCTAGTCATATTAGTCTGTACTATGGACCGAACCGCTGCCATATGTTCTTTCAACCGCTGGGCAGTTTGGGATAGCGGTAGAGAAGCTTTCTTTAGCTCTTGCCATGTTTCACATACCATATCTTATTTATTTATTTTGCCATTAATAGCAGCACACAGTAGCCGTGAGCATCCAGGCGCTGTTACAGATGCTAAGAGTAGATATCAAGTGGTAAAGTAGAAACAAATGCTGTAGGGTGGTATATAGAAGATTCAGATGGTCAATGTTTGGTTAAACAAGTGAGTTTTCAATTTGTTTCGGAATTGGTAGAAGGATGGTTCTTCTCGCAGGGTGAGTGGGTGATTGTTCCAGAGTGTAGCTGGCGCCGCCAGCTCTTGTTTGCTTAAATCTCGGTATGTTGAGGCAGAGCTTCTAGGAGAGTCGGAGGGGTCTGGTAGAGGAGTGTTTCCTGATCTTCCGAGTCAGGTAGGAGGGTGCATCCTTGGACAAGCATTGGTGAGCAATGGTGAGGAATTTGAACAAGATTCTCTCTCGGATGGGGTGCAGTGGGCAGATCTTCTTGCCTCTGAAATGTGCTTGTATTTCCTCAGGTCTAATGCAGTGCAGAGATCATTTTTCTGGATCGTCTATAGCTTGGACATGTTTTTTTCTAATGTGCCACAGAGGAATGCAATGCAGTAGTCTAGTTTGGACAGGATGAGTGCTTGTGCGATGGTGAGGCGGTTGTCAGAAGAAAGGTATGGCTTGCAAGCGGTGATAAGCATAGTGAAATACGCGGAGGTGGAAGCGACATGGTTCAAATGCCATGTCACAGTGAGAGATGCATCTAGGTAGACACCTAATGTTTTTACAGAGCTGTCAACTGCGATAGTGTGGCCATCGATAATGAAATGACAGAAGGTTGAGTCAAGTTTGGCAAGCCTGGAAGGTGACCCAATGAGAGGCAACTTTGTTTTCTCGTCACTCAGACGGATGCTCTACAAGGCCATCCATGTTTGAATGATTTCATAGGCATTGTTAACTTTGAGGGTGTCTTGTATGCAGTTTCCAGAGATAGGGATGAGGATTTGGGTATCATCAGCATAATTTGTGTAGGTGATACTCAGCGAGTCAAGGTGGTCGAATAGGGGCTTTCTGTAGATGTTGTAGAGGGTTGGTGAGACGCAGGAGCCTTGTGGAACATCACAGGGGTTTAGAGTGGGTGGTGGCCGCCTGACCAGCCAAGATCCTGGAGGTTCTATTGGCTAGGGATGCTGTGATCCAATTAGCTGCCTCACCAGGGAAATATGTGGAGAACGTGACGTGGTGACAGAGGTTTTGGTGGCCGCCTGACCAGCTAAGATCCTGGAGGTTCTATTGGCTAGGAATGCTGTGATCCAATTAGCTGCCTTTCCAGGGAAATATGTGGAGGAAGTGACGTGGTGACAGAGGGTTTGGTGGTTGACAAGGTTGAAGGCAGCTAGAGGTCGAGAAGAAGGAGGAGAGAGAGAGGTTGCCCGCATCCATAGCCTCGTCAATTTGGTTTTTGAGGTCTAAGAGGGCTGTCTTTGTTCCATGGTTAGGGTGGAAGCCAGATTGGCAAGGGCTTAGGATGTTGTGCTTTTCAAGGAAGTCTTGGATTTGCAGGTAGGCCCCCCATCAGTGAGTTTGATCAGGAACGGGACAGTGGCTATAGCTCTGTAGTTGGTAGGTGTAGCTGGATCTAAAGTAGGTGTTTTGAGTAGGGGGACCAAGGACTGCTTGAGTGAGGTGGGGACTGAGGAGGAAGCAAAGGATGAATTGAAAATGGTTACAATGAGGGAAAGAAGGGGTTCAGCACAGTCCTTTACCAGGCAGGCAGGGCAGGTATCACCTTTACATCGTGAAAGTTTCAGTCCTTTGTTGATAGTGGCAATGTCTAATTCTGAGGTGGGTTGGACCTCAAAAGGGCGAATGTGGGCTTGTGTGCATGGGGTGGTAGCAGTCATCAAAGTGTACGACAAGAAGTAGTGGAACTATGTTCCTTGCTGGCCTGCACCGCTCCCCACAAAGCCCATCACTGAGCCCCTTGCACGCGTAATCCAAACCCCCAAACAAAAGGGAACGTTCAGTGCAGCGCAATGAAGTGCAAGTTTCAACATCTTCCTACACTTTTATTTTAAATCGAAACCATTCTGGGACAATATCTTTTTAAAATAAATGTATAGGAACAGCAAAACTTAATTTAAAAAAGTAGAGGAGCACTGTTCCCAACCGCTCCTGTCCACTTCGACCACTGGGTGGTGGATGGTATGGCTTCTGGCAGAGCGGCCAGTTTGTGGCTGATTTTGCTTTTCAGTTGATCAATTTTCCAAGTGAGGGCGTCTTGCACATTGCTGCACCAGAGATTGTCTTTCACAATTGTAGAAAGGGGGGAGGGGCGGTGCGTTTCTAGTTCTCAGAGAATTTCAAACAACTCTCAGGGGCAGGAGTCAGCATTTTCTATTCTTACATTGTATTCAGATGCTATGGCGGCTTAAATTGCCTTCTTGTATTGGGAAGCTAAGGTGGAGAAGATGCCTTTTCTGGTGATAGTAGGGTCTTTAATCCAAGCGGCTACTGCTGCTCTTTTTTTAGATCGGATGGTATGTAGGTCAGTGATGAACCAGGTGTTGTGTTTTTTTTTTATTGTTCTTGCTTTCTTAGTTTCGAGTTGCGCTAAGGAATTGACTGCATTGTCTAGCATTAGGTTGTAGTGGTTTACCCGGGAGTCGGGGTTGTGAAGCATTGGGACGTTCAGCAAGGTAAGGAGGTGGTCACCACTGGTAAGGTTACGAGTGCAGAGGGCAATGGTGGGGGGCAGTCTGGTGGCCAGATTCAACTTTTTGTCTGGGTATAGGGATAGTGTAGGAGAGGACATGGTGGTCCGACTATGGGCAGGGTATATTGGAAGTGATGGAAATGTCACAGTTATGATCAAGAATCCAATGAAGAATGCGGCTATGTATATATGCAGGGGCGAGAATTCTTTGGAAACATCCCAAGCTGGAGGTGGAATTGGCTAGGGCAAGAGCATCAATAGCATCATTGAAGCCTAGATTAAGGTCACTGAGGATGGTAATTTAGGTGGAAGGTTTAAGGACTGAGGAAATGGTTTGGGTGAGGTCACAATTGAAGGTGGTGCTCGGTCCTGTGGGTCAGTAGATGAGTAGGAGCGAGATAGTGGCGTTTGGTGTACTGCTGAGTCTGACTAGGATATATAAACAGTTAGGGATCTGGACAGTGCAGATAGCGCACAATGACAGGGAGTCTCTGTAGATAATAGCCACGCCCCCACCTTTTCTGAGCACCCTGTCTTGATGATAGAGAAGGAAGGGCCGGTGGTCTGTGCAAGCCATGTTTCTGTTATGGACAGGATGTCAAGGTCATTAGAGGTAATGAGGTTAGAGATGTCTAGCGCCTGGGCAACCAAGGATCTGGTGTTAAAAATGGTGCTCATAGGGAGGGGATAGGCGTGGTGGTCACAGATAGTATGGGCATGGTGCTTGTTTGAGCTGCTGAGGTCCATCCTTGGAGTTAGATAATGGTTGGGCGGTGTGGGCTGAGTGTAGTAAGGTGGTAGAGACTGTGCAGAGCCTGAGATAGGTATTCCTTTGTGTATTTGTAGGTGGTTAAGAAGCAGGGTGACAGGATGATGTGTATGTACGTGCAGCTAGCTGAAGTGCATGTTCACAAGTAGGTTGTGGCATAGTGTTTGGCCAGAGGTATGCAGTCAGTGGCTGTGTGATCATAATGTTGGAGTGGTGTAAGGAAGGTAGAGTGTTGTGCCATATTGCAGTGGCAGAGTTTGTGTGGCTCTTGTGCACACTAGAGCTAGGCGGGGTTTGTGTCCGGTGTTTGGTAGTCTTCTGCTCTGCTAAACAAAAGGCCTGGCGAAATGACTCAAAGTTGGAATCAAGATTTGCTGTGCATATGGGCAGTAATAGCCTTGAATTATTTATTTAATGCATTTATTTATTTATTTGTTAGGTGCTGAAAGCCCACAGGCATCGGGGCACCACATAAAGACAGAGACATATGACAGAGTACGGAACAAAGAGGACAGGACACTTGTCAAGCCAATACAGAAAAAAGAGAGGAGCTGTCACTTAACTAGGGAGGCTCTCTTCATTTGAAAGGGAGCATTTTCTACTTCTTTCTGAAAGTGAGATAATTGGGTACCAGTCTAGGTTCGGAGGGAGTTTGTTCCAACTAACGGCTGCACGGTTAGGAAATGCTCTACCTAAGACATTAGCCTTCTTGTGTGGGTTGACTACAATAAGTCCCTGAGCTTCTGATCTTAATGCTCGGGAAGGCGTGTAGCTGACAATTTTTGATTTAAGGTAGGCCGGGGCTTTTCCATACAGGCACTTATGTATGAGTGTAAAAGATTTAAACAAAACGCGGTCTTCAACACTCAGCCAATGGAGCTCCTTTCTGGCATTGCTAGTGTGGTCCGATCTTGCTTTTTGCTTGATTATTCTGTTGTGGGTGTTGATAAAATTATAAGCGAGTCCACAGATAAAGGAAGCAGTCCGGTGTGATGCTGTTGATACCAGTCCTGGACTTCACGCAGGCCATGTGATGAATCATGAGTTTTTAATTTTTGTTTTGGAGAGCACCACCTATAATCTGAGTGGGGAGCAATAGCGTATGAGGAGGGACACAAAGGTTGTCAGTGTTGTTTGTTTATTGGCCCACCCATTGACTACCAAGGCCATGCTAATCATTGACCCTATGGCCATTGCCATCTACAGCCTGCCCCAAATGCATCCACTCCTGTGATGTCTTTGAGCTCACTTTACTCAAGCCTTACCATGCAACTTTGCACTTGTAGTGCCTGCCAATGGTTTTTGAAAGCAGACTTCTGAGAGTTATTAACTTAAATTGAGCAGTGGATGCAATACTGATATAATGGAAATGTCTTTCCAGGCCTGCCTACAGCCACTCAATGTATAAGCACTATGCTGTCCTTCACTGAAGTCCTGTTAAAACAACCATTGGCAAAACCAACAGTTTTGACCTGTGCATATGTATTATGTATACATTTGCCAGACACTGCAGCTATATGCCCAGGTGCTAGCACCATTTTGCACCTGCTACCATCAATGGCCAGTTAATACAACTTCGGCAGTGCCTGGCAAATGCCTTTTCCATGCCTACAAAAAGGTCCAAACTGTTGGCATTGCCAGTGCTTGTTTGTTTTGTTTTAGTAGTGTTGAGCCAAATCTGGCAGGGCACCTGGGGCTGCTGTCTTGAGCTGCTCCACATTCATTTGATTTCTTTTTCTGCATGCTGGCCTAGAAGTCAGCCCCTCCAGGGAAATTCTCACTTCGTGAACACAAGGCTGTGGGGGGTGTGGTTGGTGGGAGGTGTGCAATTCAATGAGAGTTAAGCTGCCAAGTGCCCACAGCTGTCCTCAGCCCTTTAACCTGGGAGCATGCTTTTATATGACTCAGCTCTTTGTTTTTTGAAATGTGAAAGTGGCTTTTGTTCCATTAAGTTTTTTCTACTTCTCAAAACTTAATTCTCAGCATGTGCCCTTCCTCGTTTTTGACATACCACTTGGTAGAGTTACACGGATGTGTTTCTAATGTCTAGAGTCAACTATTTTAACGTTTGAAGATATATACATTTCATCCTATGGTCATTTCTCCTCTAAAAGGGTTTCCATAACCTTCTATATTGTATATTACCAGATTCACAAATGACCCTCAGCTGTTTCCCAAAAAATCCAACCAAATGTTTTGCTATCCCTCAGTTTCACAGAAAATCCAACCAAATGTTCTGCTATTTTTGGTGGGAGAGATTGTTGTTGCTATAGTTTATTGACATGTTTAATAAACCTGTATTTATGAAACACAGAGTCTTTAATTTGACTTCTGAAACCTAACACTGTGAGTAGACGTGAGGGTGAGGAAAGTACAATGAGATCCATCCACAGCAGAAGACGTGAGCAAAGTGTTAGGTGGAAGTAATGGGTTTGCGGCAATCGGTAACAAAATGAGGATGGTTGTTTGAGAACGGTTAGGACCTGGAGTGGGGTGGCCGGGGGATTTGCTAATCTGACATTTTGCCTAGGCTGGCAAAATTGCTTGAACCGGCTTGTTGGCAGCCACTGTGCTTCTTTACTGAAAAGACTATGGGCCAGATTCTCAAGACCTTTTTGGGTGCATTTGTGGTGATGCACCAAAAAAAGCAGCAGTCCAAATCACAAAGGGCATCTGAATGAGTGGATCTTTAATGCACTCATCCACTCATTAAGATGCCATTTGTGATTTGGGCTGCTGCTTTCTTTGGCACATCACCTCAACTGCCCTTTTTCAACCTTTGCACATTTGCACAAATAAGGACGTGTCTCTAGGAGCCTGTCCCACATTGACACTAATGTATGAAGGGGACTGGACAACACATCTTTGCACTATTGTTCAGTCCCCTCTGAAATGCTCAGGTCACCTTTGAGAACATGGTGATCTGAGCATTTCAGCAATGAGCGCAAATGAAACAAGTGCATTCTCTATGCTCCTTTCATTTGCCCTCATTTTTGAGAATCTGGCCCTATGCATCCCAATGTGCCTTGCCCACTGGTTCATCTCCATCCTGGCAGTACAACGTTGGGTGGAGGTTAAGGAACACTTGTGGCTGGTAGGTACTAGAAAGCATCACACTGGAGGCATTTAATTGTAAGATTTAAAAGTCTCAGTTTACTTCAGTCCAACGCTAGTCACAGTCCCAGTGTTCCCTTTTATGTCCTGTACTTTGTTCCTAGTTCTTTATTCTTAGTTTCTAGCTCCTAGTTCCTTGTTTTTATGTTCCTGGATCTCTGGATTTCGAATTTAGTAAGCGTACTTAAATGTGCACAGTGGAAAGCTTGTGAAAAAGGGCTGGATTTGTGTGAGGTCTGCTAAAGAGTTCAAGGATATCGAAAAGGGACTAGGTCTCTCATTGCCACTTGGACAGTTCGATGCCAGGCGGAAATATATAATAACTGCAGATGACAGTGACCTAGGTGTACTTTTCCAAAAGGTAGTGAAGGTAGCAGAATTCGAATATCTCATGCCTCTCGACTTTTGAAGGGACCTGAGAGAAGGTATTCCGCCATTGGGCTGTTAAGAGGTTTTGCACATTTGGGTGGGAAACCTACATTATATTAAGGGCAGATCACAAAACTTGGATAGCCATCTTCGAATATAATAGGCTGAATAAGGTGGATGGGGGGTTGGGTGTCACAGATACAGTGCCACAGTTTCTGCATGGAGAATTTGCAGGGAAAAGATAACAGCTTTGCGGACCATTTGTCGCGCCTGCCCACAAACCTAGAGGTTGGAGATAGTGTGTGGAAAACAATGGTGTGATTGGATGTAATTAATGGGGGAATGAAATGGGGAATGCTGCTGTTTTATGTGTTTTGAAAGACTTTTTTTTAAGTCGTCATTTTAGTTGTGCACTTAAACTCAACCAGAATTCGATAAGGTTTTTTGTATTATGGGGTCCCGCACCATTTTCCCGACACTAACCACCCCATCTATCCCCCCTCCTCTTACCTACCCTCAGATACACACATATATGTACAAAAAACGAGTCGAATTCTGGTCAATCAAAAGTGCACAACCAAAATAAAGACTTAGAAAAAAAAAAGTATTTTAAATGATGGGATACTGACAGCCTACATTGACAAGGGATGGCTGAGGAAGAGTGCACTCTTCAAGGAGAAGAGGAATTATTGGCAGGTATGGATGAGTTCAGTGCGGAAGGAGGGATGCTGTACCAGTCAGGAAGGTTGGTTGTACCAAGTGGGCTGAGGGAGAAATGGATTGCTGTAGCACATTGTGGGCAAGGATGAAGGCACTGCTGAGGCCTGATTGTTGGTGGCCTGGCTTTCACACAGATGTTGGGGAAAATCTGCGTCAGTGTCATGAGTGTGAGGAGTCTGGTGAGGGACTGATAGTACGAGCGCAATCCAAAGTGGTGCCAAACATACCTGGGTGAGTATGGGAGGAGGTGGCAATGGACATCTTGGATCCTGTGGAGGAAGGAAGAGGTGTTGCTGGATCTATTTTGTAGGTAGCTGGAGATAAAGGTGGTGTGAGAGGCCGATTCCCCTGCTGTTATCAAGTTCCAAAAGGTTTTTGCATGTGAGGGATATCTAGGGCGTGTCCTGACAGAAAATGTTTCCCCATTTATTTTAATGCATAAGGGAACTATTTTCGATCATCAGAAAGTCAATGGAGTGTCAACAGACTTTTAACACATGCCGTTCAGATAGAAGGCTTGTCTGGGACAAGCCAAAAAGATGGCGTGATGGAAAGGTGAATGTGTTGCGTCAGTGCCCCATGCAGATGCAGGTGTCGTTCCTTTTCAATTCATGAGGGGAACGAAGAGGTACACCAGGGTATGCTCTCCTTGGTTCGGTAGAGCGATGAATGTCACTGCAGTGGATGACATGTTGAAGAGGAGGGTGAGAGGAGCTCAACTTAAGGCAAAGGTGTGCAAACATGCTATCAAGACTGTGGATGTGAAGGTGGGTCATCTTGTGGGAATTAGGAAGGCTGTGGTGAAAAGGAGGGTGGATGTGCTAATTGTTGATCCAATGGGGGTGGAGAAGGTGTGGAGAGGAGCTGTGCGCATAAGGGTTGGACGCGTGTGAAATCTGAATAGAGTTGTGAAGACCCAGAGGGTGCTAAGCCATCAGCAGTGTGTTTAAGGTACCTGTGTTAATCCTCATTAAAGTTTACTGCATTGTTGGGGCCTTCAGTAAAGAATAAGAAGGAAGGTGTGTTGGAGTTTCCTTTGTTATCCAACTTTAGTGTTTAATGTGTGTGAGGGTGCATGCACTAAAGTCCCCTGTTCCCATTGTGATGCCATTTTGAATGTTGTGGACTGGGAGTTCTGGCATAGGCAGTTGAAGAGGGTGATGACAGAGGGTGGTCAGGTGAAGCTGTCTGTATAGAGGTTTTTCATACAAGCATTTGACTTTCAATTAACCCTGAAGAAACGTACCTGTGTTCATATGCTCCACCACCAGCCGGTGGAATTCAATAACTATTATATCATGACTTTGCAAGGGTTTGTAAGTCACCCATTAGTGGAACTGCCCCGGTCCTCAAAGTTCCTCTTTGGTGAATCACATTTCCTTTTCAATAAATAAACACAAATGTAAATACAAAGTTGTTGTACACCATTGAAAAATGGGTAATCTTCTCATAGTAAATGGGCGTAAAACCAAGGTTATGCTATGTGGACTATGGAGCTGATACTGACCTTTCTGCAGTATACAGATTTATGAACACAGATCTTGGGGACCCCCTGAACCCATACTCTGTTCCCTTTTTCATGGAATGTAACAGCAGGGTAATGACATTTCTGCTCATCATCAGGCGGATGCAGTCTCAAGGCCTTGCCATTTGCAACTTCAGGTATATGCTGATTTCTTATCCTATTATATCAAAATAAATCAGGGACACATCATTACCTCAACTTTACTTTCACCAAGACTGGGCTTTGCCATGCATTCTATCTATCTATCTATCTATCTATCTATCTATCTATCTATCTATCTATCTATCTATCTATCTATCTATCTATCTATCTATCTATCTATCTATTTATTTATTTATTTTGCATTTATAAAGGGCACCTAACCTGTAGGCATCTAGGCACTTGACTTACATAGTAGTACACAGGTTCCACAGAAAAGATGATTGCTAGGTGGTACCTTACATTACATAACATTTTTTGTGTAAATTCAAATGAATGTCTTCTCGGGATATGAAAGTTGCAGAACTGATGGGCAGTGAGACGCACCTTCATTGTCCAAGCAACTACATTTTGGAATGCCCACATAGACAATCATCTCAGATGACCCTTTTCTCAAGTACCTAAAATGCAACCTTTGAACATAATAAAATGGTATTTGTTGGGAAAACTTCACAAAGTGGTTCACCACACATTTCTGACCCCTCACAGATGGTGTCAGGCGTGGGATCGGAATAAGTTGATACAAACTGGGGTCCAATATATATATATATATGGCAGAGTCTTATCAGACAGAGATTGAGTCAGAGGAATATTGGTATGGTCATACCCCCCTCTTCTTAAAACCTACACATCCCCTGAAATCCCTGGTTCCAATACCTCCCTTACTGGGAAGGACATTAACTCTAGTTATTATCCCATCAAAGGAACCAGGAGGATAAGAGATATAACCTGTAATCAATTGCCTCTTAAGATGAATATGGGACTACATTTTGTTAACTTTCAGGGCAAGCTATTGTTCCAAAAAGACAACCAGTCTAAGGGAATACATACCTTTCCCCAGAATGATATCATCCCTGGGAAGGATACACTTCTAATGTCTCTGATGTTAGAGGTAGAAGTTCCTGTGCATATATCTGCTTACGTCATGCCTGATCAGGGACCAAGCTTCAAAGTGTGTTTTCTAATTTCTGGTGGTAAGGCACAGATGTTCATGATCTTAAATCTTTCAACAACTCTTCGTGAGATATTTAGAGGAGACATAGTTAGAAAGTTAATACATGATGTTGTTTGGGAATCTCGAACCAGGAAGAGATCAGAGCACTAAATACATTTTATAGGCTAAAACAGATCCGTACTAAATTTGAAATTAATGGAGCTAAACAGGGGACCATTAAACAGGAAAGAAATGGTAAACATATGTTATATTGTTTTAAAAAGAGTTCTACTACAAGGGAGGAACATTCTTGCCCTCACCTTGAACCCCTGAAAAAAGAACAGTTAGATAACTCATGGGGTTCAGTAGCTGACCAGGATCTTACTATAGAACCTAAAGGTCAGCGATCTGGTTATGATAAAATCAAAGGTAACAGGAATTGTATGCCAATTAACCTTGGTTTACTGACTATTATAAATTGTTTACCCCATCCCTAACTACATCTCAGAGAGCAATGGCCGAGTCTGTTAAGGATGAGAACTGCATAGAATTTAGAGACCCAGGATTTTCAAAAAGTCATGTCTCCAATGTTTTTAGTTGTTTATGATGTGGAAGTTTTGAGCATCCAGTACACCGAAATGTTGAACAAATCGCGTGTCTTGTGGGATGAGTAGAGTGAGGAAATGTTTCAGCTTTCTAAAGTAAGTACAACACCCACACAACCCCCAGAACTCATTATGAAAGAAAACCAGATATGATATTGTATACTGGAGAGAAGAATAGTGATTGATTCCCTGTAATACTGCAGGGAAAAACCATTTGGGCTCAGTTGGATACAGGGAGTGAAGGCTCTGCGATACAAGCTAATATTCTTCCACCACATTGGGAAAGTATAAGTCAAAAGACTGTAGGCTGTGTGCATGGACAGAAAGAAGCACACCCCTTAACTAAAATTGACATCACTATTCTGGGAAAACCCACATCACTGTTGTGGCAGTAATACCTGATCTTCCTACCCCAATGATCTTAGGTAGTGAAATTCCCTATTTTAATTAATGGATTTTTTGAGTAGCTTGGATAAAAATGACATTATTAAAGAACGTTAACCAGCCATCAAATAATTATATCCTCCTATTGTCCCAAAAACACTTGGATCCAAGAAGAGATGTTCGTAGAGGATCCAGTCTAGGACTGGAAAGCATGTGAATACACTGTGGATGCGGGGGAGGCTAACAGCTGAGAAAAGATAAAGGAACATGGACAGGGAGGTCAAGTCTTTAGGGGAGGGTATGTGATGAATCCTACGGATTCCTCGCTATTTCCCGGCCTAAAGTCTCTTCCCGGGTGGCCAGGGAAAGGCAGACACTTTCTGATCCTGACCTTAGGGGTGGTGTTCTGCGGGAGGATCACCTCGGAGGAGAAAAGGCCCAGGGGAATGAGAGGAATCTATGGGATGAGATGCAGTATTTGTCTTCCTTTAGGAAGGTTGGCTCTGCAATGCCAAGGTATGTGATGGCTTGTTATAATAACCATCTTGTTGCTCCACCAGATACACCTATAAATAGGGGTGAAAGCAATCACAAACCCCTAGGCCTTGGGAAAAATCAAAACCCTTCTAAAATGTGGGATACCTGTAAAGCTGGAGACCGCCCTAACACCCAAAGGTGCAGTGAAAGGAAATTCATGAATAACAACAAGTTAACCCCTTAAATGCTTAGGGTTTTCGCTCCCAGTGCTGAGCCCTTTTTTGGACATTGCGGTATGTCACATTCAATCCCTTGCAACTTCTTTGTTACAAGTGATATCCTGGCCAATATTGCACCCTTTTCTTCCCACATGTAGGCGGTCATAACGCCACCAAGGACTCCTAGTTTGGGGTGTGAGAAAATAACAAAAAAGTAACCAAATGTGTTTTTCCCAAAAATGCCAATAAAATGATCTACAAAAAAGACTTTGTTTTTTTCTTGTAACAAATGGTTTGCAGTTCTGAATTCACTATTTTCCAAGCTGTACTTTACTGGTACACCAAAGAACATAGGAAGACCACATTTTTATTGTGTTTAGTCTTGCGAACAACCCACAGAGTTGGGCCTGGGGTGTCGTAGCCACCAAGGAAAACAGGGAACCCTTTGCATTTCTGAAAAGAAGACACTTGTGGGAATCCAAAGAGGTTTGACTTGTGTCAATCGCTCTAGAATGTATTACCCACAAGGCCCAGCAACTTCCAAAATGTAGGGGAAAAACAGATTTTCAGACATTTGCCACCAGGAAACCAACAAAACACTCCAGCAACAACACATGTCATAGCAACCCACGTTCCCACAGGTGTCCTAACAAAAACGGTACCTCACATGTGTGTGTGCAATTACCTGGGAGCAAAGGTAAAAGGCTAAACCACTGGTACAGCAAAGGGCCTGGGAAGATCACATTTTTACTGAATTTGGTCTTGTGGGCAACCCACAGATTTGGGACTGGGGTGTACCAGCCACCAAGGAAAACAGATAATCCCATGCATTTCTGAAAAAAAGACACCTGTGGGAATCCAAAGAGGTCTGACGTGTGCAAATTGTAGAATGTATTACCCACAAAAACCAGCAAAGTCCAAAATGTAGGGAAAAAAACACAATTTGCCACCAGGAAACTACCGAAACACACCGGCAACAACACATGACCTACCTTCCCACATTCCCACAGGTCCCCCTGATTGATGGATTTCTGCCTATGCGTTGGGCCAAGGGCTCTTTATTAGGGGAAACAAGAGAGGGAAAGAGGGCATCCTTGTTGTGTCCCACACGTGGTGGGGATAGGGGATGTTTGTTCCCAATTTATCTGGAGTAAAGTGTTTGGGGATTCATAGTTGGCTGCCACCATTTTGCAGAAGCCGGGCCCACATTGGAATGCCTCTAGAGTTAAATGCAGGAAGGCCCAGTGCACCTTGTCAAATGCCTTAGTGGCATTTAGTGCTAGAAGGGCCAATTTACTCTGATCTATAATTGTTTTTTCTATCAGGTTCAGGGCACGCCTAATGTTATCCCCTTTCTCCGTAATACAAAGCCTGTTCGATCAGCATTAATGAAAGCTGGGAGAAGTGGAGCCAAGCGGTTTGCCAGCACTTTAGAGGAGATGTTTGCATCAACGTTTAACAAAGAGATTGACCTATAGGAGGTACAATCCTTCGGATCTTTCCCAGGTTTTAACAATAGAATAGTAGTGGTAGTCTGCACCGAGGGGGTGATGTTTTCCACTTCTCTAAAATAATTGAAAAGGGCTGTTAATGGGAATAGAAGCTGGCTTCTAAAGGGTTTTGTTGATAACCCATCTGGGCCCGGGGCTCTAGATTTCAGGGATTTAATCACTGCACCCACTTCTTCTTGCTGAATTGGGGCTTCTAAGGCGTCTTTATCTTCCCAAGAGAGGTATGGCAAGGCGGCCTCTTCAATAAATGGTCCTGGGGGGACCAGGCCAGAGCTGCCATTGTTTCTATTAAATGGGATTTTGACTGCTGTAGCTTAGCCTGTTCCCCGTATTGCGTTACCCATGCCGGTCTTTTAGGCCTATAATCGCATTGCGTTCTTTAGATTGGGATAATTTTCTTGCCAGGAATTGGTTGGCCTTATTGCTCTTCACATAATACTCTTGCTTCGTCATTGCAAGAGAGTGAGCTGTATCTCCGGCGTAGAGTGCCTCCAATTTGTTACCGGCAATACGGAGGACTTGATGGATTTTAAAGGATCACCCTTTCTTATATTTTCCCTCAATCACCTGGATTTCTTGTTCTAGTTGAGCCCGGGCCTGTTTTTCCCCCTGTGATAGGCTGCAGAGTAAATCAGCAAATATGATGTCAAGCAATTCGGAGATGGCAAATTTCACTAGGTTGTTAGCATTTGATATAGATAGAAGGGAATAATCCAAATTGCAAAAAGGAGCACCCGAAAAGTTTCAACTAACCAAGGAGAAGTTGACACACCAGGATTTGGTCATGCAGAGGAAAGAAACTCAGTCTTTGATGTGTTTAGTTTAAAAAAGCGTTACGCCATACATCCCCAGTCATCTGAGGCAGTCCTTAATATGAACATCTTAATGAGATTGCACCCAAAGGTACATCTGGTTGTCATGTACGTACTGATCCATGGGTATTCCCCCATGGAATAAGATGGGCAACACAATCGATGCATGGAGCAACTCGAAAGGCAACATCTTCTATGGCAATACTTGTATGGCATTTTTGACCACAGGAGGGTTTAAGGGGAGTCTGAGGATAGGTATATTGAAAGTGTAGTGGGGATAGGTGAGTAGGGCCTGGAAGTGCTCCTCCCACATTTTGCCCTAAAAAATAATCAGTAAAATAAAATGTGTTGTTTTTACCCACGAACAAAAAATAATTTGTTCTAGCATCAAACCCTTTTTCACAGTGCTTTCCCTTTGTCACAGTCCTTCTCATTGTTCAGAGTTGTTATCTTTCTTATCAGCCCCAATTCACAGTCCTTCATCACAATCCCTGTCCTTGATAACAGTCCTCCTTCAGAGTCCTTCATCACATCACATCTGTCTCCTTTGTCAGTCATTTGACACAGTCCTTCCTTCTTCTTCATAAAAAATATTTTTGTGATAATCCTTGTCCTCATCACAGTCCAAAAAATACAATATCTACCCAATGCGCCATGCACATATTAACTTAATTCCTACAGAAATCAAACCCGAAAATGATTCATGATAGGTTCCGTAATAGGTGTGCAATTATTTTTTAATATACAGTCATCTCTATTATTCAGTCTTCGCCTGTCACATCCATCTTCACAGTCCTTGATCACAGTTCTTTTTCTTTGTTACAGTCCTTCATCACAGTTCTTGCTTATCCTTCAACACACTCCTTCTTCTTCATCATAATACTTTTCTTTCATCACATTCTTTTTTGTCAATCTTTCTCCTTTGTCAGTCCTTCTTCATCAGAGTTTTGCTTCGTTTTCAGTCTATCTCCTTCATCACAGTCCTTCTACTTTGACATAATCATTCATCACAGTTCTTCTGTTTCACCACAGTCCCTTGCCAAAGCCCTTCTGTTCCATCCCAGCCCTTCCTTACAGTGTTTCTCTTTTGTCACATTCCTTGTCCTTCATCAAAGTATTTCTCCTTCATCATTCCTTCATCACAGTTCGTCCCTTTCATCAAAGTCCTCCTTTATCGCAGTCTTTCTCCTTTGCCACAGAAGTTTCCTTTTGTCAAAGTAATTCTCATTTGTCATAGTGCTACTTTTTCAACACAGTCCTCCTCCTATGCCATAGTCCTTTTCCTCGGTCACAGTCTTTCTCCTTCATCACATTCCTTTGTCGCAGTCATTTCCTTTTTCTTCATTACAGTCTTTCACATCCATCACAGTCCTTATCTTTTATCACAGTCCTATAAAACAATTATTCTCTTTCCTCATAATTTTATTCCTTCGCCACACTCCTTTTATTGTGGCATAGTCCTTCTCCTTCGTCAGTCCATCATCAGTGTTTTTGTTAATTTCAGTCCTTCTCCTACATCACAGTCCTTCTCCTTCTTCAAAAATTCTCCTTCTCTTTCATAATCCTCTTTTGCTAAGTTCTTCTCATTCAAAATAGTTCTCCACCTTTATCAGAGTCCACCTTTGTCCCATCATCATCATTGCAATCCTCCTTTGTCGCAGTCATTCTTTAACTCAATTCCTTTCCTTCATCAAAGTCCTTTGACACAGTCCTTCATCACAGTCCTCCTTCATTACATTCTGCTTCATCAAGGTCTATTTCATTCATCACAATTCTTCGCCTTCATCAGTTTGAAGTTTGAAGTTTAGTTTATTTGTAAAGTGCAGCCAGGCCCCTGGGCAACCGGGCGCATATTCTTAGATACAGGTTACGATATATACAATATAAACATATTAAATACATACAATACAACAAATTGCAATTTACAGATTATAATACAAGTACATTAGAGCGTATATACACAAGTAAGAAATATTACCAGTCGGTAGCAACTCTTAAGTGAAAGGAGCTTCATAGATTCTGCGTGAACAGCCAAGATTTGGTACTATTCTTGAAAGTTATGAACAACGGCTCAGTTCTGATGGAGGTAGGCAGTGAGTTCCAAAGTTTTGAAGCTAGGACAGGGAAGCTCACACCACCTGCTTTTTGGAGTTTAAATCTAGGCAGGATTAGGCTTTGAGTTTGAGCTGATCTAGTGGGTCGAGAGGAGGTGTGGAGTGTAAGGCGAGAGGAGAGGTAGGGTGGGGCATTGTTGTCCAAGCATTTATGCGTCAAGGCAAGTGTTTTCAGGGCAACTCTTTGCTTTACCAGGAGCCATCGTAAATCAGATCTGACGTTAGAAATATGAGACCGTCTGGGGATATTGAGAGCTGCCCTTATGGCATTATTTTGGATAGTTTGCAGTTTATTGAGGTTCAACTGGCTGGTCCCCAAATAGAGGGCACTGCAGTAGTCGATTTTGGACATAACGAGTGTTCTTGCAAGGGTAATGCAGTTATGAGTGTTCAGAAAAGGTCTGCAAGCAGTGATAAGTTTGCAAGTATAGGCCGATGCCGACCTTACTGCATTTGTTTGTCTGTTCAGGGAGAGGGTAGAGTCCAGATAGACGCCTAATGTTTTAGTGTCTTTAGAGACCTTCATGTCATTGCCGTCAATGTTGAAAGACTTGTAGGCTTGGTCTAGTTTGTTGAGACGTTGAGTAGATCCTAGTAGTAGGAGCTCCGTCTTGTCATCGTTAAGGCATAGTTCATGTTGCGCCATCCAGGCCTGAATGACCAGATAGACATCATTCAAGGATTTGGTGTCGGCAGTGTAATCACCAGTGATGGGAATGAGTATCTCTGTGTCATCTGCGTAGTTGGTATAGGAGACACCCAGATAGTGGAGCACATCAAAAAGGGGTTTGGTGAACACGTTGTATAGCGCGGGCGATACACACAGTACCTTGGGGGATGCCGCAGTGAATAGGGGAGGGGTCTGCCGAAGCTGTGGGTGAAAAGACCTGCATGGACCTGTTGCTGAGGAAGGAGTGGATCCAGGCGTTGGCAGAGTCTGAGAAGTGGGCCGCTGATTTAAGATGTTGGCAAAGTATTTGGTGGTTAACCAAACTGAATGGCGCGGAGAGGTCCAGAAGAAGGAGTAACGCTAATTTCCCGTTGTCCTTTAGCGTCTCCATCTGAGTTTTTAGATCAATCAGGGCTGTTTCAGTGCCATGTTTGGGGCGGAAGCCAGATTGTCTTAGCCCCGGAGATTGTTGGATTCAAGGTAGTCTTGAATCTGCAGGTATGCTGCACGATCAAGGATCTTTAGCAGGAACGGGACTGTAGTGATCGGTCTGAAGTTGGTCGGTATGTTAGGGTCAAGGGATGGTTTTTTAAGTAGTGGGAACACCCAGGCGTCCTTGAGGTTGTCAGGAACTATGCCTGTTTTGAAGGAGGCGTTTATGAAGGCTGTGATGAAGGGGGCTAGGTCGTGCAAGGCTTCCTTGATGATAGGCGCCAGGCAAGGGTCGCCTTGGCAGTTAGAAGGCTTGAGGTTGTTTATAATTCCTTCTACTTCAAGGGTAGTGAGAGGGGAGAAGGCGAACTGTTTATAGGTCGGGTTGGCTTGGCGGGTACTAGATGTGGGGGCGGTCAATGGTTTGTCTGGCTGTAGGGACTTTTGTTTATCTCTAGTTTGGAGGGTGGCAATTTTGCCCAAGAGTGCTGTCTGTATATTAGTGCACCAATTGCTGTCTTTAGTGCAGGAGTCAGAGGGGGCTGCAGGTGTCTCAAGTTCCTTGAGGATTTTGAATAGTTCCTTGGTATTTGATTGTGCAGACACAATGCGATTATTGTATGATTCTTTTTAGCCTGGAGTATAGCTTCTTTATAATTGAGAGTGGCTAAGAAGAGGCTATTCTTGTGGGCATCAGCAGGGTGACTTTTCCAGTGTGACTCAGCGCTGCGTTTCTCTTTGCGTAGTACTCTGAGCTGTGGTGTGAACCACGAGTTGAGGTGCGCATGTTGTTTGGTTCTCCTGAGTTTGAGCGGGCCGATGGAGTTAATAGCTGAAAGCACTGTCTGGTTATAGGTGTTGGCTAAGTTAGTGGGGTCCGAGCAGGAGTCAGTGGCGTTATTGAGGGTAGGAAGGATGAAGGGGAGTAACTTTTCGGGGGTTATGTTCTTTTTGTTTCTGGTAGGGATGGCTGGAGCGACGGGAGGCGTAAGAAGAGGAGCAGCTTCAATGTTGAAGGTAATGATATGGTGATCAGACCAGGCGCAAGGGGTGTTCCAGAGCAGGTTGATGTTGCAGTTGGTGTCGCTTAGCCAATCTAAGGACCGCCCTTTGATGTGGGTGGGTTCTTGTATATGATGTGAGAAGCCTATATCCGTTAGGGTGTTGGCGAGTTCGAGGTCGAGAGCCACAGGGTCATTAGGGTCATGGTGGCCTAGATTAAGGTCTCCAAGGATGATGGTTTGAGAGTTGGTTTTCGCTTTGTCCAGTAATAAGGAGGTGATGTCATCAACAAAGGATGTGGGGGGAGCCGGGGGTCTGTAAATTAAGTGGATGGTGGTTGTTTGGGTAGCCAATAGTGGAAGTTTGACAGAGAGTAGTTCAGCAGATTCCAGATTAGTGCACGTAGGGTTCTGAGTCCTAGTGAATTTTTATGAATGAAAGCAATTCCGCCGCCTCTGGAGGTGCGGTCGCACCTGGTAATGGAGTACTCCGGGGGGATGGCCAAGGAGAGTGCTGGGCCCGAGGCAGAGTGCAGACAGGTCTCATAGATGGCGATGAGATCAAGCTCCTGAGTCTTGATAAGAACGGCAATGTCTAGTGCGTGGGCTGCTGGGGACCTTGCGTTGACCAAAGTGGCCTTGATCGATCCGACATTGCTTGGTGAGGCAGGGTTTGTCTGGGAGCTCTGAGGAGTGGGTGAGATGGGGGTCTGAGGGGACAGGCTGTGCATCAGGGGTTTCTGGTATGCGCTAGGGTACATGGGGTGTCCCTTCATACCCATGAATCTGGAGCCTAATCTTATGTTTCTTAGGAAGGTAGAGCAAGGTTGGTTAGGTGTGGGTTTTTTAGTGAAATGGTCAAGCCATAAGGCGGGTGCATTAAGGTAAATGTTGGGATGTTGAGGCTCAGTGCTCAGGTAGACCGAAGATCTGTAGGAAGGGGCCATTGTTCCAGTGCACAGAGTGCTAGGTGTAGCTGGGCTGGCTGATGATAAGTGGAACGCACAAGTAGATGCCCACAGTAAGAGGGGTACTCTCAGTAAGGAGAGTAAAGGCCTTTGGGAAGAGGGGCGTGGTAACATGATACCAGTGTTGAGATAATGGTGAGGCACCAAGCAGGTTTAGTGGTCGTTAACTAGTGTTGCAGTCAGTCCTAGGATTCAGAAAGGTAGTTAGGCGAAGGCATGTGGCCGAGCAGACACAATGCAAAGTATGGATAGGCTAACGTCAATTGGAGCTGCAGGGCACATCTAGACTAGATAAAGCTAACACGATGTAGAGCACACAAGGGTTAGATTCGATTCTAAAGGCCGGGGCATATCTAGGCTAAACAATGTAAGGCACACAGGCTAAATTCAAAAGTTGGTGCAGGGCACATAAGGCTAGTCAATGCAGGCACACAGGCTAAATTCAAGAGTTGGTGCAGGGCACATAAAGGCAAGTCAATGCAGGCACACAGGCTAAATTCAAATGTAGGTGCAGGGTGCCACTAGGCTAAACAATGCAAGGCACACAGGCTAGATTCAAATGTAGGTGCAGGGCACATAAAGGCTAAATGATGCAAGGTACACAGGCTAAATTGAAATGTAGGTGCAGGGCGCATAAAAGCTAAACAATGCAAGGCACACAGGCTAAATTCAAATGTAGGTGCAGGGCACATAAAGGTTAGTCAATGCAGGCACACAGGCTAAATTCAAATGTAGGTGCGGGGCACATAAAGGCTAGTAAATGCAGACACACAGGCTAAATTCAAATGTAGGTGCAGGGCGCATAAAAGCTAAACGATGCAAGGCACATAGGCTAAATTCAAATGTAGGTGGAGGGTGCCACTAGTCTAAACAATGCAAGCCACATAGGCTCAATTCAAATGTAGGTGCAGGGCGCATAAAAGCTAAACAATGCAGGGCACATAGGCTAGATTCAAATGTAGGTGCAGGGCGCCACTAGGCTAAACAATGCAAGGCACATAGGCTAAATTCAAATGTAGGTGCCGGGCGCCACTAGTCTAAACAATGCAAGGCACATAGGCTAAATTCAAATGTAGGTGCAGGGCACCACTAGGCTAAACAATGCAAGGCACATAGGCTAAATTCAAATGTAGGTGGAGGGCGCCACTAGGCTAAACAATGCAAGGCACACAGGCTGAATTCAAATGTAGGCGCAGGGCGCATAAAAGCTAAACAATGCAAGGCACATAGGCTAAATTCAAATGTAGGTGCAGGGCGCCACTAGGCTAAACAATGCAAGGCACATAGGCTAACTTCAAATGTAAAAATGACAAAAGTAGTTACACTCTTTCATTCATGCGCCAATCTTAACAAAGAAAAAACTCCACTCAATTGGAATATAGTAATAGAACTCTGTATTAGTTAGAGCGAGTGCCCTCTGTGATGACACGCGTTTCAACTATCTAATCGGACCCTGAAAACAGAAGAAATTTCCTTACTGAACAAAGGCTTTTCTTTTGCCCCGACAATAGATTACAATACTACGGATGTCCATATAGATCTGTTCAAATTTGTCAGAAAACTTAAACTTAAGAAATGGTTTGCCACTCAAGTGACCAATACTTACCAACAGAGGGAAGTACCCATTAGTCAAAGTGAACTCACGATAGAAGATCTTAATCATATCCATTTACTCAGATCTTTGGAAGACAATAAAGAACGGCCTATACATGAAACTTTACAGGAATTCCGTATACAACAAAGCAGTCTTGCGCCAAAAGAAATGAAAAATAAATCGAGGTTTACACCTCAGCTAATGCCAGACAATCTAATAGATGTGTTCTACAAAACAATGACCAAGGATCTTAATGATGCATTTGACACAACAAAATCCAACAGAACGTCAAAAACCAAACACAAATTTGACAACCTGTCACGAACAGAAAGGAAAGCCCTTCAAGAATTGCAACAAGATTTCAAACTAACGATTAAGCCAGCCGACAAAGGTGGAAAAATTGTGGTGATGAGCCGTGAAGATTACATAGAAATGGCCTACAATCATTTAACAACACCACTCTGTTATGTTAAATTAGCATCAAATCCTAAATTGGACATCATTAAAGAGCTTATGGAAGCAATCACATGCTGGCACCGTCAAGGACTCCTATCAGATGAGGAAAAACAAGTGCTAGAAATTAAACATCCAACATTACCGACTATCTACTTTTTACCTAAAGTTCATAAACCATTTGAGCGAATTCCAGAAGGGAGACCTATCCTCAGTGGAATAGGTTGGGCTACTGTCAACATGGCTGAATACATCAACAACATTCTTAGGCCCAAAGTAAACATAACAAAGTCATTCCTTAAAGATACAACAGCAATTATCAACAAACTAACAAGAGTCGATTGGCAACCTGGATATATCCTAGCTACATGGGATGTTACAGCACTTTATACATCGATCAAGCACAACACAGCCTTAGATGCCATAGATTACGCTTTTTCTCAAGACACAGCATCAAGCTACCAATCAATACAGATGCTTAAGGAGATGCTGCTTCTGACTTTGAAAAATAACATCTTCCTGTTCAACAAAGAGTACTATAGACAGACCTGTGGTGTAGCTATGGGAGTTAAATATGCCCCGGCACTTGCTAACCTTGTAATGGCTATGTACGAAGACCAATATATCTACTCAGACCCTAACTATGAAGACAATGTTGTGTTATGGAACTGATATATAGATGACGTTTTTCTCATCTGGAAGGGCAATGACGACCAGCTGAAAGCATTTAGACAACGAGCTAATCAAAACACATTAGGAATACAATTTACTGGAACATCTAGCACATCAGAGGTCAATTTCTTAGATTTAACAATAGAAGAAAACGAACTAATGACCTAAACATATAGAAAACCAACAGAGGCGAATTCAACTTTGTTTGCGACAAGTTGTCATTTCAATCCTGTAATCAAAAATATCCCGAAGGGGGAGTTTATACGAACTCGAAGGAATTCTTCGGCAAAAGTAGCCTTTGATCAAGAATGTAAGCTGCTCTCAACCCGTTTTCTAGCCAGAGGATATGCCATGAAGAATATCGTTAAAGCACGTGTTCAAGCAAGGGAACTCAACAGAGAGAATACATTGATTTCCAGCAAACAAACTCAGAGTAAGCCAGAACGAATCAGATTCATTACAACAATTCTGTAATGAGGAAGATCCTGAAAAAGAATTGGGAACTCTTGAAATTGGATCCATACATCCAAAATTACATTGAAGAAAGTCCTTCAGTAACATTTAAAAGAGCAAGAACGTTGAGAAATATCTTCCCTCACGAGCCCTTCGCTCATCCGTCTCCAACTCCCTCATGGTCAGCCGCTTCTCGAAGCAACGAGCTGGGGGTAGATCTCTCTCCGCAGCAGGGGCCTCCCTCTGGAACAGCCTGCCTGCCTCCCTGAAACTTGAGGAGAACCATCTCCGGTTCCGGAAGCACCTCAAAACCTTCCTCTTCGCTTCTGCCTTCTCTCTCCCTCTCCCCTGCTAAACCTGCTTAACTCCCCACTGAATTCTGCACCTAACCTGCATCTGGGCCACTCTCAGCGACCTCGGTCCAGGGCCCAGCCACTCTCCACTTGCACTGCCTCCCTGGCTCCCCCTGCACTGTGGGACTGTCACTGTATCCCTACAGCCCCCTTCCCAGCACTTGCTCTGCACTTACCTCGCACTTGCCATCAGCTGGCCCTTTTTATTTATTATTTATTATTTATTATTTTATTACGCCACTTACCTTTTACTGCACTTACCCCCCCACCTCCTCCCCCTGCACTTTCTCCTTTTTCCCCTTACCTCTGCACTTGCGCGATCTGAATGACACCTGGCCTAGTAGGATCGTTTGTCTGTCTTCCCCTTGTTTCCTCCCTCCCTGCCTCGTCGCGCCTTGAAACACTTGTGTATAGGCGCGTTACAAATACCATATCATATCATATCATATCCTTAGCCCTTCATTTATACTGGAAGAAAAATATATAGAGACAACATCAGGGTTACCCCAACTACCCGTGGGCTTTCGGAAATGCAGCTCATGTTCTATGTGCCAATATGCAATGGCCAATACTGAGGTTTTTGAAGACTCTTTCGGCACTAAGTATAAAACTACTGACTTTATGAATTGCAAATCAAAATTTGTAGTTTACGCAATTATTTGTCAATGTAAAAAGATGTACATTGGAAGCACTATTAGAGAAATGAGAATCAGAATCTGGGGACATATGTCTAGCATTGGCAGTCAGAACGTTAATTTACCACTGGCAGCTCACTGGCAAAGAAAACATCAACTAAGCAACAAAAAAGACATCACATTTTTGGGTCTCAAAAAAGTAACAATTGGACCAAGAGGAGGAGATCAAGAGAAGAAACTGAGACAAGAGGAGGCGAAATGAATATGCTGCTTTCGGACAGTAGATAGAGGCCTGAACTCGGACAACGAGATGTCCTCCTTCCTATGAAACATTTGAATCTGCAAAAGCTATGAACTATGTGTTAGTTACCAACTACAATGTTATCATATAATCTACTTACCTTGCATTTCACTTAACAGCTCAGAATGCCAAAACTTGAAACTCAACATATAACTGAAATTGTTACCAGAGTAGGATAAACAGGATTAGGGATTTCTTTTCAACTAATTAGTCCATCCAGTTATTTATACTGACCAGACATCGTGTTCAAGGATAAATAATCCCAGTAGTGAACGTGTACATGAGAAATAAGTTACATCTCTTTGTATTTCTCTACTACATTGTATTCTGCAATATATAATTGATACGCATTTATAATGTTTCCCATATATAGTCTATCTAGCTAGTTACTTTGACTAGGCATCGTTTTCAAGATTAATTACATTCTATTGGCCTTCATGGCTCTAGGTGAGGTGCACATTAGAGAGAAGACACATTGCTTTGCTTTCTTTTATTACCCTCTCATTTTGTAATTGAACACACATTATAATTTGCCTTAACGCGTTGTAATTTTTCAACAAGGAATGCGTACATCGTTCAAATATGTAATTTATTTTTTGATCATGGCGATACGGCAAGTTACGAATCTAAATTGACATAATTAACACTTATGATTACGTATCCTTTGAATTACCATTTTTTGTGCAATTAACCTAAATTTGCTTCCTTAATAGGCTTCATATCCCATTTATCTACTTAACAAACACATAGTATAAATGTGATTCACTTTGTATTTACTTTTATGTATGGGCTCACGCAACCGTGGACATTACGTTTTGTGATCACAAAGCCCTAAAGATGGCACCCAAGTAGTAATTAAAAAAGGACCATTGCGGTTGCTTAGGCAACCACAATAACAACAATTAAAAGCCACCATTTTGGGTTTTCCCATGAACGCGGACAGAATCGTACGGAGCTTGTTTTTTGCATTGCAAAGGTAAGACACGGACAATTGAATGTTTTGTATCCGCAGCGCGCACGGCATGCGGAGAGACTAATTTAAAGGCATATGCCTAATAGTCCTCCTGATATGTCAAGAGCGAATTAGATTTAGATGCGCACTCTCCGCGCAGCTCTATGTTCGAACTAACGGCACATGTATAAAGCCCAGACACCTTCAATCTTCCACTTTTCTTTTATCTTAGGAGCACGAAATAACTGCATTTATTGAAGCACCACTGATTTAAAAATAGGTGCACTTACATAGAATTAACCAATTATATTTAAATGAACATAAAAAGCATTCAACCTTGTTAATTCTATTTTTATAGGCACATTTAAACCACATTCATAAACGCATTACCCTCTTAACCCACACAGTTAGAAGCAAACAGATGTATTAATACAGAATCTATTACCCCCAATTTGTTTGGCAGGCTGGGATTGATCCTGTGAATCTTTTTGTTATGCTGAAAAGCCACGTTCCAAATTAGCAACGCACCATTGGGTAAGATTTAATAATGTCCTTAACCTTTAAGTTTACATACTAAATGATACCAAATCTGCAAACTCATATGTTAAGAGACAAACAAACTCATGACGGTTTTCTTTGTTTTTTTCCCCTTTTCCTTCCCCAAAAACCCCCTGGTTTTCCGCCCCCATCCCGCTTTTGTTTCCTATTTTCTCATGTTTGCAGTGGATGTTATTACAAATATTTTATTATCTGTTTTGATGCTTAATGGCACATTGTCTATCCAAATTAATCCTTCCCATTTCCCCTCCCCTATTGTCTGTGCTACATTTGACACATTCGTTCTTTTGAATTTGATTTTTGATTTTGACTTTTGATTTGGATTGTATTTTGCATTAAAAATCAGCCCTGATTTGAAAAAGACGGCACAGTCCGTTGAAACACGTGTCATCACAGAGGGCACCCGCTCTAACTAATACAGAGTTCTATTACTATATTCCAATTGAGTGGAGTTTTTTCTTTGTTAAGGTTGGTGCATGAATGAAAGAGTGTAACTACTTTTGTCATTTTTAATTTACAAAGCGGAGTAACCATATTTTCTCTGTTGTTGCGCAATTCATGCGACACACATTATCCTTGCGACAGATCATAGGGCGCTGAGGTCTACTCTAATAAGTGTCCATTGGATAAAGGTTCCTCACAAGCATTTGCTTTCTTTTAAATTCAAATGTAGGTGCAGGCCGCCACTAGGCTAAACAATGCAAGGAACACAGGCTAAATTCAAATGTAGGTGTGGGGCACATAAAGGCTAGTCAATGCAGGCACACAGGCTAAATTCAAATGTAGGTGCGGGGCACATAAAGGCTAGTCAATGCAGGCACACAGGCTAAATTCAAATGTAGGTGCGGGGCACATAAAGGCTAGTCAATGCAGGCACACAGGCTAAATTCAAATGTAGGTGAGGGGCACATAAAGGCTAGTCAATGCAGGCACACAGGTTGAATTCAAATGCGGATGCAGGGCACATTGGGCTAGATGATGCGGATAGTGCGGTGGGGGTAATGTCGTGCAATGCAAGACCAGTGAAGTAAGTCCTTGAGTCTTTGAAGGAGGCGAATGGTGGGCTGGTATGCGGTAGAGACTGCAAGGGTCACAATGGTGGTAATGTACCTTGAGGCTGGGAGCAGGATAGTATAGGTTACCTTGCGCAGGAGAGTTGCCAAGCACCACTGGTTAGGTAGGAAGGGCGGGGCAATAGTGATCGCAATGGCCTGAAGCAAAAATGGACATAGGGACGTCGCCAAGGCACCGGTTGCGCTCGGTCAGCTCCGTCAGCAGGGAGCCTTCTTTCAATGGCCTTACTTTGAAGGGCCAGCCAGTCTTTCTCCTTCATTGTAGTCCTTCTCCTTTGTCATAGTCATTCAGCACAGTCACTATCCTTCATCAGAGTCCTTTGGTCATATTCTTTTTCCTTCATTACAGTGCTATTTACGTCCATCTCCTTCATCAAGCCCATTATCAATTGTCGCAGTCCTTCATCACAGTCCTTCCCTACATCACAGACCTTTCCCTTCATCATAGTACTTCTGCTTCATCACAGTCTTTTCCTTTACCAAAGTCCTTCTGTCTCAGCAAAGTCCCACTCCTTTGTAATAGTCCTTCCCGCTTGTCGCAGTCCACCTCTTTCTCAGTCCTCCTTTATCGTAGTCATTTTGCTTCATCACAGTCCTTCTCATTCATGACTGTCTCCCTTTGTCACAGTCCTCCTACATTTCATCAAGGTATATTTCTTTCATCACAATCATCTTCATTCATCACAGTCAGTCTTTCTCCTTCATCACAGTCCTTAATCTCCTTTGTCTTAGTCTTTCAACACAGTCCATATCCTTCATCACAGTCCTTTCAACATATTCCTTCACCTTCATCACATTCCTTATCCTTTGTCACAGTCCTCCACTTCATCACAGTCCTTCTCCTTTACCATAATCATTCTGCTTTATCGCAGCTGTCGCCCTTTTTAATAGCCCTTCTGCGCCATCCCAATCCACAGTCTGAGGCATAGTCTCTCAAACAGTCACAGTCTCCCATTCTTTGCCCTAGCATTACTTTATCTATCTTGTCTTCTTTTCACCCTCCAAATGTCCTCTTTTTGTCTCTTTCTGTATCACTTTCTTTCTTGGAGTCTATCTTTATCTCTCATCATCATAATCACTGTATTGTGTAGAAAAACCCATTTTGAAATAGCACAATACAATATCATCAAAGAAATAGTCACTACAAATATAATGGCTATACATACCACAAACCACAAAATAAGACATAAAAATACTAAGACATGAGCAATACAAATTACACATTCTATAAAGCATCCCCCCCAATCCCTTTCTCACAGCTTTATTTATCTCTATTTTAGCAAGGCATGCAAATCTAGGCAGTGAGAGCCTTTTGAAGAGGAAGTGCCAGGCATCGTCCGCATTCCAGTCACCCCCTTCGAAATGCCAGGAACGTTCACACCAAAATTTGTGACGTATGAACTTGAAGAACAGCTAAACCAGCAGAGAGCCGCAGTGGGGCTCTGCCCACTGTCTATCTGAAGAATAGCACCTTTTGAAGTAGCGATACCTAAGCAAACCTGGTCAGTAAGGTACCCACTGAGAAACCCATATCTACAGACACGACAAAGGGACGGTTGCCAGAATGGAATACCCAAAGAAACCAAGAAGATACTAAAAGAAGACGACAGAGGATGTCATGAGAAATGGGACGGACGCACATATAGGACATATAAGGACCTAAGAATGCTGATAAAGAGACGAAATTCCATGGATAAGTGACATTGTGTGCCTAAGGTGAAACAGTTAATTTCAAGACGAAGAAACTTATGCCAGATGCACAATGAACATCAGCTAAACAGAGCTGTACTGTCCTCTTTTTAGGGGCCGTATGGGTGAGGACTACACTATAACAAGCACAACAAATCCCATAAAGACGGCTTCCTCCGTTTAGGCTATGAGTCTGTCTATGGCACCTGCCAGACACATACACAAACTACCCTTTCAAAATTTAGGTAGGCATACAAGATTTTTCAAAAAATATACATATTTTAATGTCTATCAATTCATAAAACACAATCATAAAAAGATCAAAATACATATAAAAACCCAAATGGTTCACACAAAATTGCATCCTTCTTTTATAAACACCATTTCGTTACAGTGAGTATGCATCAAAACACAAAATGACATGTTTGTAAAACAAAACATAACATGTACCCACAGTCAACTATGTGTTTTCAGTGAAACATTCCCCTTTATTTTATAAGGAGAATAAGTGTGTCAACACTAAACATGTGTTTCTGGAATCTATATATGATTTTATAATACAATCAAATGAATTTTTCTTTGTATTTTCCATAGATTCTGTCTTCAGGACACTTTCTGTTTTCGTCACACAGTCATATTATACGTGTTGCATACTGGGAACAGACAAGTGCTCCCCAATAGATGTCTTATTTTCGTTTCTGGGTACACCCCTCTTGGTCCTCTAGAGCAAAATGAAACCTGTGTTCAAAACCCGGCTGTTTTTCAAAGTTTTCTGAGCGGCAATCTGTCAAGGGTTTAGAAAAGGCAAGCATCCAGATCTTCTTCTAATGATATTGAATCTACGGAGTGACCTTCTGTTGATCACTTCTTGCAGCCGAAGGACTGCATGTCGTGAAACCTCAATTGGTCCGTGGAGTCCCACCGTCTTGCTCGCCACAGCACGGGTGTCCGTTTTTTTCAAGGAGTACGTTTTGGATGCTTGACTTTTCTAAATCCTTGACAGATTGCCGCTCAGACAATTTTGAAAAACAGACGTTTTTTTAACACGGGCTCCATTTTGCTCTAGAGTGTTAAACGGGGTATCATATTGTACCTCCTTTATTGTATATATTGGCCTAAACCCACCCGCTCTGTGAAAAATCTGCATTGCAAGGTTCCGACCTTAGATTGACCTAGACGCCATTTTGGGTATATCTGCCATTTTGATTTCTGTTTCAAAGTCACTCTGTGTTCTAAAATGGTGGACAGTTTTTTCCCGCTTGTAACCTAGCCGTCCTGACCTTCGTGCAGAGTTAATGTCCAAACTGCCCGTAGGCCAAATGTTAGGACCGTGTAATGAGACCTTGTCCTACATTTGACCTGTAGATCAAGGATTATCTACGGCAACAAGCCCGATCCGCGGACATACATCAAACACAATGTTGTTTAGATACTAAACGTGAACACTTGTTGAACTACATTGTATAGGATGTGTACTAAGGCTTAAATGTTAAATTCAGAGATACACTGTTGCCATTGTCATTTGTTGTTGTACAAACTGGACATAATCCACATGCATATAGTTGGATAAATTAGAGGTGAACTCGGCACGAACCCTAGACTGAAAATTATTAACCTGCAGAGGGGTTGGATATTACGATTGGAAACTGTATAAAAGGTGCAAATGTTTAGACGTCCAGTACCTCTCACTTCTCACACCGAAAGGGCTGGTATTCACTGTGATGTACTGAGGGCCAGATAGCTATCTGATATTTTGTTTCTTTGTAAACTGTACAGTTGTTTGAATAAAGATCTGAGAATCTTTATAAGTGTGTGTTTGGTGTATTTCCTTTTGGGGTACTCAGCCTCTATATTTTCTTTTGCCTTTACAAGAGGACCAAGAGGGGTGTACCGAGAAACGAAAATAAGAGATCTATTGGGGAGCACTTGTCTGTTCCTAGTATGCAACACGTATAATATGACTCTGTGACGAAGAGAGAAAGTGTCCTGAAGACAGAATCTATTGAAAATACAAAGAAAAATCCATTTGATTGTATTATAAAATCATATGTAGATTCCAGAAACACATGTTTAGTGTTGACACACTTATTCTCCTTATAAAATAAAGGAGAATGTTTCACTGAAAACACATAGTTGACTGTGGGTACTTGTTATGTTTTGTTTTACAAACATGTCGTTTTGTGTTTTGATGCATACTCACTGTAACGAAATGGTGTTTATAAAAGAAGGATGCAATTTTATGTGAACCATTAGGGTTTTTATATGTATTTTGATCTTTTTATGATTGTGTTTTATGAATTGATATACATTAAAATATGTATATTTTTAGAAAAATCTTGTGTGTCTACCTACATTTAAAAAAAAAATGTTTTAGGAGTATTTAACAACTTTATTTAACATTGCACACAGGTTAAGCACATACATTTGCGACATTCAATTCCAGTGAACATACAACATATACAGGTTAGTTTTGCGTTGCGTTTGAGTCATCAAGGGCAGATAAATCCGCCAAATATTGCCTGTACCGTGCCCATACATTTCTGGGTTTAGAGGGGGCCATCACTGAATCTATGTACAGTTCTTTGGTGTCGCTAGCCCACAACATGTTCCAGTCCTCTATTGTTGGCGGTCGAGCGTTCTTCCACCTCATCAATATGACCCTTTTTGCTAACAGTAGACTTAAATTGAGCAGTTTTCGCCATGTTGAGTTAATTTTCCCAATCGCACCTAGCATACACAACCGCAGTGTCCATTCCACCGGTTGGTCTGCCATCTTATCTAGAGCTCCACAGACCTCCGACCAATGTTGTCTCAGTTCTACACAGTCCCACAACATATGGTATATATTAGCATTTTCAGAGTTACATCTTGGGCAGGTGCCTGATAGAGCAGGGTATAGTCGCTTGAGTTTCACCGGCGTGTAGTGGGTTCTATGGATAATTTTATAGTGGATCAGCTTGAATCTGGAGTTGCATGATATCAACTTGGTCAGTGCACAAATCTGGGACCAATCTTGGTCTTCTATCGGTTCGTCCAGATCCCGCTCCCACCCGGTCTTAGCCATGTGAGGTACCATCGGGCGTGTTTGCATTATGGTTTTGTAGAGAGGGGAGGCCATGACTTTCTGAGTCCCCCCTGTGAATATGTAACCTATTCCCATGTTTATTTCGGGTTCATTCAGGAATGATGGGTAAATCCGTTGTGTAATTGCTACGACCCAATCAAACTGCTGTTTGTGCGTATTTGTGTTTCCCACCGTGTCTTTAATCTCCTCCCACTTCAGAAATCATTTATCCCGGAACTGTCCCCATTGTGTAATGCCTCTGGCAATCCAGTGCAAGGCCACTGCACTGTCTATGGGGAAGGGTGTGTGAGGGTCGCCCCATATTGGCATGCTCGGGTGGTATAACTTACTGGCTCCAAATATATCCGCGATTTTGGCCCATGCAGTGATTGTGACATTGGATGGGTTTATAGTGTTGTATTGTTTAGGGGTGGGCCTAGTGATTCTCTGTAGAGCCAGTGTCGCCTCCCGCTCTCTCGAAGGGGGAGAGTGGGGGGCCAGGATTGAGGAAGCACATAGCCCAGCCGGCAGCATATTGCGCCTGCGCTGCCAGGTAATACAATTCCATGTCGGGGGCCATTAGGCCGCCTCTAGGATATGCGTCAGTTAGTACCCTCCAGCTCAGTCTCGAGTGGCCGCCCCATATGAATGCTATGCATGCACTGTTGATTCTGGAGAACATAGCGCGGCCCGGCCACACCGGCACTGTACTGAAAAGATAGAAAAACTTAGGCAAAATGATCATTTTAATTAATGCTATCCTCCCCATCATTGATATGGGCAGGGTGTTCCAGCGCTTCATCTTGGTGCAAAGTGCGTCTGTCAACGAACTGTAGTTCAATGTTTGGGACAACTGAGCGGACCTGGCAACAGCAGCGCCTAGGTAAACAATGTGTACTGGGCTCCATATAAGACCGTGTAGGTTTTGGGGCTGCGTGGTGGCGTCTGTGAGCGGGAATATCTCAGACTTATTGGGGTTCAGACGTAGACCTGAATATTCGCTGAACTTTTTCACTTCAGTCAGCACCTTGCCCAATGTGCGGTCCGGGTTCTTCAGATATAATAGAATATCATCCGCATATAGCGTTATAATATGCAGTTTACCCTCAAGCCATATCCCGAATGTACTATAACGGGATCTGAGAATGTCCGCGAGGGGTTGTATAACTAGGGCGAAGAGTAGCGGGGAGATTGGGCAGCCCTCTCTGGTACCATCCAGTAGCTCTAGTATGTCTGTGAAGGACCAATACATTCTAATCTTAGCATGTGGTTGTGTGTATAGTATTTGGATCCACTTTATGAAGTTTGGGCCAAACCCATAGTTCCGTAGCAACCCGAATAGGAAAGGCCATGAGACAGTGTTGAATGCTTTCCGCATGTCTAGGGAGACTGCTATTCCTTGGGTCTCTGGGGGTATTGTGGCAATGATTTGGTGACATTGCCTTATATTTGTTGCCGTAGACCTGCCCAATATGAACCCAGCCTGGTCTTCATGTACCATATATGGCATCAGTGGTGTGAGCCTGGTTGCTATTATCTTCGCTAGGATCTTGGCATCAGTGTTTATTAAGGATAGAGGCCGGTACAACCCACATTCCCCAGGAGGCTTCCCTGATTTCAGCAGGAGTGTAATTATAGCTTCCCTGGTGGTTTTGGGGAGTTCACCTTCACTCAGCATTAATACATTAAAAAGACAACTTTTTGTGTATCAGAATTGCAACCCCTCTTGCCCGGCTGGAGTATGTCATGAAATACTGATGTGAGCCCCAGCTGGGCATCAATTGTTCACCTTGTCGAGGTCCGGAATGTGTTTCCTGTAAGAAGATTATCTTGGCAGCTTGCCTATTGAGGTAGGCCAGAATCTTCCTTTTCTTGATCCTGGATCCTAGACCCCTTACATTCCAGCTAAGCACATTAATATTGTCTTTGCCTAATTTAGCCATTGTCAATGGGGCGATCGCTGCCATGTAAACCCTGATAATCTGCCGTTGGGTGCTGAAGTGTCTTTGTGCCTGATACCTGTGTGCTTTTTGCTTTACCAACCATCCTATGATAACAAAACTCCAAAACCCCCAAGTTAAACCCTCCCCCCTCCCTCACAGTTCGCCTAACTTTAACTGTGTCGTTAGATATCCATCCCTCCCCTCCCAACAGCATCTCGAGCACCTGCTACAGGGGGGGCTGCGGCGTCTCCAGTGCCCAAGCCAGCTTTACTTATAAGTATCGTGTCCGGTTCACGCATGTTGCTCTCGCACATCCTAAAAACATTTGGGACGATGTTTCCTTTGCAGCTTGAAACATGTACATTCTTTTTTAACATTCCAGATGTGGGCCTCCAGGAGGGAAGCCTCTGACGTTGCTGCTCCTTCTTACTTCGAGAACGTGGTGGCAATGTTTAGGCCTCAGAATTGTTTAGATCGCCCACACTTTAGGTCTGTACATTGTTAGGGGGAATATGCGTTTCTATAAAGTTCGCCGCTTCTTCGGGAAATGTGAAGAAATATGGCTTGTTTTGATGTTGGATTTTGAGCCTGGCGGGGTAGAGCATTGCATATTGCACTTGCCGTTCGCGTAGCATTTTTTTGACTCCTGTGAATAGTTTCCTTTCCTGTTGGACCGCCAGGGTGAAATCTGGAAAGATGTGAATAACATTTGCCTCCCATTTTAGCTCCTGCTTCTCTCTGGCGGTTTTTAGGATCAGGTCTCTATCCCTGTAGTTTATCCTGCGTGCTATGATGGGCCTGGGATATGCCCCGGGTTTTGGCTTCGGGGCCAGTGATCTGTGTGCCCTTTCAACTATGAATATCGGCGACCATCCGGGATCACCCAATAGTGTACGTAAGAGGTCCTCTACCTCCTTTTCCATTGATCCTTTTATGGCCCCTTCCGGAACACCAATAATGCAGGTGTTATTTCTCCGGGATCTTGCCTCCAAATCTTCACATTTGGATTTCACTGTGCCAAGTTCGATAGCCATTGTGGATACCGTGCTCTTCAGGGCTTCCAAAGCGTTCTCAGTGCCAGATATCCTGGATTCTGCCTCAGTCATGCGAGTTGTTGTCTTGTCGAGTTGTGTTTTTATGTTGGCGACACTCGCCGTGATACCATCCAGCTTGTTCCGTGAGTGTCGCGAAGCCCTGTTGCATCGCCTGAAAAACAGCCTGGGGGTCCATCATGGTAGCCGGGGGGATCTGCTTCTCATGTACCGGCATTTCCTCGTCCCTCTCAGGCTCCGTTTCTCTCTGCATCGCGGTCGTGTATTTATCGATAGTTCCTCTGCCTTACTTCGAGCCAAAGTTCTTGGGCATCGTCCCTGGTCTGGGAGATGTAGCTTATCCTAGTGCTCAGGGGGAGGGCTTTGATAGTTCTACCACATTTCACTCTGTGCTATATCGTCTCGTCGTCCCAGGTGCCCCGGAGGCTGTGGCGGTGGAATCAGTGCCCAGCCGTTGCTTTAATGGTAGCCTCTGATATTTCTTATAGATACGTCATATATGGCAGAATGGAACGTCAGTCCCGGCGCCCGGGCGCCAAAAGTTCCAGGGGTTGAGGTTTAGATGTGGGTTTCTTAGGTGGTACTGAGAGGCCCTCCCGCGTTCCCGCCGAGAAGCAGAGCACACGAAGCACACGGCTCTCACTAAGCTGGGGAGTCAATGTCGCCCCTCTACGAGGCAGAAACAGATGAAAAAAAAGTCAGTTTTTTTATCGGGGCAACCGCCTGTCTCACAGCCTCCGAGCTCGCAGGGGGCAGTGGTGTAGTTTGCTGGGCACGCGGAGGGCGAGGATTTGCATGCAGGGAGCGGGAAAGGCCTACCTCTGCAGCCGCGGTCCGATCCGGGAGCGGGCCGCCTCTCGCACGAGTCTCTGGAGTGATGAAGGCGGAGGGGGCCGGTAGGCGCTCCACGATACTTGGGGCAACCGCGACTCTCACCTGCTGGATGGATGAAACGAGCGGTGTGCTGCCACCGCACCCGCCGCCTCGCGGCAGGGCTCCTCTCCCCTCTCGCCGGCCGTCGAGTCTTGGGCTGTCACGCCGACCATCCGGGTTCTTATCTGTGGAATCGCTGCACCGATGAGCCCAAAATTTCGTGTGGGTAATCTGATGATATTGTTACCCGTTCTCTGCCAAAATCGCGGAAAACCGGAGCCGGCAAATTACTTTTCTGGCTTTGCGGCCCTGGGTCCAGCCAGAGCTCACATGGGAGCCGCCATTTTCTCGCGTGCGCAACAGCGCTCCCCCACTTCCACAACTCGTGTCTACCTAAATTTTGAAAGGGTAGATTGTGTATGTGTCTGGCAAGTGCCATAGACAGACTCATAGCCTAAAGGGAGGAAGCCGTCTTTATGGGATTTGTTGTGCTTGATAAGATGCACAATGAAGTCATTAAGTCAGTTTAAACGTGTACATACGCAAGAAACCGCAAGAAACAAAGCAATCGTGGAGCTTGCTATGCTTAGTAGAAAGTAGATTGCGGCAGGTGCAAACTATACATATATCTACCTCAAAAGCACTTTATAGATGAGTGAAAAATCCACTACGCACATGAGCAGAATTGAACAGAGGTTACAAAAGTTTCAAGAGGAAAAGGCTGCAGCCACAAATCAAGAAGTAAAGACAGAGAGAAACCCTGCTGAAGGTATCCCTGCAAAGAGGCCCAGGTCGTATCAGGCTGGAATAGGCTGCTGATGCCTACAACTAGAGATAAAAATAACAAGAGTCTCCTGTTCAGCAAGGTCGAGATAAGCGCAGATGGTATACGACTGACAGAATTAAATCAAATACACAGAACTGCATGAAGAAGAGGATGATTTCACGGTGTAAAGGGCTGAAACTTTCACACCTCGCATGGAGCCTTGTCATACCCATCCTCCTTAAACTTTCTCAGACCAAGAGGCAGACTCAAGCCAAACTACAAAGCAGTAATTGACACACGGCCACTGAGGTGATGTATGGTTGTAACATAACTTGAAGGAAAGCTGGGGTGCAGGCTTACTCCCTGCACCTGGTCAATTATTCTGCATGCTGCTAAGCGCAAGTGGAAAAGAATGTGTGGGATGCATGCCAACCCAATCATAGTGGACCATGTAATCTAGGGTCCTATAGATAGTAGAGCCAATGGGACGTCATACTTTTAGTGACGTTTACAGTAGCAGGTTCGAAGGAAGGGCTTAGTTACCCCACCTGACATTATTACTTTATTACCTAATCCCCTCTCCCTGTTACCATATACAGATATAGTACCTATGTTAAAGTTACCTTCCTATAACCAATTGAGTTGCATTGGGTTTTTAAGATTACACGTCAATGATGATGAGTTTTTGGTATCAAGGTTGTGGGTTTTCTGAAATTAATCAGAGTTTAAGCAAGAAGGAAGATCGAGCGGTTGCTGATGTTCATTGAACTCCCCGTTTTTTGTACTTGTCATTAAACAGACTCCCTTTGCCAAACTATTGAGTTGTCATTATTATTTGATGCGAGAGTACGAATGTGCATCCCCATCTATCTCAAGGGTGCTGCCGCTCATCTTAAAGGGCTGTTTGGAGACCCCCAGTCTTATGGACCAGCTGGGGTCCATCCAGCTCACTTGGTAGCAGAGACTAGATGGTTAGATTAAATAAGACACCCTTTGACCGGTGACATAAGTAACTCCGGATCCTCAGCAATATCACAAGTCCTTTGCCATCCGGCTGATAGAACGAGAAGCTCCACGTAGATAGTGGTTAGTGTAATTGGAAAACCTTTAGGTTAGGTCTGAAGGAACCTTTGTTTTCCCCCAAGAATCCCTTCCCACTTCTACGAGCAGCCGATCGGATGAGCAGCACGGAAAGGCAGCAACGAAGGCGGTGATCCTGAGCGTCCAGAGAAGAAAGAAATGCGAACGGTAAGTGAAACAGACAGAATGCTTTGGCAAAAAGTTGCATGCCTTAAGAACAAGTAAAGGGAAGGTAACGGAGAGAGGTGGGAAAACAAAATTAACGTCAGAGTAAGAGTATAATGTATATATAAGGGGAAAATATTGAATTGAGGGTGGCCGAGCAATAGAGAGAGATGCCGGGAGTGACCGAGGTAAGAGAGTATACGCCCAGTTTCCTAGGTTTTAAAGAGCGCTAGAAGAAGCTTTCATTTAAGGTCCTGAATGGATAGGACGCCGTAGACGATCAGAATCGATTAAAGACGATCTGAAAGAAATGAGCTTAAAGTCCATGTCGGAATACAATTAGGGGCAGAATGCATCTGAGGAAGCAGATGGCATGAGATTTGTTTAGCCGGCCGGAGTCTGTCTTGTCCATTATATGTTTTATGTTTTTTGTTTATGAACGATATAAGGAAAAAAAACTTTTCAAATAGCAGGTAAATGGTGCAATTGTGATGATATGATGTAGCATGCCATGGATTGATGGTTGAAGTTGACAAAAATAAGAGTGCCATTTTTGTTGAAAAAAACAGGATTGGAGCTTGCTACGATTGGTGTTCGCTCATATTGTTGATTTTGTTTGTGGAACGTGAAACATAATAAAGTGTTGTACAAGGATAAGATAAACAGGTTAAGCATGGAAGACATTTGCCCACTGGCACACAGGGTGGCTCGCTATCTAAAATGGTCCTACAGCACATGACGACATATTTGCACACCACATACACGGCCAGGAAGTTAGACAAACGCCCAGCTAGTTTAGAACTGTGGAAAATGTACCAACAAGAAAAGGAGGAGGAGCCACTGTTAGATTGGATACTGGATATATGCACAGAGGGGGGTAGAGAGCCTTCTGCACCAACCGGCCCTGTCTAAAATGAAAAGCGGAGCTAGTAAAGACGAAGGATTATACCCGTTGAGGGAACTTAAAGCAGCCATGGGATATAGCAACCCGGCATATGAGTCATCTACGCAAAGTAGTGACGAAAGCTCAGAGAAAGACAGAGTCAGAGATATTACCTCCAATGTCCTGAAGGACAGGGAGAGGCGTAAAAAGGAAAAAGGAGACCAAACACAGGCAAGTACATCTTTAGATATGGGAAGAGAGGGAAAGAGATGGAAGGGAGATGAGGATAGGACTGATGAGATGGCATTCACACAGAACGAATGGATGGGAGGTCAGATTTTATTAAAACTCGATGGTAAAGGCATTGAGGATATGAGACAAAAAGGAGAATGGGACGAATTAGAGAGGAGGGAAAAGGAAAACCGATCAAGAGACGAAGGGGCTAAGAAAAAGGATAGACAGAAACAAGAGCAGCTGTATCATGATGAACAGGTCAGAAAACAGGAGAAGGCAGAAGAACAGAGAAAACGCGATCACAAGCAGAGAACAGCTGATGATCGAGATAGAATAGAACAAAGGAGGATAGAAGAAGAACAACAAAAGATACGGGAGAAGAGAATAAAAAGGGAGGAGGAAATGCGAAGGGCGAGTGAACAAAGGGATGCAAGGAGACAAGAAGAAGCGTAGAGAGCTTGATGACGACATAGAACGTAAGCGAAGACAGAGAGCACAGGATCTTGAATATCTGGAAAGAGAGGTTAAGAATTCTTTCCTGAGTACGATTCAGTACCAGGCACGTCTAGGGCAAATATCGGAGATGACTTCGACACCAGAAGCATCGGAGAGACGATCGATAGAATATATGATGAGATGGGACTAGAAAGAGTACCCCAAAGGGAAGAAGAGGATGAGCGTCTGGAGAGCACTCAGTTGTACGATACTGAGGATGCCTCACGAAGTAGCAGAAATAGAGAACTGTCGTTAGATAGGCTGACCCTAACCTGAAATGAGGGGGATGAGAGAAGTTGCACGAGTTGGGCACAGACAATGTCGGACGCAGAAAGAGAAGAATGTGAAGAAAGAGAAGACTAGAGAAGACGTGAAAGATGCTTCTCTAGAGGAAAGGGAGTAAGATGGTCAGATTCTAGTGGGTCTACACCTAAGGCATCAGAGTCAGCCACACAATCAGATGGATGAAGGAGTCAGATGATCCTTTGCTTTATATTCAGAATTTCCAAGACACCTGGGTGCTGGAAACTCATGAATCTTGGGGAAAGTCTATACTCGTATTTTACCATATATTATGCCAAGGGCTGCCAGAAAAGGTGCAGAAGCAGCTCAAGAAATTGGTAGGGATTGAGGCTAAGCCATGGTCCGAAATACAGTTGACCATCGCGCACTATTGCAGGTTATTGCAAGAGAAGAATCGCAAAAAGCATGCTGCACGAAAAGGTGAAAAGTCTAAATTAGTGCAGAACAAATTATCAAAGTATGCCATTGAGGGGGCAATGATAACTAACACAGATGGATCAAACATGCAGCAGGCCAATAGCCAAAGACAGGTTGATCAAAGCAATAACAGGCCTTACCAAAGGGGGAGTGGCTTTTAAGGAAGAGGATGGAAGAGTAATCAGGGAAGTTGAGGGGGCAATGATAACTAACACAGATGGATCAAACATGCAGCAGGCCAATAGCCAAAGACAGGTTGATCAAAGCAATAACAGGCCTTACCAAAGGGGAAGTGGCTTTCAAGGAAGAGGATGGAAGAGTAATCAGGGAAGTTTTCAAAACAATCAGGGAGGTTTTCAAAATATGCAAAATGTGGCAAATAATCAGACCACCGCCAACATGTTGGACTGGTGGAATGACAGGGCATCTAGCATGTACATGCAGGAGTCAAGGCATGGTGCGAAACGACCAAGTCACAAGAGGAGGGATGGTGAATCCATCTGCGTTCTCGCAGCAGAGTGGAAAAGGGGTGGCGCAGAATCACACGGTGCAGCAGCAAGCGCCGGGAGTACAGCAAAGTTTGCAACACCAGAATGTGACACATTTTTCACAGGGTCAGTCTCAACAGTCGCCAATGCAACTGTCACAAACAGCAGGTACAGGACAGGTACTGAATTCAGGAATGAGAAGTGCCACAAGTGTAGGAGGAAATCCGTTCGCTCAAAATGGGACAAGATTATATATAGATTAGGGCAGCTCACTGGGAGACCTGATGTGTTCTATCCTATCAGTAACACTGAACCCTCATCAGGAACCAAGGGTAGATGTCTGTATAGGGGATAAAGAATATTCTTTCTTAGTTGACACAGGTGCGACACGCTCGTGTATACGTGAAGGCAAGTTTTCTTTGTCAGGCGATGCCATAAATACTCACGGCTTCACAGGAGCAACAAGTCACGTTCCTTTTACAAAAGAACTTCCAGTCTCCATAGGAGAATATGACATGAATGTGCCACTGCTATATTCAAGGCAAGCCCCAGTGAATATATTGGGACGAGATCTAATGACAAAGTTAAACATGACAATCTTGTTCACGGAGAAGGGCATAGTATATTCAACTCCACAAATGCATTATTTGAACATATGTGAAATGATTAGTGCATACGCAGGACAAACGGCGATGAGAGGTATTCCGTTACAACCAGAAATATTTGCTTACCGAGTGCGCATATTGATGTCGTGGCTACCAGGCCTTGCAGACAAAACCATGAGAGTTTTTATTCAGACCAAGGATACCTATGCATGAGAAAAAGGGATGAGTGTTTCCCTTGACAATACAAGCAGCCATAGTGCAAAGAGAAATGGCTCTGCTTGATGGTTGTCAAGACGAAGACAGACAATGGTGTGCAGTAATCGCCACTGGAGAAGGTTGTAGATTGACGGACGTCACTGATGACGATCAGTTCAGAGAACAAACAAGTGAAGATGAGATGACAGTTGAGATTAGCCTTATATATTTGGTGAAAATGACCAAAAGAGAAATGCCTGAGTGAATGATGTTGGAAAAAAAAGTCCTGAATATTTTGATCATGACATGGCAAAGGTGCCTGTCTCAGTATGGACTATAGGCCCTTATGACGTAGGCTTGCTGAAAGGAGTCAGAGAAGTAAAAATCAAATTGAAACCAGGAGCAATTGTACTAAAAGCATGACAATATCCCATGTGTAGGGAAGCAGATGAAGGGATTTCTAAGACAATTTCCGCCATGACGGAGCAGGGCATCCTAGTGACGTCAGAGTCATTGTGTAATACTGTGGTTTATCCGGTGAATAAATCAAAGGGAGGGCCTTGGCATTTAATCCAAGATTTACCACCATTGAACCAGATAGTCGAGGCCGAGGTCCCTCTAGTCCCTAACCCATCCACGATCCTATGTAATATACTAGTTGAAGCAAGGTATTTCACAGTGATTGACTTGAAAAATGCATTTTTCTCATCCCATTGCACAAAGATTCTCAAGATTTGACATCATTTACATTCAGACAAGTTGGTCTGAAAAGCACAAGGCTGCCTCAAGGGTACTGTGAGTGTCCTTCGATTTTCAATAGAGTCTTGCAGATGGACTTGAGCAATATCACATAAGAGAGTGTTCTTTTACAATACGTGGATGACATTCTAATTTGCAGCACGACAAAGGAAAAGTGCAGACACGATTCTATTCAGCTATTGACTATACTGGCTGAAAAAGGATATAAAGTTGACAAAGAGAAGTTACAATATTGTCAACAAGAAGTGCTGTATATAGGCCAACTAATCTCACATGAGGGGAAAAAGGTTACCCCCGAAAGAGCTGAAGCCATTTTAAAGACGGGCAAACCGCACACGATAAAACAAATGCAGAGTTTTCTCGGATTATGCAATTATGTCAGGGCATGGGTCTTTGACTACAATTCCTATACCAGACCCTTGTTACAAGCTTTGAAGAAAGCACAGGTGATTAAAGAAAAGATCATGTGGCCCGAGACTATGGAAGAAGGGTTTGTTGAACTAAAAAAGGCCATTTGCATGGCACCCGTTTTAGGGATTCCCAATTTTGCAGAAGAATTCTACCTGTTTTCACACACGAATCGCAGTGTTATGACAGCGGTACTCACACAGAGAACCACATTGGGGTAAAAGCCCCTTGCATACTACAGTGGGAATTTGGACCCAGTGATGAGGGGTCACTTCCTGTGCAACAAAGTTTAGCTGCCACAGCGTTCGCCATAGAGAAGGCTACAACCATTGTGATGGGATGCCCAATGACGTTGTTTGTCGAGCACGCATTATTTGCCATTCTAGAGAAACCAAAAGGCACATTGACATCTCAGAGAGCTTCTGCTTATGAAGTGGTCATATCAAATCCAACCATTAAAATAGTTCGATGCAAAATAGTGAACCCAGCTATGTTTATAGCAGAGCCAGTCACTGAAGAAGAGCCAATACATGATTGCGTGAACTATGAAGAATTCTATGATGAGATTCCCAGAGTAAAAGAAAATGTGTTGGCAAGAGGAGAATTCGTCTTCGTTGATGGTTCTTCGAGGATCGATCAAAATGATGGACAGAGATTTACAGGCGTCGCTGTGATGAAGCACATGGCGAATGGGGAATTTCGAGTACTCATTAGTGCACGATTACCCTCACACTACTGAGCACAAGCTGCAGAATTATTGGCTTTGATACTCGCACTCGAGAATCACGCAGACCAGGAAGTGACGGTGTACAGTGACTCTGCGTATGTGACGTCAACAGTGCACGCAGGCCTAGCGTGCTGGAAAAGAAGGGGCTACCTCCCAGCGGACGGCAAGCCAATGCAGCACGCAGCCCTCTTGGACAGGCTCATTAAGGCACTACAACTCCAAGTGGGCATAGCAGTCGTAAAATGCGCCGTCCACACAAAAGGGACAGATTTCATCTCACGTGTAAATCAATCAGCAGACACTGAAGCCAAGGGTGTGGCAGCTAAAGACGAAATAATCATGAATGTGGAAATAACTGATATGCATGAGAGAATGACTGTTGCACGAGGCGAGCCTGAAGGGGAAAATTACCTGGAAAGGACTCAGTTAGTGGAGCACCAAGGGGAGGCACCACAGTTTGAAAAGAACCCATGGAAGCGACAAGGGTGTTTTTTAAACCCCTCTGAGAGCTTGTTGCGACAAGACAGCACTGGTAAACCAGTGATGCCTATGGCCTTATTGAAGATAGCCCTGGAACCGTTACACTATCCAGCTCACATGACAAAGGAGAATCTAGCAGCAACAATTGCCGAAGACTGGTTCATACCGACCTTGGTAGAACACGTTGCATTTTTTATGGTGAACTGTATAAGTTCACGGCTGGGCATACACTACATGTAATTAGAGGAGTTATCCCAAGGTGTAATGGGCCTTTTCAGCACTTGCATATCGACTGCGTCAACATGATTCAAGTATGTAACGGGTACAGGTATCTAACTGTTGTGGTGTGTCCATTCGCTAGATGGATAGAAGCAGGTCCATGTACACACCCAGAGGGAGGTGTTTCCCAGATGGGGAGTATGTGAGGTCATGAGGTCAGACAATGGTCCTCATTTTGTCAATGCAGTATTTGAACAGATTAGCTTGTTGATTGATATAAAGCACATGTTTTCATCAGCGTATCATCCTCAAGGGAATGGAATATGCGAGAAGCTCAATGGCTTGTTAAAGGAAAGGATAGCCAAGTTGAAGCTTACTCTGAAGAAGGGATGGCTACACTGTCTTTCACTGGCACTGTATGCACTCAGAAACCAGCCTGGTTCTGACCATCATCTCATGCCACATGAAATTGTGACAGGCAGAAGGATGCGCACATCACTAACACCTCGGAATAGAGCTAGATGTGATGCCCAGCCAAGAGGAGAAATGATAGGATTGGAAATGCAAAACTACTTGAATTGCATGACATCTTTTCTTACTGTCATTTCAGGACAACTGCTGTGACGACAAGAAGTTTGCAGGGCAGCACAGAACACAGAAGGAGATACAACAAAAGACCCAGTTCCGAAATTTCACATACCTCCTATATTCCCTGGGGACACAGTCCTGATGAGAAACCACACAAGAAAAAAGTGGGACGAGCCGAGGTTCAACGGCCACTTGAAGGTGGAGGAGATCACACCCTCAGCAGTCAAAATACAGAGAAGAAGAGCGTGGATCTTTCTGGGCGACATCAAGCAGTACATCGAGAAGACCCTCTGTCTGCACCCCACCGCGTAGAGACTACAGACAACTGGGAAGAACCACAGCACGTGCAGACGAGATCCTTGACGAGGAAGAAGGACGCATGATCAGCAAAGTAAAGACACAGAACTTTTTGGGCAAGTTGTGGCTTAAATTGGACACTTCCTTTGAGCAAAACATGGGAAAAAAAGGACATGAAAACACAGACACTCTGTGCATCCTAGTTGCTGGGTGAAGAAGAAGAATTGCACGTATACGCCACAAAAGTAGCTTATTGATTTTAGACTTTGGACTGAGGCACACTGAAGCCTTGGAAGGAACGTATATGTCCGATTTTGATCGAGGACAGATAAATTGGAAGAGAATACAGTACCCTGACTCTTTCAATCCAGAAACCTTATTTGGACTTACTCATGGTGTTACGCAACAGTGATCTCACCAAAGACATTGTGATCTATTTTGTGCTAGTATTGAGGTCATACCCGTCATTGGTGGGAAGAATCACAAGCATAACAGAGTTTTTTCAAGATCCTGAAAACGAAAAGAGAATCAGGAGGCTGCTCACAGTGATTGCTGAGCAGTTTCTTTTGTTTCCTGAATATACTGAGGACAAGACAAATGTCCCTGTCACTAGATGATAGCAGACTAGGTAGCAACATATGTTTTTGATTAATTGAAGACTTTCCAGAATTTGTGGGGAGACATGCCAGTGTTGATGTCCTCACATTCATTAGAGACCCTGTGAACTCCGAGCATTTGAGTATGCTCCTGCATGGTATCATAATACAGGTCGAACTTTATAACCAGCAGCAGAATCACTGGAGAAGATCGCAAAACTTTCCTTTGAGGGACAGATCATGAAGGTGTTGCCAAGGCCTTTGCCTTTGCTTTTGTTTATGCTGACAAGGAACAACATGTCATCCAGAGCGAAACAGATAAGAGACACTGAATGGGAACTGGTCTATTTTGAACATGTGAAATAAAAGACTTGCTGAACCTATTGTCTCATTTGGAACTTTCGTTTTCAGAGAAGGGAACTGTTTCCAAAGACAAGAGACAGTGGGCCTCATTCCGAGCCATGCCGGTAAGTATCGGTACTTTCCGGCATGGCGTAAAGTACGACACCGGGCTGGTGCATGACCGCAAATTTCGGGCCATTCCGAGCTCGCGGACACGCGCTTTTCGCCATGCCAGAAAAGGACCAAGCGGCCTGCTGCAAAACGCCCCGAAAAACCCCTACCGGCATGCTGCGACACGTAAACAACAACACCGCCCTGTAAGCTGTAGCGTCAGTGCATAACGGTGACCGTAATTTACGGAGACCGTAAATTACGGTCACCGCAATAAAAAAAAGGAACCGGAAATTATGACATCGCACAGGAACGGGAAGGAGAGCGGCGGCCATCTTCAAAAACACAATCCATTGCCATCCTCAGCCGCCAGCACCCTTGTGCGGTAACTAAAGTCGGGAACAGGACCAGGCACCTCACAACATGCCCAAAGCACCCAAAAGGGCGGCGGAACGCATTTGCAAGCAGAGATTCTGCCCCGAGGAACTCCAGGCCATGGTCGACTTCCTGGCAGAGCATGCCGATGTTGTCTTCAGCAGCGACATGCGGAGGGAGTCCACCCTCCGCAAGAAGAACATCTGGGCGGAACACAGAGGGTGAGCACTGTAGGCAACACCCCCCGCACCCCCAGGGACTGCCGCAAGCGGTGGGATGACCTGCGGGTGCGGGGCCTCCTCTCCAGCAACCGCAGCCAGGCCCTGCAGACGGGAGGTGGACCAAGTACCGCAGTCCAACTTGAGCCATGGGAGGAGACCTGTGCGGCTGTCATTGGCACTGAATCCATTGAGGGCGTGGGGACCATGGAGTGAAGGGGGAACAACTTCTGCAGAAGGAGGTGAGTGTCCACAGTGTACACTGGCAATGTCCATTGCATGATGAAAACTGACCCAGGGGCCATAGAAGGCACCCTCTCGTGTTGCCCTCCCCCCATCTAACTCATCCCCCCACCCAACAAATGCTGAGGCAAGTGCCGCCTAACGATGGTCCAAGCGCGAGTACATAACGCACATCAACCATAGTGCATTGACTTGCACAGCCCATCATGCACACTGTCCAGCGTGTTAGGCATTGTACTAGCCAAAATGTACATAACCAGGGCACAATGAGTCACTCCCAAACATGCGTACATGTCATTACCATGCACATGTACCACTGCCATAGCTACCCCCAAAACAAAACAAACCTAAAATGACCGAAATGTCCATGCAGCCATGTATGCAAATAGGACATTGCACATTCACTAATGTTGTCCCTCTCTTCTACCCCCACAGGCACTGACCATGACAGCACAGAGCCCCAATCAAGCCGGCCAAGCATCTCCACGGGTAGTGGCAGGGTCAGGCCAAAGCCAGCACCAAAAACAACCACCCCCCTGCCTAGGGAAAGGCCACTGGAAGCTGCCGGACCACCATCCCACACAGCATCGGCGGCAGCAACTATGCCAACCCCTAGCTCGGCACAGTCGAGCGTCTCAGGGGAGGCTGCTGCTACCGCGCCTGATGAGTGTGAGCACAGCCCGTCACCCATCTGGGGGGCCTTGTTGGAGGACGGCCAAGACACAGTGCACAGCCCGGAGCCATGCATCGTAACACTGGCCTCATGCAGTGACTCTGGGGATGCCCCTTCACCTGTGCACAGTCCGGAACTCGACCCACAGGGGTATGACGCCGATCTCCCCAGTCCACCCATACCGCCCCCTGCAGAGCATGCTGGACCAAGTGGATCTTCCGATGGTTTCCCATCTTTTGGCCGGCAGCGAGTGCATCAGTTGACGGACCTCATACAAAACTACATTGAGGACAACCGCCAGGCCAGGGCAGAATTGCATGAAGAACTCAGTCAAATGCGGCAGTCCCTCACCGGCTGCTCCACCAAATTGTGTGACTCTTTGACAGACAGCACGACCCGGCTATGTCATGTCCTTGGCCGCATAGCGAATGCCCCTGAGGCAGGCCATTCAAATTTCTGAGCCACAGCAGGAGGACACGGCCGCAACCAGTGAGGTCACGTAAGGCAGCCCGGAGAGACGCACTCGGCGTTCCATGCATCACCGGGATATGCCTCCCCCAGACAAGGGGAGCAAGAAACATTAGGCATTCCTGCCACATGTGGGCTTCACATCCTACATGGGACGACTGCTCTGCACTTGGGGGAAGGGGGGAGGGGGGTGATGTTTATTCTGGAGTTGGGGGAGGAGGGAGAGGGGTGATGGTTTGTTCTGGAGTTGGGGGGGAAGGGGGTGATGGTTTGTTCTGGAGTTGGGGGGAGGGGGGTGATGGTTTGTTCTGGAGTTGGGGGGAAGGGGGCAGGGGGGAGGGGCTGCTGCTGATGTATGCACTATTTTGTTTTTCTCACAATACACAATTGGTGTCGCAAACTTCAACCGTTGTGGACATTCATCATTGCACATTTTTGACTACTGCCAGTGCATGGTGTACAAGTATACACGAGTCCAGTGCCTTGTGTGCCTATGTCATGACACCCTCTACTGACTTGTGTCCTGGAGATCTTGTCCACTGTAAGTACAGAGCATTACATGTCCCTCAAGTGCACTGCCTCAATGAACCTTTGTTGCCACTTCACCCTCCGCCTTCACCGCATCGTCCTGTGGTTGTAGCAGTACCATGTCAGGGGTGATAGCCGCTCATGTAGGGATGCACTTTTTGTCCATCTGCACATATGACATGGGCTCATTCGACACCAGATATCAGTGGATGGGTCAACCACCAGTCCTGCTTCGCTGGCACATATGTGCTTCACGCAAGCCAGGTGACTGCTTCACCTACACGCATGCACGTGTATGGCCATTGTCTGGTTGCCCCGTGGGCCTGTTCAGGGGGTTAATGACAGGGGTCATGTGGCTTGTTGTCAAGGGACAGCCAACAACAGCTGCATGTGTAGCCAAATGAGGTGAGTGTGTGGACTGTCATGGTGGAGAACAGTACTTGTCTGTCATGGCAGGGCAGGGCTTCAATGATGGCCATCTGCACATGTCCATGGATGTATTGCGCACGATCATGGACACAAATATGTGTCCGATGCAATGGAATGCAGTGGGGGGTTGCGTCTACATGATGGTCCGTGAACGATGGTGTGGACATCTTGGGGTACATGTTCCTTTGTTGCATGCTGCTGTCCTGATGTCGGATCAATGTGGTGATGTGTACTGTGTAGAATCGTGTAGAATCGTATTTGGGTGTGATGGCTGTAGTCTGTGGATCATGGTCATCATCCTGCTCTGATCCATTCTATGGTGATTCCCAACACTCCCATGGGTGTGCCATGCCGGTGACGTGATGTCGTACCCCTGCTGCCCTCCGTTAATTCCATTCCCAGGGATGGGTCTCCAATGTGGTGCCAAGCTGGGGGATGCCACATTGTGCATGTGCAGTGTGTCTTCCGATATGCGCTTATGGTTGTGGTGTCCGGCAATGAGTGGTGCTGGTGTAGTGTGATTAGCCCTTGTCAGTTGGTGGAGATGTAGTGTGTTGTGAGTGCCTTATTCTAGCAAAGTGGGAATCTGTTCGTATGTGCCGTTGCACTGGTTCTGTGGCAGGTTTGTTGTCGGGGAGAACACCGTACAATGGCTTCATCGTTTCAACCCAGTTGGTTCATGCAGGCACCCACCCCATGGCACCAGTGCACTTGCATGACACAGTCAGACGACTCAACCGCCAGCCAGGCAGGTCATCCTGCATGTTGGACCATGTGGCGCGGTAGCGTGGTGAACTGCTGGCCCTTTGAGTCATGTGTAGTTGTTTGGTGTCGGGCCCACCCATGTGTGCGGTTCTTGGTAGCGTTGGATTCCATCTGCACGTAGGGGCAGTGGTATTGTTTGCAGTTGCTGTCCGCCACCTGCATGCCATGCTGGTCCACATACGACCTGTGGGTGCTGTCAGGGGCACCATTGTCATTTGGCATGCCTCCATTTGCATTTGGTCCAGCTTTACTGTTATGTATCTCATGGGTGGTCCATGTTGGGGATTGGTAGGCCCTTGTGTGCTTGGGGAGGTGTAACGGCACTTGTATATGTGGCCGCCTAATGGACGTTGTGACATGCCACTGTGTGCTGGTAGGTGCCTGTGGCATGGGTGTGGGGCACAGGCAACACCGTCACTTGTGCCAGGTTGGCACTGTACATTTGTATGGTGCTCGCTTTTCTTGTGTCTGTGGCGCAATATGGTGGTGACGGTGTCACAGTCTAGGTGGTCAGGGGTGTCTATCTGGTAGGACTTCTCCTTGAGTGGCCGGACATGCTGCGTGTGCATGGGGGCTGCTGGGGTGGTAACAGAGGCTGCACTGGTGCTGCATGCAGGGCCTGTCTCCCCCTCCTTCTACCCCTGTGTCTCCTCAGTGGGGGGGCGTGGTGTTGTTGCAGGGTGTGTGTGGTTGTGGCCTTGCTTGTTCTATTGGTGTCATCTTGGTGTGGGAGTGGGGTGGTGTGTGGGTGTGTTCCTTTTCTGCTGTGGCAGACTCCTGGCCTCCATCTGTGTTGCATGTGTGCACCTGTGGCTCTGGGACCCACTGCTCAGGGTTCTTTACTCCTTCTCTGAGATGCCTGTATGTACTCCATGCCGGTAAGGTACTTTACGGGCTTGAGGAGGCCGTAATTTACGTGTGCTCCTTACTTGTGATCAGCTCCGGTTTACGCCATGCCATTAATTTCGGCATGGTGGGGCGCGCGCGCGACCCAAGACCGATAATTACGGCATTGTAGTTTACGGTGCCGTAATTAACGGTCTGAGGGGTCAGAATAGCATGGAGCGGAAAACCATGCCGGTAAATCATTACCGGCATGGTTTTCACCTTACCTCCATGCTCGGAATGACCCCCAGTGTATTATTCAGGCAAAAGGACAAGCAGTTTAGCATCTGTATCTGCAAACAGAGACGGCAGAATCCAGTGGCCATATTTAATATGTATTAAAAGTTAGTTTTGCTTCCTTAAATGATCGAGATGGGAAACCAGAGTGGTAACATTGTCCTCTCTCAGGAGGAGAGATGTACATATTGGCCAAGGAACAAATGTAAGTTAACTTACAAATGCATTATTTACATGTGTATAATATTCATTATCATATTACTGTCATTGACGATTAGAACTGCATTTTTCATTGGTGCACAAAGCGTTCAGGTACCCGTGCACCCACCAAATGGTGTACGCATGCAACCTACAAAGGTCCCCAGACCTTACATAGTCATTCCAGTTCCTAGAAAGAATTATCGAGTGACTGAACTTGAGATGGATGTGATAAATAATGACACAAGCACAAAACCTGTTGTAACACATGTATTGCAACGCCAGAGGCAGGGTCGGCAAAGTGAACTCAAGAAGGAGTTGAGGGAAGGTACGCATACCCAAATAATGAGTACATACACACCCGGTCTAGTGTCAACAACTGCAGAATCACATTCTAGAAAATGGGAAGAGGCCGGACAGAGCTCAAAAGGAAGCATTTTACCTGAAGGTTGTACAAGACACATGGAAAAGGAACCGTTAAGGAGACAAAAGACTCTAGAGAATGATCAAGCAGAGACAGCACTGACGAGCACGCCCGATCCAGTGATGAAAGGGTCGAGCACAAGGCGTACAAAACAATCACGTGCATAAATGATAGCAGAATCAATATGGCTGTTTATAGTGTACTCCGGAGACCCTCGGCCTGCCCGTAGAGCCGAGGTTTGCTCCGAAAGTACTTTAAGACGAGATAGCTGCACCCTTGAGATGGATGGGGGTGCAGATTTATTACTCAAACACCAATCAATAAGGACAACTCAATGGTTTGGCAAAGGGAGTCCGTTTAATGACAAGTACAAAAAACGGGGAGTCATGGAAATCAGCAGTGATGTGATCGTCCTTCTCGCTGCAACTCCAATGAACTTCATAAAAATCATAGCATTTATACTGATAACTTGTCATAATTGACGTATAACACTCAAAAGTTAATATACAATTCTATTGGTTAGGAAAAGGTAACTTTAGTATAGGTACTATATCTGTATATGGTAACGGAGTGAGGGGATTGGGTAAACACTGTCAGGTGGGCGTCTAAGCCCTTCCTTCAAAGATGACTACTGTAGACGTCACTCAAAGTATGATGTCCCATTGGTTCCACTAACTATAGGACCCTAGATTATTTGGTCCATTGTGATTGGGTTGGCACCAACCCCATGCATAAATTTCCACTTTGCTTAGTAGCGTGCAGAATGGTCGGCCAGGTGCAGGGTGCCCCCTAGTTACCTGGGCTTTTTCCAAATAAGGTTACAATCAATCATCACTTCAAAAACTATGTGTCAATTATGTCAGTATGTTACTATGGTTGGCCTCGAAACTGCATCTTCTGTCTGGGAAAGTTCCGATATCTCTGCCTGGGCGGATGCCAAGCGTAGGTGTGAACTTGTGCTTCTCCTTGCTCGGATGGTCACGTGCTTCCCACACTGTGAATATGTCTAGTTTCTCTTAATTTGTGCATTTGATTCTTATTCGGCTTGCCACCTCCCTACGCCTCCTTATCTTGACCTTCCAGAGACAGGATATTCTATTCTTAAGTTTCAATTATATGTAGCTACTGTTCATTCCTTTTATTAGTATGACCTTGGCTCTCCTGGCACGAGTTGCATCTGCCGAGTTTCGATTCAGCCGTCTCTTCTCGTTTTGCTAGAATATGAATCTCTGCTCATTCGGCCTATAGTAACCTGGGTTGATTCTGCTTTGTTTGCAAAGTGGAATTACACTTATAATACTGTGCTTCGTTTTGAGGTAGATTATGTATAACGGCGCTTGCCGCACTATTCTTCTACTTAGCATTGCAAGGCGCATTGTTTTCTTAGCCTTCCTGCGGTTCCAAGCATATGTACAGGTGTTAGCTGGTTGAACATCTTCATCCTGTTTACAGCTTAAGCTTCTTTGTATTTCAACATCGTTCTCCCATTTTAGGTTCACAATATCCTTATTCATGGCATTTCGTCTCTGGGTGTCATTCTCGGGTTGTCATTTCTTCTACTTGTACTTCAGTCCAGGTCCTTGTGACGTCACCATTTGTCTTCCATTAAGACCTTTTTGGTTTCGTCCGGAACTGTACTTAGGCAATCTTCATTTCGTCTCCTTTGCTGATAAGGTTTTCTTAATGGATACCTTACTGTCCATGGTTTTCTTGGTATCGGACGATCAATAGGTGTTGCTCTTCTGATAGGTACTCGGCAGAGCCCTACTGCGGCTCTCTGCTGATTTATATGCTCATAATACGTCACATATTTTGGTGTGAACGTTCCTGGTACTTCAAAATGGGCGACTGGAGTGCAGGCTTTATTTGGGACATCCTCTACAATAGCCATTGCCAGAAAGAGGCAGAGAGATAAGGAAAGATTTACCAGACCTTATCCTACCAGGATAATGCATGTGGACACGCCCAGATCATTGATGAAGATACTTGAGAATCCTCCAGCAAGGAGAAGCTAACAGATGCGTTTAAGAATGTGGTTATAGCAAACTACAGGAAGACCTTAAGAATTAGAAGGAGCACACAAGAAGACAACAATGAATTGAACGATTACTTGGCACATTTGGGCAGCAACATATGGTACCAACACATGAAGGAAGTTGGAAGACAAACTTCAGAGGAAGAATTCTTTGTGTGTGCACTCCTACCTTACAGCATGGGGAAGTCAAAAACCTTTGTAGCTGTTGAAGTAGATGTGCAGACAGCACACTGTCTGTCTCACATAGCAATGTGCAAGACCAGATGTCAGTTCTTGGGTAGTGATGCGTCGCTCAAATGGGCAACTAAAACGACTGATCCCAATGAAGATGATTATGTACAAGACATAAAGACAAGAAACAATGGCAAAACAAAGAATATCTTGATCAGATATGAGAAGCCTGGAGTTAAAGGAGCAGAAATCAGAAGAGAAACAAACCAGAAACTGAACGTCGAAGGGAAATCTCCAGAAGAAGCACAAAGATGGAAGAACAGAGGTCAAATGCAAATCTGGGGAACAGTGCTCTCACCAGACGGATGGGAGAAAGGAGTAGTGATCTGCAGAGCGTGGATTATCATTGGACACTATAAAGAAACCGTTGAAAATGCACAGATGGTATGCAAACCCTTATGGCCAAGACTGGCAAGACTGCTAACATGGGTAAAAGACATAAGAGGACCCCTACAGATAGTGCCATTGGAGAATTCCAAACTGTGCTTTAGAAACAATGGTACAAGAAAAATGGGAGAAAATAAGAACTGTGGACGAATCTTCGATGCCACAGGAATGGAACATGGCACTGCAGTGATCATGGATCATTATTGGCCATGCAGATCCAAAGCATATATTAGGTTGCCGAAGAATTGGGGAGGTATATGCACATTGGTGAATGTCCATGTTCCAGCATTGGTGATTCCAAAAGGTAACCTGAACATTGACAGTATCTCGAAAGCAGATGCTCATATGAGGAAGAAGAGATCTGTGGAACTGATGAACCGAATGAAGAGAGAGAATTACTTCTCTGCCAAATCAGAAGAAGCCTTTCATGCAATCCCATATGAACACAGGCCATTCAGCTTGCCCTCCTCAGTGTTCACGACAATCCTGATGCCAAGAATTCAGGTTGGAGCAAATACTAAACGGTTGCAGATAACCAGATGGGAGTTACTGCAGACCATCAACACAATCATAAAGGACTTCAATGCAATCAAAGAAGAGTTAAGAGCGATCTGACTAATGACTCTCCAGAACAGATGTGTCCTAGACATGATCACTGCTATGGATGGAGGTTTTTGTGCAAAAATGGTAGAATCATGTTGCACATTTATACCATCTCACGATGACGAAAATGGAACCTTAACAGAGGACATAGGCATGCTGACAAAACTACAGAATCAAATGATTGATGAAGCCAACGAAGTTGATGATGACAGTTGGTTTGATCACTGTTTTCATGGGTTCCTCAATGGAAGGCAGATACATTGAAGATCCTAGGAGCCCTGTTGGTGATGATATTGCTTGGATTCTGTGTTATCAAGATAACAATCTCTCAGTGCCAGAAAACTGCAAAAAAGGCCATAGGGATGAAAATCATGATTGATATCGAGTCAGTAGGGAAGCCCAAAGACCTGACTGATGAAGAAATAAGAGACTTTGTGAAGGCCAGCATTTATGCACCAGAAGGAACAAAGTTTTGGTATCCAAAGAAACATAGAAAGTATGTGGGAAAATTGATCTTTTGTAATCCAAGTGGAGAATGTCAACTATTGACATGGGACAAAGACAAGCACGTAAGAACAGCAGGATGTTTAAAGGGAGTGATAAAGATATGGACCCCAAAGGAACATTTCTGCAGACCTAGATGTCCAGATCCAGAGGATGACAGAAAAGTGAATGCAAAGAAAGAAGTAAGAGTGGTCGATGAATCGCCCAGATGGGGGAGTGAAGAGGAAGTGCCAGACATCGTACGCACTCCAGCCACCCCCTTCGAAGTGCCAGGAACGTACACACCAAAATATGTGATGTATGAAGAACAGGTAAAACAGAAGAGAGGTGCCTATCGGAAGAACAGCACCTTTTGAAGTACCGACACCTAAGCAAACCTGGACAGTAAGGACAGTAAGGTACTCACTGAGAAACCCAACAAAGGGATGGTTGCCAGAATGGAATATCCGAAGAAACCAAGAAACCAAGAAGATACTAAAAGAAGACGACTGATGACTTCATGAGAAATCAGACAGACGCACATATAGAGCATATAAGGACCTAAGAAGGCTGATAAAGAGACAAAATGCCATGCATAAGTGACATCATGGGCCTAAGGTGAAACAGTTGATTTCAAGACGAAGAAACTTATGCCAGATGCACGATGTAGACATTAAGTCAGTTTAAACGTGTACATAAGCAAGAAACCGCAAAAAGCAAAGAAATCATAGAGCTTGCTATGCTTGTTAGAAAGTAGATTGTGGCAGTCACCAACTATACATATATCTACCTCAAAAGCACTTTATAGATGAGTGAAAAATCCACTAAGCACATGAGCAGAATTGAACAGAGGTTACAAAAGTTTCAAGAGGAAAAGGCCATAGCCACAAATCAAGAATCTGACTGATCTGACCTAGCCAAAACATAATTTAATCAAGAATCATCTAATCTGACCTAGCCAAAACATAATTTAACAGTAACAGTGATGTTAATTCTTGCGTTATACTGTGGAAACCTCACCTAGCCTATCCGAGCAAGGTCTCTTATCATAGCATTCACTGCAACCGAACTGCATGTTTTGTCTACTTTGTGTGCATTCAATGAAACTGTATTTTGTGTAACGTTTGGCAAACCTCATCTAGCCTCCCTGCCAGAACTGCTTCTCAGTACTCACTTAGCTGAACTGTATGGTATGCCTACCCTGCTGAAACTGTATTCTGTTTAACGATTGGCAAAACCTCATCTAGTCCCCCTGCTAGAACTGCTTCTCAGTACTCACTTAGCTGAACTATATGTTATGCCACTCTGCTGAAACTGTATTTTGTGTCATGCCTGTGAAACCTTCCTCAGCCCTCCCAGTTGGGTCTGCCACGTTGCACCCATTTAGTCTAACTGCTTGCCATTCCATTCTGTGCTACTGTGATGTAACAACACACTGTAGCCTAGCCAACCTAGCTACAATCACTCCTGCACTAAGTTTGTTGAACTGCTTCTTGCCCTCTTAGTGGAACTCTACCAATTTTTGAGATAGCATCTACTATCTTATAGTCTACCTCTTTGTTATCGTACTTTAGCCCTTCCTACTGCGCTATCTCCTCCCTGGTACTAATCTACACTGCGACCTGACCTACTTGCGACTTCACATTCGTGTCTAGCCACGATGCCCTGGTGCAACCTACCTCCAGTAGTCAATCACTGCCACCGACCACCTCTCCACCTCTCCCCAAGCTGCTTGCTTTAGCTGTTGTATCCACCCTCTACCTCACCGTCCTCTCGGCTCCTGTGCCTATCCACAACTCTGCTCCGTCTCCCAACCTTCGCTATTACATAGCTACAACTATGGCTACTACCCCTCACCACACAAACCCTTACCTCAACAACCCCACCCTATGGCTCCAACACTTCACCACCAAACCCACCTTGAACCAACCATGCTCTATTTTACTGAGGAACTCTAGACTGGGTTCAAGACTCAACCATGCCTCTTACCACCACATGACGCCCAATCGTCATAAAAAACACCCACAGCCCAACGCAAAGAATGTCCCTTCTCCACACGTACCCACCACCCAAGCCAAGAACAAAGATACCAACACCATCAAAGGGGCACTAATTAATGCCAGTTCCCTCACAGCCCATGCACTTGATGTGGCTGATCTCATTCTTACTCATGACCCCGACTTCTTGGCTATCACTGAAACCTGGCTCCACGCTGCCTCAGGGCCTTTACTTTCTCTAGCCATTCCAACAGGCTATAATATCATCAGACATGACCGCAATACTAGTCAATCTAAAGGCGGTGGCATTGCCATTATCCACAAAAGCTCCCTTAACTTCTGCCTCTCCACTGCACATCAAATCTCATTTATGGAAGCCCTAACAGCCAAATTCGCCCCACCTCCAACCACACCATTTCACTTCTCCTACTCTATAGGCCCCCTGGGCTATTATCCACTTTCGCTGAAGACCTTTCCAACATTCTGGCAGACAACACTAAAACCAACTCCCAAATGATTGTACTAGGTGACTTTAACCTGGGTCTCGCCGACCCTAACGACACTGCTGCCCTGACGATTGACAACCTGCTTACGAACCTAGGCTTTACTCAGCATATCAACAAATCCACACATTCCAAGGGTAGAATCCTTGATTGGATAGCGGACTTCAATTGCGGAATCAAGTGGTTTGTTTGTTTGTTTATTTATTTATAGCGCGCGCCAGACCTGAGGGTATCCGGGCACGTGTTCAAGAATGCTTTAAGCTTACATGTTACAGTTACACATTTCAGGATGGTTACAGGGTGCATTAACAGTAAATGATGACAATATACATGGTTACATACACAGGTGATTGTACACAGGGGTGTATACACAGTATACATTGAATGTTAAGGAGCAAGGTGGGTTAAGCGGGGGTGATGAGTGAGGTATGAGTTTTAGCTGCAGATTAACAGGTGGGTCAGACGTGAGTAGTCCTGGTCTAGTCAGTTATAAGTCATTTTCTTTGAGCCATTTAATGCAATTAAGGTATCTAACCAACCTTGTGCTTGGACTGACCACCACTTAATCACCTTTAACATCCCTGCCAAAACCATTGGCTCCACTCCACACGTTGCACCTACTATTCCCACACGGAATAAGCATGACATAACTCGTGACAAACTCCTCCCTCTCAGTCTTCCAGTTCTGAATGAACAAGCACTATTAAGTACAGACCCTACTGTCCTGGTTGACACCTTCAACCATACTATGCTAAAAGCCCTTGACCTCATTGCCCCATCCAAACTGAGAAAACCTAAACCACAAGCTCATCTCAATTCTTGGTTTACACCCCAACTGAGAATTTTTCGTAAAGAAAAACAAATCGCAGAATCACATTGGAAGAGCAACCCTACAGAAGTCAATAAAACTAGTATTGTCCTAGCAACGTTAAGCTATAAGGAAGATATACTCCAGGCGAAAAAAGACACTTACAACAAACGTATTGAGCAAGCCAAATCCAATACTAAAGAACTTTTCAGAATCTTAAAAGAATTGGAAACCCTTGTCACTGTACCTGACACCTGCATCAAAGATAGCACTTGGTGCACTAATATCCAAAACGCTCTCCTTGGTAAGATAGCCACTCTCCAAGTCAAAATTAACGATAAACAGACTAATCTACAATCTAACTTGCATCCCAACTCTCTCCCAACTGTAAACAACTCTATCCCAGATTCTTTGACTCCGTTCAGCTTCTCACCCTTATCTATCACTGAAGTGTAAAATATTATCAATAGCCTCAAGCCTTCCAACTGCCAAGGGGACCTCTGCCCAGCGCCCATCATCAAGGAAGCACCACACTTATCAATTCCTGCTTCAGCATGGGGATTGTACCGGACAATTTGAAGGATGCCTGGGTTATCCCGCTCCTAAAAAAAACAACTTTGGATGCCAATATACCCACAAATTACAGGCCCATCACCACAGTGCCGTTCCAACTAAAAATCCTTGACCGAGCTGCATACCTACAGATCTCAAGACTGTCTCGAATCTAATAAACTCCTGGATCTAAGGCAATCTGGGTTTCGGCCACGACACAGAACCGAAACTGCCCTTATCGACCTCAAAACACAGATTGAAGATTTAAGAGACATGGGTAAACTTGCTTTACTACTTCTTCTCGTTCTCTCTGTGGCTTTTGATCTCGTCAATCATCAAATACTGTGTCAATACCTTAAACTAGCTGCTCATTTTTCTGATAAAGCCACAGCCTGGATCAGTTCATTCCTGGACAACAGATCGATGCGTGTCTTCTCCCCCCCCCTAGCAGCAGCATCACCTGCATCCGTCACCTGCGCGGTACCTCAAGGGTCTTGTGTCTCTCCCACGTTGTACAACGTGTTCACAAAACCACTATTTGATATTTTGGACTATCTGGGTGTCATATATACCAACTATGCTGATGACAACCAGATACTCTTTCCAATCTCAGGAGACTACGCCTCTCTCTCTGTGAATGTCATCTACCAAGTCATCCAGAAAAGATACACTTTTGGCAACCTTTTACAGGACTTTTACTCCCGGCGAATTCTCACTTTTTAGCTTGCTTTTGTTAGGGTTTGTCAGCTGTGGTGTTGTATCATTACCTAGATTGCCAAAGGTAGGGTTAAATCATTTTTCAAAGTATATACATTTCCACTTGCAAGTTCCCATTTACTTTTTTGATCCTTATGAGTGCCAAAAAGATTTCCTTCACCCTTGATTTATTTTTTAATAGTTTTATTTTATATTCAAGCTCTTAATTTCACTCACTCTCTACACGTGTTTCACCCCTGTTCATATCACAGGGGATCCTCAGGAGAGATTTGATTTGAAATTTGATTACTGTTTTTAAAGAAGAAAAAAAGAGAAAAAACATCCATTCTTATATGCTTGATTCAAGAATTTTTAAGGCAAAATACATGTTTAACATTGACTAGTGATTTTTCATAAAGTAAATAATACCAAGTCATCCAGGCCTGGATGGCGGAGCACGGACTCTGTCTGAATGATGAGAAGACAGAGTTCCTCATTCTCAGCTCTCCTCAAAAACTATCCAAACTGGCCCCTGAGTTCAAATCCTTCACCATCGATGGCAACACTATCAAGGCCTCCAAGGGCACTAAAACGTTAGGGATTTACATTGACTCTACTTTATCCTTGGCCAGACAGACAAACCAATGCAGTATACTCTGCAGCGAAATACACCGGTAAGCTCATTACAGCTAGCTGCCCCTTCCTATCTCCAGGCAACTGTGTCACACTCGCCAGGACTCTCGTGCTGTCAAAAATGGACTATTGTAATGCCTTCTATCTGGGCACTAACAGATGTAACCTAAACAAGCTACAAATCATCCAAAACAATGCCATTAGAGCAGCACTCAACATCCCCAGGAACCATCACATCTCAGACACAGACGTAATCTACGCAGGCTCTCTGCCCCTCAACGAATTACACTGAAAACACTTGCCCTCACTAACAAATGCCTATCCAACCAAGCACCCTGCTACTTAGCCAACAGATTTGCCCTCCACAACACCAACAGACCCCACAGAACTGCTCAGACTAACTGCCTCTCTATACCACTTTTCAACCTTCAAAGGCGGCTAAACTCTGGAATTCGCTCCCTAACTGGCTAAGAGCTGAACCCTCCTTCCACAGATTCAGAAACATGGCCAAAGCGTGGCTCACCGCCCAAGACCCATCATCTACAAGCCAACCACCCCCCCATGTGTTAGCCACCTGCCTCATCTCATGTACATAGGTTATGACTGCTCACCCGGTAACTGCATTATGTATATATGTTTATAACTGTAACTGTAATTTAACTGTAATTTGAGTGATTGCCTTATCATGTTCTAACTAAATTACGCGCCCGGATACCCAATGGCCTGGTGCGCTCTATAAATAAAATAAATACAAAATACAAAGACGGAGAAAACCCTGCTGAAGGTAACCCTGCAAAGAGGCCCAGGTCGTTTCAGGCTGGAATAGGCTGGCGATGCCTACAACTAGAGATACGAATAACAAGAGTCTCCTGTTCAGCAAGGTCGAGATAAGCGCAGATGGTATACAACTGACAGAATTAAATAAAATACACAGAACTACATGAGGAAGAGGCTGCTCCCACGGTGTCCTAGTCACGTGGCAAGGCGGCAGAAAGGGATGAGATTTTCACACCTAGGCATTGGGTGGGGCCTTGTCTTACCCATCCTCCTTAAACTTTCTCAGACCAAGAGGCAGACTCAAGGCCAACCTACAAAGCAGTAATTGACATACAGCCACTGAGGTGATGTATGGTTGTAACAAAACTTGAAGAAAAGCTGGGGTGCAGGCTTACTCCCTGCACCTGACCAATTATTCTGCATGCTGCTAAAAGCAAGTGGAAAAGAATGAGTGGGATCCATGCCAACCCAATCATAGTGGACCATGTAATCTAGGGTCCTATAGATAGTAGAGCCATGGGCGTAGGACATGGGGGTGTGTGGGGGAGGGACAAATATTCCCCACAATTTTAAGTGGGGGGGGGTGTAATGTCATTTATCCCCCCTGAATATGTGTTTGGTGTGTCGTGCAGGGATCTGTTTTTGAAGTGGGGTCAAGGGGTGCTTACTATCTAAGCTGCCCTCTCCCCCCTGGCCCCCATATCATGGGGGCAATACCCTGGGGGCAGATAGGTGATCATCTGCCCCCAGGGAAGGGGGGCAAACAAAACAAAGATTTTTTTTTAAAACGTAGTTTTGTGTGGGGTGGGTGCGGGTGCGACCACTAGCCACCAGGGGTTTTTGCAAGGGGGGTGGCCCTCTCCCCCCACCCTAAATTGATGGAGGGCACTGTATGTAGCCCTCCCTGGGGGCAGATTTCTGCCCCTGGGAAGGGGTACATGAGATGCCTTCCATCCATTTGGGGTGAGGGGAGAGGCCACTGCAAATATTGGCAGAGCCTCCCCTCCCAAGCTTGGGGCAGTACGTTTTGACCCCCCCCGGGGGCATATGGCCACACACATGTGCCCCTAGGGAAGGGCAAAACAAAAATATATATATTATAACTTGTTTTGGGTGCGAGGGCACACTAGACCACCAGGTTATTTTGTGTTTGAAAGGGGGACAACCCTCCCCCCACCTTAAGTGGATGAGGGGGCAGCTTATGTATCCCTCGTTGGTGGCAATTTTCTGCCCCTAGGAAGGGGTACATGAGATGCCCCCATCCATTTGGGGTGAGGGGAGAGGTCACTGCAAACATTGGCAGAGCCACCCCGCCCCCCAAGCCTGGGGCAGTATGTTTTGCCACCCCCCTGGGGGCAGATGGTCACACACATGTGCCATCTGTCCCTAGGGAAGGGCAAAACAAAAATATATATATTATAACTTGTTTTGGGTGGGGGTGGGGGCCCACTACACCACCAGGATTTTTTGTGTTTGAAAGGAGGGGTGGCCCTCTCCCCCGACCCTAAGTGGATGGGGGCACCTTATGTAGCCCTCCCTGGGGGCAGATTTCTGCCCCAAGGAAGGGGTACATGAGATTCCCCCATCCGTTTGGGGTGGGGGGGCACTGCAAATATTGGCAGAGCCACCCCCCAAGCCTGGGGCAGTACGTTTTGCCCCGCCCCGGGGGCTGATGGCCACACACATGTGCCCATCTGCCCCTAGGAAAGAGGCAAAACAAAAATAAAACTAATTATAACGTGTTTTGGGTGGGTGTGGGGGGCCACTGAACCACCATGGATGTTTTAGTGGAAAGAGGGGTGTCCCTCTCCCCCCCACCCGAAATGGATGGGGGGAATCTCATGTGGCCCTCCCTGGGGGCAGATTGCTAGCACAATCTGCCCCTAGGAAAGAGGCAAAACAAAAACAAAAATAAAAAAAAATGATAACTTGTATTGGGTGGGTGTGGGGGTCACTAAACCACCATGGATGTTTTTAGGGGAAAGGGGGGTGCCCACGGGTGTCTTCTTTTCGGAAATGCATGTGGTTCTCTGTTTTACTTGGTGGCTTCGACACCCTAGGCCCAAATCTGTAGGTTGTCCACATGAGCAAAATCTGCTTTGCCGAAAGGATTGGGGTTATCAGTGGTTTAGCCTTTTCCCTTTGCGCCGAGGTAGGTGCATCCACACAGGTGAGGTACCGTTTTCGTGGGGACACCTGTGGGAACGTGGGAAGGTAGGACATCTGTTGTTGGTGGCGTGTTTCAGTGGGTGGGCAGAGGGCAATGTCTCTGAAATTTGGTGGAAAAAAACACAATTTTCATACATTTCACTCTGGCTACCCACGGAAACACGCCGCCAACAACACATGTCCTACCATCCTGCTTTCCCACAGCTGTCCTGACAAAAAAGGTACCTCACCCTTCCATAACAGGGCTTACTCAGAGGTACAAACAAGATTTCCTCTTTCTTTGAAACCCCCATCTTTCCATTCCAAGAGACACACACGTCTCCTTGCCCCACACAAAAAAAAAGTAGCAACTTGCAGTTGGTAGAAAAGACTTCAACTCCTTTATTTGGCAAGAGTCCACTTACAGGTGATCTGCCTCTTAACGAGCTGGCGTCCTAGCTGTGACCCACTGGAAGTAATTGTTATTTCCTCTCTCTTACCATGAGTTCATAGTCAGATGAAAAATCCAGAAATGCAACATACAAAGACATGTTCTTTGCTGCTGCATCCTTAAATGTTCTTCTGTTTTCTTTTCTTCTTTTCTCTTGTTTTATACAGTGATACTTGTAATTTAATACGTACTGCTATTTTAATTCTAATTTTGTGAAAACTCGAGTTCTGTGACTAAAACACAATAAATAAATAAATAAATAAGGCAAAGTCCCCATGATGTCCCCTGTCCCCCCCAGATTTTATGTGTCTCCTACGCCCCTGAGTAGAGCCAATGGGACGCCATACTTTTAGTGACGTTTACAGTAGCCAGTTCGAAGGAAGGGCTTAGTTGCCCCACCTGACATTATTACCCAATCCCCTCTCCCAGTTACCATATACAGATATCGTACCTATGTTAAGGTTACCTTCCTATAACCAATCGAGTTGCATGTTAGGTTTTTAAGATTACACATCAATGATGACGAGTTTTTGGTATAAAGGTTGTGGGTTTTCTGAAATTAATCGGAGTTTAAACGAGAAGGAAGATCAAGCGGTTGCTGATGTTCATTGAACTCCCCGTTTTTTGTACTTGTCATTAAACAGACTCCCTTTGCCAAACTATTGAGTTGTCATTATTATTTGATGCAAGAGTACGAAACTGCATCCCCATCTATCTTGAGGGTGCTGCTGCTCATCTTCAAGGGCTGTTTGGAGACCCCCAGTCTTATGGGCCGGCTGGGGTCCATCCAGTTAACTTTCTTCTTTCATGCCAACCCTCAATGAGATAGCAGGCCATGACTTCCATCACCCTCTCATATTTAGTGGATGCTCAGTATTCCATGGCTTCCTTACAAGTTTAAGTAATGTTTGACTTAAAAAAGAATAGGAGTCCCTTCCTGTGATAACACAGGCATCCGAGTAAGAAGTGCACCATGGTCTCACAAATCTTATTTTCACATTCACAGAGTCTGCCCTAGGGGCCTTGCCATACCTAGCAGTTAGAAAGCCTGGACGGAGGCATTCCAATCTAAAGTGTATATATAGCTTTAGGGCAGCCTTTTATTTACTTGAGGTTACATAAGGCTCAATCCCCCAGATATCCTTATGTCTCAAATGGCAGGACAGCATAGAGTATTTGTCTGGGTTACTCAGAATTGCTTCCCACCTCACATTGCATAATCTATCCCTTACTTCCCTGAGAGAATTCCTAGTATTAGTAGTCGGATACTACCAGGGAATTCCATAGTCCAATGCATACAAAGTTTTCTTCACACAGGTCAGCTACGGGACCTTCATACAAGCATCCAACCTTAAGATGGCTCCCATTGCAGCTTTGTATAGTAGAGCCAATGGGTTACCCCATAGCTGAATTCAATATGCATTTGATAAGAAGACGATACAATCAGTGATAGGACACACGTAGGTCTTTAGACACAGGGGTCTAGTAGGAGATGCCTTCAACAAGGAAAAGAGGCTTCTAAGGAAGACATTTTCAGCTACAGTCGCATGGTGCATTGCCACTGTTAGCAACACCATACATTTCATTGATATATATCAAGGGCATCTGCAGGGGAATTCCTCTCAAACTTTCAATTGAACTTCAGAACTCTGCTGACGGATTGACCCAGTTTATTCCAACTTCTTTCCATGTGCAGTTTCCTGCTCTGTTTCATTACGAAAGTGTATGTCTAGATTGTCAGTAAGTGAGATACTTCCGCTAAACATCTATCATTTATCTGGACTTACTATTTCCATGGAAATGAGCAGCCGGCGCTGTCCAGAAATAGTAGGAGCAGAACATCCTGGCTTCCCACCCTAGTCACATTTAGTATTTGACCAAGCAGAAACTCCTCTAAATTATTAAGGAACAGGCTAGGTAGAGTGGGAGTCAACACACACCCCTCCCTGTCTAGCACACATCATTGTAGGGACTCGCCAGGTCAGTTCTCAATGTGTACCTTCTCCCAGCCCTTTTCTCCTAAGTGACTCCTACAACAACTCCCTTTTCACAGAGTAGAAAGCCGCTTTCTGATCTATGTATCTCTTTCTCTCTCTTTCCCGTCATCTCACTGTTAAGTGTGGTGCCAGTTGGGATGGACATAGTGCAAATGAAAGCTAAGAAGGAAATAAAGGCTTCCTGGAGAGTTTGTAAGGGGGTTGGATGCTGAAACGCGAAATGTGATGTATGCTTATTTTGTTGTTACACTGAAACCCACCCCTTTAAAGGCTGCACACAGAACTGTATGTGGCAGTTCTACATTTTCCAACTGAGAGCATCACTTAGTTGGAGGGTTTGACATATGCATTGACATTAAGCTCTGTTGTAGAATGAAAGCAGCAGGCAAGTGCTGAGTAGAGCAGCTACCCAGAGGTAAATGGTAAGGCATGAATGCTGCTCAAATGTTTCTCAGCCACAATTCGGCATATGACCTTCATGCATGCTATCGGATTATCTTCAGATCATTTAGATCTAGCATGTGTACATCAATGTTAATGCACTCTTTGCATGGACATGAATGATAAACTGGTGTTGGGTGCTGGTACAGTGTTAAGACAGATTTCTGAACTCTGTCCTGGAGACGCAGAGGTTCAGAAGGCCAACCTAATTACTTGGAACAGGGTAACCTCTGGACAAGCCAGACCAATCAGGGTAGCGATCGCGGCGGTCAAGACTAGGTCTCAAGAGGGGTGAGGGTGACTGAAAGCCCGCAATGAGCACACAAAGCAAGGACACTTACAAATTACTCCAAACAGGTGTGATATCAAAAATATATACACATTTATTCCAAGGCCTTTGCAACAATGACCGTAGCGAGAAATCACGATACAACTCTAGTAAACCAACACATACCAAACCAATACAATATATATACAAATACAAACGAGTCTAAAGCGTTAGATGCACGAAATGTGTAGTCCACCTAGAAGGGGAGGAAAACAGGCAGTGCAAAATAATGATTAGACCCAGTCCGCCTTCAGAGGCACCTAACTAAAAGGAAGTCCAAGCCCTACGAAGAGTGGAGCCTTGTGCTCAAAAGTACCTGCACACGCTGGTGCCAACGGGCAAAAAGGGGAGTCTCTTCGAGGGAATCAGGCAGTTCAGTTCGGTGCACAAAAGAAGATGAACAGAGTTCCGTGACTCAAGCGCAGCCTCCACTGTGGGCAGATGCAGAGCGCGAGTACGGAAAGGTGTGCTGTTTGACACAGCGGGGAAAAGTTATGGGCTCCTGCAGGAGGGCGACCAGTTCCTAGCTATGCTACTCACCGGTCTCCGATGCAAGCAGACCCAGGCTTCTCCGCGTCAGTTTCAGTGCTGGTAGGTTCAGGGGAGCAGGGGACGTGCAGGAGATGGTGAAGATGCCGAGAATAGCTGTCCACGCTATTCCAAGCGTCGAAGTACCAGTACAGGCCTTCAGGTTCGATCAGAAGTAGAAAGGGTTTCACAAAGCGACAGCAGTGCAGAGGAGCAGTCCTTCAGCAGGTCACCAGCGATTCCTCGGTTCACCCTCGTGGTTGCAGGATACTTGGCTCCTGTATTCCTTTGTTCGTGAGAACTCAGGAGATCGACATGGTAGTGGCGTTTCCAGCCCCCTCTTATCCACGGTTCCCTTAGCGCCAAAACGGAGGGGACCCAATGGGCGATCCGCTCATCAAACACTCACACCGTACGTGGACCTATCACGGACCACGGTGGTCCCAGGCATTCACACCGCACTACTCTCTGGCACCCAGGATGCGTATTGGGACAGACATCCCAGCCCACATCCTGGAGGCACACACAAGGCCTGTAGAAGCCTGCGAAAGCATCTGTGTTTCGCGGGAAAGTACATGCCCAAATAAGGAAGGCCCCGGGTCGGCTCGACCTGGGGAAGGTTAAGGGGGCAAGACGGTCAGCGGACAGGACAAAGGAGCCTCGTGGTCTGGCCATTTTGGGAGCCAGGCCACCATTTTGGGCTAAGCGCGAGAAACGTGCTTAAAAACGCCAAAAGGAGCTCAAAAACACAAGAAACGATATCTGCCACCATTCCTGTCCGTGATTCACTTGCACCAATCATTTACAATCCAAACAGAGTATCTAGGGCCTGTAGAAGACTAGAGACCCAAGAGAGCAGTAATTTAGCTTACAGTGCCCTCTTGTGTCATGTTGCACGAAAGCTGCAACATGATAAAGAAACTACGGAAAACAGCGTTTCCCGGTACTGACTGTCTTAAGGGCATGTCAGTTTCCCCGTAAGAATGGAGCGAAAGCCCAGAGGAGTGCGGCAGAAGGCTGCACTTCTCTGGCAAAGTCTAGATCATGGTGAAAACAACAGCAAAAAGTTTAGGGGTTGCCACATGGAAGGAAAATTACCCACAATTAAGAAATCTTTCCTAACATACAGCATAATATTCTCATCTTGCTGCTAACAATAGTTATTGAGCAGTGCGTGCATTTCTACACATGGATTCATATATCATGTTCGTATGTATTCTATTTTAGAGGGGAACAGTCCTACGTTTCAGCCCTGTACTGAATAGATTGGTACAGGTTGCACTCTTCTGTTGTAGGTCGCTTTCAGGCTGGCTAATTAGGATCTAAAGAAGTGTGTAACATTCATGATGCCATGCTGGATGGTACAGAGATCAAAAGCAATTCCTGGGCCTTCGTAGCAGGCTGTAGAAGCTACACGCGCCAAGACCTGCTTGCTAATTTAAAATTGTAGAGGTATTCATCCAGCAGAGGCTTGCAGCTCACCTCATAATAGCCATGTGATGACCCACACTTTATCTAGCATATTCTTTGAACTGGGCCCCCTTCTTTATCAGCCCACTGCAAATTCATGTCAGTAAATGAAAAATGCAATGAACTGCTGCAATAGCCAAGACTATTGGCTTTGCCAAAGCATGTTTCACTAACACTTGGGTTTCTCATAACAATGCTAAATTTGGATGCTGAATTAGAAATATTAAAGCATCTTCCTTTACTAACATCACTAACTTTCATTGATAACATTCTCAAGTCTTTCATAGAGGAGCCTTTGAGGTATGTTTACTGTTGCAGTTGAGGCTAATTATTTTGTTCCCCTTTTTCCTCTGTAGCACATTGGCCTTCCAATTCTATCTGTGATATTGTTATTATTGATGTCTTCTATGTTGCCATTGAGATGCCTGACCTACCCATACATTTTATTGAGTTATCTTATGATTGCTCAGCTTGAAAATTCACAAAACTATGCATAAATGTATGAAGTTTCCTCCCGCAACAGTCTACACAATTTGAGGTTCGTGTCTATGTATGGGGTTATTCGGTTCTCTTTGCTGAAGCCAGGTGTAACCCCACTCTGGGAGTTACCGGGAATTTCTAATGTCACAGCTGAGAGTGTAAAGCATATAATCAGCTTGGATGGCCCTCTTTCAAGAAATGAGGGTCAAGTTTGTAATGTGAGTAAATGGTTAATAGTGTTGAATCTGGGTTTCTGTTTCAAATCCGAACATGATGCCCTTTCGCAGAATAGGCAGACACGCAGCTTGTTCTGTTCTCGACGGAGGCTGCAGTAACCCAGCCCAGTAAATCATACGTTAACACACAGTCTAAAAAGGAGACAACCCTGCTAAAAACTGGCCCTGGGGAAGAACACCCTATCCCTATCGGCGGTGCTGTTGCCGCGGGCTGCCCCTTTAAGGCAGCCTCAGATTGCGTGGACATCACACGGGAAGTGACGTTCCGGGAGGAGGGAGAGAGAAAGGGAGGAGACAGTAATAAAAACCAGAATAAAGAAGACGTATTTTCTACCCGCTGGCTCCCGCGTTTAATTTGAAGCCGCATCCGCGGCTAACAACTGGCGACAAGGACCATCCAAGCCAGCGGTCCCCCTTACGGCGCAGGGTGATCCCACCACGTGGCTGCCGCACTAAATACAGTGATCCCACTGTCCCGTGGTCCTCCTTGCGCGCGGTTGATCCCACCATGCGGCGCATTCAAACCGCAGCGATCCCGCTGCCCCTAGGCCCTTCTCCACAGCCTCAGCAGTCCTTGCATGCGCGTCCTTAATGCAGCGATCCCGCTGCCTTCAGGCCTCTCCTTCATAACCTCTGCATCCCGGCATTCAACAACTGCTCACCAGCAGCTGCGTGATCGGCCTCCCCTGCTTCTTAAAAGGGGTCTCAAAAAAAAAAAAAAAAGGGGTGCGAAAAAGGACACAACGCACCAGCCAACACAAGAAGCCCACTGAGCAACCAAGGTGGCACCCAGCAACACAGCCCTCACCATCTCCAAGGTTACACAGCACAGTCGCCCACAGGTGGGTCAAACCCCTACATAACACCACCCAGAGACTTTGGCCCTCATTACGACCCTGGCGGAAAGCGACTGACCGGAGCGCCACAGCGTAAATAGCGTTTCCGCCATTGCACGAAGGAGCAAAGTGCGGCCCATTCCGACCCATCGGGCACGAGCACCACGCCACGGCGGAAGTGCAAAGTCCGCGATGGCGGAAATGACCCCAAAACGGCCCACACCGCCACCGTACGGCGCCCTAGGTGCAATACCGCCACCCCTCTCAGCGGTCACCGCAGTGTGCGCCTACCGGAAAGTACGGTGACCGGAAATATACGGAAACGGAAGTTAAAACATGGGCCCGGAACGGGAAACATCCCGGCGTACACCTATAAAAACACTAAAACCACACAACCACTAAAATCACTACCCTGAAACACACCCCAACCCGTCAACCACCCTAGCGAAACCAAGAAAAATGGGAAAAGTAGCGAAGAAAGCGTGCGACCGCAAGCGGCAGGTCCACTTCTCCCGTGAGGAACTCACCGTGCTAACAGAGACCCTCCAGGAGAATGCTGCCGTCGTCTTCTGCACGCAAATGACCAGGACGGCACTTGCAAACAAGAAGGCCATATGGGCTCTGGTGGCACAGCGGGTAAGTGCGGTGGGGACCGCACCCCGCACCCCACAGCAATGCCGCAAGCGATGGGACGACCTGCGGATACGCGTCCGCAGCATACTCTCTGCCAACCGCAACATTGCCACAGCCACCGGGGGAGGTCCTGAATCACCCATCAAGTTGACCCCCTGGGAAGAAATCTGTGCCTCCACCATCGGAATGGAGAGCATAGAGGGAGTCGGAGGGATGGAGAAAGGAGTGCAGACATCCGAAGATTCAGGTAGGTGGGCCAGATAAAACAATGCCAAATCCACACAGTCCATCCATGTGAAGTACCATGCGTCCACATAGTGCAACAGAAACACATGTCCAGGAGAACGTCCACACACATCGGCCTGATAGCGCACGTTAAAACCCACAATAAATACATAAATAATTAAAAACCCCTAAAACACGCACTACACGTGCAGCAGGCACACCCTAACTGCAGGCTGCCAAACAACTGCACCCTCACTCCACACACAAATCAAAGCACCTCCAAGGCCCCGACCCAAATCACCCTCAGGTACCACCCCAAAGCATGTGATACAATGCCATTCCAATTCCCACAGACCCATCAATAACCCTCGCCCTCCTTTACTCCACCACAGGGTCCGATCCAAACGACGAGCTACAGGACACCCCTACCAGCACACCTGCAAAGAGGGCCAAGACCAACGGCCAGAGACCCTCCACCTCAGCTGCACGCATCAAGACACGGCAGCAGCACAAATCAGGTGGCAGCACAGAGGAGGGAACATCAACAGGTACCCCAGCAGCCAGCATGCCCACAACACCACCACCACAGGTCCCCCCAATGGATGCCACAGAAGGCACTGCCTCTGGTGGCAGCAGCACCATAGGTGACACCCCATTGATGGCAGCATGCTCCGACACAGAAAACGGGGATGCCGAAGTCAGATCCATCCATGACCTGTCCCAATCCCCCTGTCTGTCCCATCCCGTACAACATGAGGATACCACGCAGGGGCACCCACAAGACGACGACTGGCCATCCCCCACAAGCCCTGTGGCAAGGCAACATGAGGACAACAGCCCCTCTGTGACACCCCCGCAAATGGCCATGGCCCAGCAGAGGCAACAGTCCCTCGACCAGTTGATCGAACAACAGCAGCAACTGGCCACACTCCTCAAGGACCATGCCGATGAATGTGGGGGCACTAAGGCAGACATAGAAACATCAACTGAGACACTTAGGGCAGAAATGGAGAGAGGTACAGAGACGCTAAGGGCACAAATTGAGAGAAGCACCGAGAGCCTGAGGGGGGAACTGCATGCGACGTCCAAAGACGTATGGGCCGAACTTGCCGCAGTGCGCCGTGTGCTCACTGAGCTCTCGCAAACCCTTAGGGACATGCATGGACGTGAGCAGGCAGACACATCATCCGTTGCAAGTTCCGTCCAGGGCAGCCCCCAACGTAGATCTGGAAGGAACCTGCGCTCCACAGGCAGGGGTGCCCCTGATACCCGCAGAGGGGGCTTGCAATAGCGACAGCCCACTGACAATGAGCATCTTTGGACACTGGTGTTCGGGGGGGAGGTAGGAGGGTGGAGGGGGTGTGTTGGGCTCACTTGGGTGGCGGGTCGATAGGGTGTTCAACATGACATCACATATGCCATAAAAAGTGCACGATAAACCAATGAGATGTGTGGACATTGATCTTTGTGTACTAGGCCATCATAGGCGTAGAGTCCATATTGTGCATGTCCCAGACACACGCAGTGCCACGAGTCCCGTGTCCATGTATCAGCCACCAGGCGTGAGTGCTAGAAGCATACATCAATGAGATGCTGACGAATGTCACGGGCCTCCGGTGCCTCGCAGACTCCATGAGGTGCTGCCACATCCCCACCCTCATCATGACCATCATCAGGTGCTTGCAGTTCTGCGTCAGGGGGCATGGGCACATTTCTACGTACGCACATGTTGTGGAGCATGACACATGCCATGACCATCTTTGCAACCTTCTCATGGCGGTACAGGAGTGCCCCGCCAGACCTGCTGAGGCAGCGGAAACGGCCCTTCAGTAGGCCGAATGCCTGTTCTATGACTACACGGGTACGTGAGTGGGCATGGTTGTAGTCCTCCTCATGCTGGTCCCGTGGGTTCCGGACTGGTGTGAGGAGCCATCTCTTCAGTGGATATCCAGCATCACCTGTATGTGGACGAGAAACGTATGATGTGGAAAGCCATTGATACGTACGCACACCCCCCCCCCCTTCCTGCCAGGTCATTGCCAATTCACATACCCCACATCATCATGCATGTAATGAGACTCACCGAGTAGCCAGTATCTGTTCCCTGCGTGTCGCTCCATGTAGCGTGGTATTGTAGAGTTCCTCAAGACCATAGAATCATGGGTTGATCCAGGGAATCGGGCACAACAATGTGTAATGATCCTGTTGGAGTCACACACCATTTGTACATTCAGGGAATGAAATTGTTTTCGGTTGCGGTACTGGGCCTCCATGGCATGTGGGACGACCAATTCAACATGGGTGCAGTCGATGGCACCAATGCAACCCGGTATGCCGGCAAGTGCATGGAATCCCACTTTTGTGTTGGTAATTTCCTGCTCCGAGCGTGGTAGAGAGATGTAGTCGTCTGCGTGCTGCAGGAGGGCATCGAGCACTTGCAATAGTGTCCGTGAGAACAGTGGCTGAGAAATGCCATGCAACTGTCCGACTGTGTGCTGGTAGGTGCCTGTGGCCAGGAAGTGTAGTACAGACACCACCTTCAGTAGGGGTGGGATGGCGGTTGGGCTATCTATCATGCTGACAAGGTCAGCCTGTGTCATGTCCACAATGGCGGCTATGGTGTCCCGGTCCAGACGGTAGAGGGTGTGGATCTGCTCATCAGTGAGGTTGAACGGATGTGCTCAGAGGCGTGGTATTGCGGGCTGCCTGCGTGGTGGTAGTGGCTGTGCTGGTGGGCCTTGCTGGCCCTGCCTTGGCCTCCTCCTCCTCCTGCGTCTCCTCCGTGCGGCTGGTTGTAGTTGGTGTTCGTCTTCTTCTTGGAGTCGGAGCACTTGCAGTGCTATCAGGTCCCCCAGGGCCAACATCGCAAGTCCTGCCGGTAGCATTTCGGTGTGGTTGTGGGAGGAGACTGGCTGTGCAATTTATGTGTTTCCAGGCTGTATGGCCTCCACCTGTGGTGATTAATTCCACCTGTGCAAACTGCTCTCCCCTTTGGCCGAGCACGTCCCGCGCACAACGCTGCAATTCGGGGAATGGTATCTTGCTATTGCAATCATGTATTTGTACCCGATGGCCGTGTAAGATTGGTTGATATGTTCATTCTGCTGTGGTCCCATTGTTTCCCATACTATCTGTGCAGTCGCGAACAGACTTGTGAAGGGTCAGTGGAACGTAGTACTCGAGTAACGGTGGGCCCTCATGCATCACTGTACCGAGTTGCAACGACGGGCGGGGCGTCCCATTTGTGGGTGAAGGCAGTTGCCATTTTCACACACAGCCGCACTCGATGGAATAATTAGTGATTTCAAACGGCCACAGATGCCTTTTCGACGTGATGTTGCAAATGAGGAATTCGAAGGGCGGCGCTTTCGGTTTCCAGCTAGCGGCGA